>NW_020174050.1:7468881-7533127 GCF_003031525.2 Neophocaena asiaeorientalis asiaeorientalis | reverse complement strand
AGGTACATTATTATTTTCATCTAAAAACAATTAAAATCACAAAACAGAAATAAATGCAGATAAAAACTTAGAAATATAAAATTTAGATATTGAAATAGATGTACACAAAAAGGTTGAGTTGAACATGCAAATTCTTGGGCCCTGCTCCCGACCTGAAACAGAAGTAGAAATTCTGAAGGTGGGACCCAGCAATCTGTATTTTAACAAGCCCTCCCAGAGATTTTGGATATATGCAGAATTTGAGAATCAGTACCTTGTTTTGGGTGGTAGTTACACAGGTGCAATAAATTATCAATAAAACTAATGTTTAGAAACTTTTATTAATTTATACTCATTTTTTTTAAAAAAAAGCCAAAAGATTCACTGTCCCCCCCCCCCCCATATACAATGACTTAAATTTGGGCATGAAAATAAAAATAACAAAAATAAAACCCACCAATCAATATAAATGCCACAAGAACATAAAAATTACCAAAGAATATATAAAGTTTTGTAAGGAAATCACAAGTGATAACAGAAGAGTAGATTTCCAGGAAGCACCTGAAGTTAAAATAATGTGATGCTCTATGACTGGTTTAAATACTCAAACTTGAAGAAAAGTTAAATGGTTAAATATTTTGGAAATATTTATTGGTTAGTCTGTGATATGAGGTTAATATATAAAAGGAAAAAAATGCAAGTCAGTTTTAATTAATTGGACAGAATTCTGTATAATATTTAATGTTCTTGAGAGAATGAGATATCAAAGACCTCTTAAAACAGAGGTTTCTTCAATATCCTGCTCAAGGTTTTAGCTTTAAAGCCAGGATTAGTTTTATGGAACAGGGACCATCTTTATATTCAGATAATCTAACTAGTCAATTACTGGACAAGTGCTAACAGCTGTACTGCATTATAGACAAAATATGAGCTCTAAAGTAATCCATCGTACTTAATATATATTTGTACAAGTCCCTGAATGCCTATTTGCAGGATAAAGTGTAGTAGTCCTGAATGTATTGAAACATTCAAGGAACAATGTTGTTAAAGTGGAGGTCAGTGTCATACCATTCTAGGAGGAAATTTAAAAATCCTTTGAAGTCTTTATGGGCAATGTTTTTTTTCTTTTCTTTCTTTTTTTTTTTTTTTTTTTTTGCGGTACGCGGGCCTCTCACTGTTGTGGCCTCTCCCGTTGCGGAGCACAGGCTCCAGACACGCAGGCTCAGTGGCCATGGCTCACGGGCCTAGCCGCTCCTCGGCATGTGGGATCTTCCCAGACCGGGGCACGAACCCGTGCTGAATTGGCAGGCGGACTCTCAACCACTGCGCCCCCAGGGAAGCCCTATGGGCAATGTTTTAAAAATTCAAATACTTGGTAACTTTTTATACATCTCCCTGTATCATTATCATTCTGATTTTTTTCTTAAAGGTAAATTTAATCTACAGGTGGGAAAACCCCACTTTTGAACGGGGTAAAAAAAAATCAATGGAAACCAATGGATTTTCACAAAACTCATTTATTCTAAATATAAGGTAGCATAAAGAGAATAAGAATCCAACATTATTTGGCGTGGTTCTCTAAACTAAACAGCTGTAGAAACAGGGAAATTTATGGAGACATATCTCCTGATATAAAAGCAAGGTATGGAACAGAGTTTTTGATATTAACTGTGGGCAGTGACTTAGGAAATATCCACTAGGATGTACCACTGTCATCTCACAGTCAGCAACAACAAAAACAATTAATAATCTCTCATCTTGACGCCTACATAGCTTGGCATTTCCTACATCCATCAATTCATCAATCAATCATGACATCTAGAAATCATAATCAATTTCCTCCTCTCTTTATTCTCCTATTTCTTACTGGTACTAGTTTTTCCTTTCTCGTCTTTGCTACTCCTATTCCTGCCAATTAAATCTTAGGCAGTACTGTTCAACAGAACTCTCTGTGATAATGAAAACCGTCTATGAATCTGCACTGCCCAATATGGTAGCCACTAGCCACATGTGGCTATTGAGCACTTGAAAGATAGCTAGAAAGAGTGAGAAAATAGATTTTTAATTTTAGTTATTTTAATTTAATGTAAATCTAATTTATCTACATGCTATGACTAGTGTCTACTGTATTGGATAAAACAGATTGAAGCCTTCATAAACTCACCTCATCCATACACACATTTAGTCATTTAAAAATACCTTTTAGGGAAAACCTCCTGTGTACCCAGGCATAGTGAAAATTCAAATTCCCAAAGGGTCTAATGGCAAAGAAAAGAAAATGATAGAGGTATGTGCACCGGGTGCTGTGAGAGAATGGACAAATGCCAACTAGGTGCTGAGAAAAGGCTTCTTGAGGAAGGTGGTGCTTGAAATGAGATTTAATGGGTAACGAGTACAGAGGAAAGAAGAGCAGATAGAGAGGCATGTAAAATGTTAATGAGGTAAAAGAGCGTATGGTCCATTTGGGGGGAAATTATAGCAGTTCAGAGTTGTTGAAACCTGAAGTAAGGAAAATGTCATGAGATGAGATTAGAAAGTTAATCAAAGGCCCAAATGTCATGTCTAACCTTTTTTTTTTCTTCTATTTTAAGGTTCTTAGAACATATTTATTATGGAATGGACTAATTGAGGTTATTTTGCTTTTTATTTGTTTATTTTTAAGCAAAAGAGAGATATAATTAGATATGCATGTTAAAAAGGTTATAAAATGCAAGACGGAGAATGGATTGGAGGGTGCAAAATTTGTAGGGATGTCAGCTGGGAGATTGTTGCCATGATCTTAGCCTGTAATGGCAGTAGACAGAGAAAGTAAAATGTACTGGAAAAAATATATTGCAGATTTAGAATCAACAAAATTTGGTGATTGATTACCTGTATGATGCGAAGATAGGGAATCAAGACATCCTATACTCTGACTCTGGCAAAGTTGGCTCACAAGAGACTGGTCATGTCACTCATTAATGTAGGAAGCTTTGACCTGGGCTAAAAGTCATTTCTAAGGTAACTCACATTGTTGGCAGAAGACCTCAGTTCTTTGACAGAGGAACCTCTTGTTAGAGCTCCTTGAGTGTCTCCATGGCATAGAAGGTTTTTCTTTTTTTTTAACATCTTTATTGGAGTATAATTGCTTTACAATGGTGTGTTAGTTTCTGCTTTATAACAAAGTGAGTTATACATATACATATGTTCCCATATCTCTTCCCTCTTGCGTCTCCCTCCCTCCCACCCTCCCTAGCAATGAGAGAGAGAGAGAGAGAGGAGAGAATGCTTTCTATGACCCAGTCTTGGAAGTTGTACACTATCACTTCCACCATATCCTACTTGTTAGAAGGGAGCCACTAAGTCCTCCTCATGCTCAACATGAGGGTATTCGGCTACACCTTTAGAAGGAAGGATGTCAAAGAATTTGTGGACATATTTTAAAACTACCTACACTACTATAAGGGGAAGTATGAGCTTATCTATTATAATAGTTAACTTTGCTCTAAATAGGGAAACAATGAGTTTAGTTCTGGTCTCACAAGTTTACCTTTGTGAAATATATACATGCCAATTTTCAGTAGAGTTTCAGATGTATGGTTTTATATCTGAGGAGAGAGATTGATTGAAGCCATGGGAATGGATGAAAATAACTCAAAGAAAGTTTGGAGAGTATAAACAGAAGAGGGCCAAAGATAGAACCTCTTCTAGAGAATCTTTTGTAGGGAATACCTACAGTAGGAAGATACTGATGGAAGTGGAGCCCAAAAATGGTTCTAAAAACTAACAGTCAAACTGTGTGAGGAGAATGAAGAAAGAGTGATAGTATTTTGAAAAGGAAGGATTGGCTATGATGCACATCACTAGGTTATATGCTACTCTGGGAGACGAAGATTCAGGGAAAGGATGGTGATTTTTAGTTATCTCTTATATTTTATTTATTTTTTCAATAAGACAGAGTTCAAGAAAACATGGCAAAATGTCTACATCTGTTTAATTTGAATGGTAAGCAATGAATGTCTCATATTGTTATATGTACTTTTACATTTGAAACACTTGTATATTTGAAATACTAATATTAATAAAATTCAGAAGAACTGATTAACTTTGCCAAATCCTGCAGAAGGTCAAGAAGGGCAAGCACTGGAAAATGCCCATTGGATTTAGTAATAAAGTGGTTAATAGGATTTAGTAATAACGTACTTAATAGGGTCCTTGATAAAAATAATTTCAGTGAACTAGTGGTGGTAGAAGCCAGATTCCAGTGGGATAAGAAGTTAATATAGAGAGGTTGGCTCAAAAGGTCAGAAATACATCTTTGTAGGATCAAAATTATAGAAGTTATTATACTTTTGTTACTGTTCCCTTTTAAAGCAAGGTAACAAATTTATTTAGTGACTAAGGGGAAAAAGCAAAGAGGGAAGACTTGTAACACCAGACCAAAACCCCTAAAGAGCAGAACAAGATCCAGAATGCAGACAGGAGCCTTGCCATAAAAGGACGTGGGTCTTTCTCTTTTTTGTGTGTGGTGGGGAAAAGAAAAGTGAGAGGGTAAAAATAGTGGTTCCTGTCACAGTAGGAAAGTGAGGGAGCCACTGAGACAGAGACAGATGAGAATGGATAGCTTGATGAGAGTGATGAAAGTCTGGTAACTGTTTCAGGAATCAGAAACTGACTTGTCACCAAACTGTTCCTAGTGCCTGGGAGTAACTGCATGAGTTACACAGGCTGGTTTCTCAGAAGCAGATGGTGAGATGGAGCTTGGGATGTGAATGTTTATTGAGGATCACTACCTATGAAGGAGTGGAAATCATCGAATGATTTTTTGCAGGCCACTGGGTGAATAAGCTGTGGATCATTCATATAGTTAAAATAAGTGTATCGATATAAATCAATTGCAAGAATTTAACATTGAGTGAAAGAAAAAAGCAGCCAAATTTATCTACAATATGATAAAATTTTTCAATTTAAAAAACAAAACAATAATGTATTTTATGTTGTGGATAAATATAGAGAGTAAAAGTATGAGAACATTCCTGGGAATTATGCAAATTAACTTGGTTACCTCTGGTAGCTGATGAAATGTAAAGGAATGGGAGGCTCTGTGAGGCAAATAAGTTAAGTCTTGTGCTTGACACATAGTAAACGCTATAGGTGCTAGCTAATATAATAATAAAACATGTTAACATATGTTTATTCTTACTGGTGTACATGCAGGCGTCTGTTATATTGCCTCTTTGTTTGTTGTATGTTTGAAAACTGCCATACTAAATGATGAAAAAACCCCAGCACCATCAGGGACCCTTTCCTAATTATACAAGGCCAATAATACTAATTTCCAACATAACATGTGACTTTAATCTCAACTATCTGAGGGTCAAACCTCTTTGAATTGGTGAACGAGTGAAAAAGTCAAGTCAGACATATTCTTTGGCTGGACACACACATGCACACGCATATTCACACACACGAGAATCTTCTTGGTGTAACATAAGCACCAATAACCTCATTTAAAGGCAAAGGCCAAGTGCATTTGTCTTTTCTCTTTACCTGATGAATTCTTCAAGGGCAGGACAGTGTCCCTTGATGCTCAGCCAGCCCTCCCTGGCGTATTGTGAGTACTCAATAAATAATAATTAATTCGGTAACAATTAATCCATTAATAAATAAGCACGCATTTACTCAATAAATAATTAATGACAGAATGACTGAAAATGGCAAAACTTGAATAAAATGTTATAAATGAACTAAAACTGTTTAAATCTAACTAAATGTAATTTTTGTGGAAGATGTACTTAGAACTTGAGTCCTATGAATTTGATATAGATATTTATGTCTTAGATTTTAGGACGCTCTTGTTCTTTTAGTTCATAGTGCCATCAATGTCTCAGCTGTATTCACATCATTTCTATAAACCCATATTATGCATGTGTGCATATACATATATATGTATATATACATATCCCTACATATATACACATATATTTATATATTTGTACATGCATAAACACATTTTTTTCCATCTCAGTCTATATACAACTGACCCTTGGCAAATCTGTGAAGCATTGCATTTAATCTTTGTGAGTGTGTATACAAGAATAAGCCGCTCCATCTTGTAACCCTGCTGACCCTGTGATGGCCTCCTTGTGCCCCAGATCTTCTATGCCCTATGTCCTCAACTATCATAGGTGTTAGCTAATATTATTACTGTCAGATTACTATTTAGTTAATCTCATAAACTAATTTGTCATGAGGCATTAGTAGCTCAATGTATTACTTTCTTTCCTTAATAAGGACTGTTGATACTTTCCTCTGAAAAAGTGGTTGCATGAATTCCAGAAATACCTCTGTTGGAATTACAATTAAACAGGGATTCTTTTGATGCTACTCAAATTATGGCATATTTACATACTCTTGCTACGGAGTTCAGATGGCAAGTGAAATATAAATTCACCATGTCATCTGTTTTCAGACATCTAGCTTTTTCATTGAACAGATAAAACTATTGGAAATATTGATTTTGCACTATTTTACGTTACTTTTAGGTTGTACAGACACAGTCTTATTAAAACAAATTTCAAGAGACCATTTGGTAAACAGAGCAGCACTTGAAAAATCATGTGATATGTTGTAAATCAAGCTAAGTTGATATGACCACAATCGTCTACCAGATTTCCAGTTTGTTTTTCACTTGGATATTTTATCTAAGACTCATTCATTTACTCCTTTCCCCTCAATAACTGCAACTGAAATGAATACCGTTCATCTCATTCAGGATCCACTATGTGCCTCTTAGAAAAACAAACAAATGTCTGTCCTTTCTGAGTTCATTCCATAAAGTAACTACCAAGAGTGAGTACGACATTCGAAGAAACATGTAATTCAGACAAGGCTTTTACTGATGAGAACAATTATGCTAAAGCCTGAAACCTTTTTTAAAAGAGGATAAAGTAAGAAATAGATGTAATAAAAGGAATGAGTCCTTTAGATGACAATGGGGTGATAATACAAACTTGATGCTGTGCTTATGAGTTATTATGTTATTTTAGTCTAATGGCCCAAAAGGTCCTTTAAAAATCATCTAGGTGAATGGATATATATCATGCGGAGACAATAGCGTACATGGTTGTTTTCCATTTGGCTTTAAAATAAATTTCAAAGTCAGAGAACTTTCTGTATTATGTTGGGCTGTCAAATTATGTACTTTTGAAAGGCATGGTTTTCATATGCATATTTCATATGCAAAATATCTTCCCAACATGTGCCTATTTTAAAAGAATTCTTTTACTTGAAATGTAAAAACACAAAAATAAATACCTTAATTTAACCAGGGAAATTGGTTGAGTACTCTAAGGGAGTAACGAGTCAACTCTGCCCCTTTAAAACTCACCTTTGTCTCTAATGCCTGAGCCAACACTGAAGATTAAAGACAGGATTCAAAGAGGGCTATTCATATTTTACCTGCTCATTAAACGCCAAGATAGTTTTTTACTCAATTATACATCTGCCAATGAAAATAGTGAGCAAAGACAACCTCAAGGCCATGTTTTCATTTCGATCATTGTTCCCTAGTGAATTACAAGGTTGCGAGCTCTCCTAAGACAATTTATATTGATCCAGGCTTCATAAATCTGGTACAGTAGACTGAGTTGCTGAACTGTATGTTGTGATCACGTCTTTATACCAACAACATTAATCACTTGCTCAAGAGGAAGTAGCAGTTCAAGAGTGTTCAGTCTCACCGTCTCATCAGAAAGGACACCTTAACAGAAGCCTTTAATGTTGCCCTTTCTCCCCAGCGGTTTCAATACTCACTCCTCTCTATAGGTTTCCAAGCTCTAATCTATCTTGTCCTGATTCTTAGGCAATGTAAAATGAGCAAAATATTTACAAAGACTTATATACCCATGAGAAAAATATTTATTTTGTAAACTACAATTTCTAAAGATGGAGATACAATTAAAAGGACACTAGATGTACTTGCCTATGGAAAAATTTAATCCTCCATGTCTACAGTCAGTCAAAGTTGAAAATGCATCTGAGAGAAAATGATTTTTATTTAATTTTCTCCTTCAGGCAATATTAAACTTAACCGGAAACCTGCCAACGCATCTGTCTCTGAAATGTTCCAGGGCAGAGATACAAACAATGGTTCCAATAGATTATGCATCTGGCCACCAATATTTTAAGTGGAGAAGAGGAGGGCTGTGACTAATACACAGGAAATTATGTTATTTGACACGATATTATATTAGAGAACAAACCCCCCCCCAAAAATTGGGCTAGTATGAATGAGATGAAATAAATGAGATTGTTTTAGGTATCACATACTGTTATCATGCCATTTCTTCCCATTGTTTTAGTGGATAAGCAGAAGGAAGCATCACTTTATGTTTTTACTAAAGAATCATTAAAACTAAATGCATTACATGCCCTTTTACAAACTGATTTTTCATTTGCCCTCTTGTAACTGTTATTAGGTAACTCTTATGGGAGACTGAATTTCTTTTATTTGTAAAGTAATTTATAATCACGTGGTCAATTATTTTAAAAAGTAAGATACATTTTGTTAAACACTATTCTCCCTGACACTACTGCCTAGTCCATAGAACATTTCTTTCTTTCCTTTACAGTAGTCTCTTAAAAAAGAAAAAAAAAAAAACTTCTATGAAGTACAAAGTATGTAGGGGACACTTAGTTTTAATTCTTAAGGCAAATATGATGGCATTTTATTGGGGAGAAACAGAAGAGCTCTCAACATTTTTTTTTTCTTACCAGTGTGGAACACGTGTCACACTTTAAGAAAATGTTGCTCCTGTCCTTTGTTCCATCATTTGTGATAATTTTAGAAAACCATTTAAGTAAGAGTTTAATTCTATACAATTTATCAGACTGATTTCTTTCATATTGCTGGCAGTTTTAATTACTGTTGATAATATTGATTTGCCAATTATACTGAGTCTGGAAATAGGAAGGTCAATTGAATTGACTTTTTAAAAAATATAAAATGGTAATAATTTTCCCCAGCTTTTTGTACAAAAGACTAAAGTTTAAATCTCATTTCTGCCACTAACTGGCAGCTTTGAAAGTCATGGATTCTCTCAGTTTTATCTGTATGATAAAGACCATTTTTAATGCTACAATCTAATATAGAACCAGATTGCTGAAAGATTTGTTCACTGCTTATTAAGTTCTTTTTAAACCATCTGTACCTGAGCTGCATTTTGCTTACAATAAAATTAAAATGAGTCTGTAGGTAATAAAGACATTTAGAAGAATGTTGGATAATACAATTCAAAGCATTAAAAACAATACCAGCACTAATATTATTTTGTACAAATACAATGCAATATGATAGCAAAACCATTGTAGCAATAATAATTTTTATGCTGTAAAATAATTTTACAAACAGTCTAATAACTACCAGGAGATTCTGACCTAAAGAAGAAGGTAGATTGAGATTTATGATGAGATATGAATCCTCCCATTAGTAGAATCCATCCGATTTGTCAGGTCCTGAGTTTGAACTCTGCTGGAAGGGTGGAGAATCTTCCACTTTGGAGCTTGTTTCTGTTGTTTTTCTGTTGCAGCCTGAAGGATGCTAACTTCCAGGGCACAGGGCAAGCCTCATCTGTTTAGCCTCATTATTAAGGGAAGGGCGTTTCAGCTTTAGTCTCTCTGGGAAGGGTGGGGATGTAAATGGTTTATGCTCTTACTTGTTAATTTTAAGTACATGCCAAAAGCCAGTGGTTGAATACTACCTTTAAGACCAAAATCAAAATGAGACAAATGAAAATGAACAAGTTCAAGACATCAGGCTAAAAGATTTACGGTTTTTCTAGAGAGATGCAGGAAAATAAAGATTAACTGCACAGACCCGGATAAATATTTGAATCAGCACTTTCTTCTTGATACCCATTTACATTCCTTTTAAAGGCCCTTTTACGTCTTCCAGTTTCCCTGACATCTTTCCGCTTCACCTACCACCTCTGGAAATACACTTGCTGTATTTCTCCTGCTAAAAGCTCAATTTATTGAGCCCCAATACTAGCATATTCCCTCTATGATAACATTAAATCTATATAATAACTTATGATGTATGTACTATTAATAGTCCTTATTTACAGATGAAAAGACAAAGACACAGAGAAGGTAAGTGCCTTGCCCCAAATTACACAGCCTCTAAGAGTCAAGATTTTAACTCAGACAACCTGATAGAGAAGGGATGCTTAACCATCCAGCTAAGCTATTGTCATCTCTTCCTTGCTCTTTGCTCCCTCTTCAAGTATGACTTTGTGCCTTTACATACAATATCTAATTTAATCTTTGCAAATGACTTTGAAAGGTAGGACTTAAAATCTTCACAGATTAAAAAAACAAAAAAAACCCGAAACATTAAAGTTCAAAAGGTTGATTAACTTGCCCAAGTTTGCAGGGCTAGAAAGTGTTGCTGACACCTGAATTTGAACCCGTATCTAGCTACTTCCAGACTTGTGAGTCTTTCCACCTTAGAGACAAAATTTTAACAACAGAATTTCTTCCCAGGCCTATTTGTGTTTAGGTAAATTGCTAGTCCACAAACTGTGACAATTCAGGCATCTGAGGAAGTTATTTGGGAAGACGGTGTAGGATGAAGCCTCCTTAAGTGACACTTCATAGAGGTCACTTGTTCCCCTTCTTGTAAGGCTGGTGCTGATCTGCGCTGAGGAGCATATGCACTGGAGACTTGTGGGCCACTTCTGTCTTCACCCACGTTCACTGCCAGGTAGTCAAGTTCTGCTTGCCATACAGGGATTGCTATCTAAACTTGTCATTTGACATTTGGCCACGGGATAACATTACCACTCCATCCGTTTGGAATCTTCTAAATTTGGCTCTTCTTTCCATCTAACCTGGACAGTTCAAACAAGGTGGCTCATTGTGATCAGGCTTCAGCAAGTGCTGTAGAGAAGGGATTTTTAACGGATCTTTGGAATCCATTTCCATATATGATTTACCTAATTAGGTTTTACTTAAGCTAATTTTAAAATAGTTTGCATTCTTTGGGAAAATATATATGAAAGGAACCCAGAAGTGAGTTGGAAGTCAAGAGAGAACCAGGCAGTATGAATGTAATCGAAATAGTGTGGCATCCACACAAATTGTATACGTACTCTTCAGAATCTTGAAACCTCGGTACTGTTCTAGTCAACTGATATGTTAAATTTCCCTAGGTCTTATTTTCCTTATCTTTAAAGGCAAGACATTGAACCTGTAGAGTTTTAAGATCTTTTCCTAAAAAACATTTATCTTGGGCTTCCCTGGTGGCACAGTGGTTGGGGGTCCGCCTGCCGATGCAGGGGACACGGGTCCGTGCCCCGGTCTGGGAAGATCCCACGTGCCGCGGAGCGGCTGGGCCCGTGAGCCATGGCCGCTGAGCCTGCGTGTCCGGAGCCTGTACTCCGCGGCGGGAGAGGCCACAGCAGTGAGAGGCCCGCGTACCGCCAAAAAAAGCAAAAACAAAAACATTTATCTTCTCTATACTATAATAAGCTGTACCCATATATTTTTACTTTTTAAAATATATATGTTATCATGTATTCATCACTATTATTTCATATATTCATCTTTTTGTCACCTCCCCAAATTTATTGAGAGCCTACTAAGTGCCAGGCACTGTGTTGATGGGGTGCAATAAAGATAAATAAGACATAGCCCCTGCCCTCGAAGAGATCTCTGCAAAGAATAGGATAAAACTATACGGACGGCTAATGAAATTCTCACGAGTGACAAACTTGCCAGAGATGACAGAGGACAACTGCTTTTCTTTTCATCACAAAAACATACAAAAGGTCCATTTACTTCATAAGCCAGCAGGCACAAGCCATTCTAGCCACAGTCCTACCTTCTGTGCAACTTCCTCAGAACCCGAAGTTTTTTCTTTTTCGCTTTTTTTTGGTACATAAATGAATAATACAAGAGACAACTAATAGCCAGTTTATACTCCCTGCTGTCCTTCCAAAGCTTCATAGCCCAAAATAAAGGTGCTGCGGAGGTGGAGAACCCAATTTCCATTCTCAGTTTCACACAGTGGGTTTCAGTCAATTAAAATTTCTGTTCCTAAGATACAGTTGCTTATGGAGGCAAGCAGCACCCACATTTTTTTGGAAACAATGGTCTTGGTCTGGAGGAACTATTTTCCCCCAGTCCTTGCTGAGACCCCAGTCAAGGGAGTCTAGTCAGTTGCTGTGAGGATGTCGTAAAGCCAATTTCATTTCCTTTCCCAGGCGTCAACTTTTTATTACCTCGGGTTTTGACTCCTCTCAGTGACACGATGAACATCTTGGGAGTGGGGGAACAACGTGTTTGTCGTTCTTTTTATCCTCACTAATGCATTGGAACTAGGCCATCTGGCTGCCTTTTGGGTAAATCCATTTTATAACAAGATTTGTGTGTGTGTGATTCAGTAATTAAGCCCCTTTGGATAGAGTTCAAGATGGACCTGCCTTATGCTGAATTTTGCTTTATAGCAAACTGTTAGCCACAGGTGCCAGTGATTTATAAATCAGGATGAGAAATCTCTTACAGATTTCAGAAAATTAGTCATCTCTCCAAGTTTCCTTTGACCTTAGTTTCACTCTTCTTCAGAGGTGAGCGAAGTAAGAACATGCTTAGAGTTACCCCTGGTCTAGCATTGCTAAGATTGTTATCTGCCAACTTTATCCTAAATCTAACCAGCTAGCGCTAAAATGTTGAGATTAAGACAGGAGACTTGATGTTGTTACTCATTGCTAATGTATTAACATCATAATAGACTTAACTATTCACTCATTCATTTAAAAATCATTGCTAGACACTAGGCTGAAGATTCAGAAATAACTAGAGAAACTCATGAGTTCAGCTTCATTATAACATGATTCATTAGACACCCAATGGCCCTTTCTTGTCATCGTTACATGGGGGCTTCAAACATCAAAATGTGACGTGACATGATATCATCTTTGTACTATTTTCTGAGAATAATTTATTTTGAGCAAATTACCTTGCCATGTCTTAAACTCAAAAAGTGTAAATATTACAAAAATGTGGTTAAAAGTCAAGTGATCAGTCATGGTTATTTCTGATATCTGGTGGGGAAAATTTCAACTTGGCTAGTTGTGTTCCCAGTTTCTTTGGCCATGGGTAGTGGAAAGTTATGGTCATTTTGAGAATTTTCTTCTGGTCACTGATTCATATGAAAGTCCCTTTGCAAAACATGATTAATTTGATTGGACTCTACTTCTTTGGTTTTCTTTTTGCTGTCTCCTTTTACCCACTCTGGTTGGTGAGATGAGCCATCTCTCAACAGGTCTGCATGTTTTCTCAGCTACGATGTGGTTATAACGTCATTCATATCAGCAACACTGAGAGCTTCTTTGACAAGGAAAGCAACCCTTTGTGACAGTTAATTGGGTAACAATTCACTTTTTTTTTTCAATTCACTTTTATATCAAGCTAAATTGTTGGAATCTTTTAAAAAGATAATGAACTTGGAACCTCTTCTCAGGCATAAGAAAAGCTTGCCTTGGGAGAAGTAGGCTATTTGAGTTCTGGCATTTTCCCCGCTTGGACATAGATTTGCTTTCCTTTTTAAGACCCTATGAATGGTTACTGTGGTCTAGCCTCCTTGAGTAGAGACAGAATGATCCTGGAAATTCACCAGATGGTAACAGACTTCAGAAAACAAGGTGACTTTGACCTCCTTGTACTTCTGTGTTGGCCGACATAAACCATACTCTCACGAATGGTTAGCTGATGTTTGTAATTAGAGAAGAATGTGCTATATGGCTTATGTGTTGACTCTGCAAGGACTAATAGGGTTACTTAATGAGTTTGGGGTCCTAGACCCATTACTGGAATTACATTTGTGGTCACATTTGGGAAAGGTTTTCATCTTGCTCTCACTGAGGTTCTTAAAAGCTGCTTATACAATTGTAATTCACTTTGAAACTTCCTGAAAACAAACTTCATCAAGAGATTTTTTAGGGCATATTTAGTTCTAGTTGGGTCTCAACTAAAATTATCCAAATTATCTAAGTAGATGCCAAGACACACTGCCATCTAGACATGTTCACAAAAAGGCAAATTACTGCAGGTGCAAAACCCTCTCAAGAGCTCACTGAGTTAGATAAAATTAAACACAGTTCATTGCAATATTGTGAAATGTATTTTTGTCACACTTTCTTGTGAGTACTATGGCATGATCATTTCAAAAGATTATCAAACTGATCTTGTAATCACAGTATTTTTGTGTGGTAATGGTTTTTGACTTGTGGGCTTTATTCTTCTTGACCACAGTTGAATGCTGTGGGGATAATGATAACTGGATGACTATTGGAAGGGATTAAAAAGTATACTGATGAATTTTACAGCTTGTTAGCTGGAAGACCTCCTTATTAGTGAGGGGATAAACTCCAAAGATTCTCCCGATGAGAGTAAATTCCTACAGACCTGTGCTTCCTCTGGCCAGTGTAAGGCAGTGTTTGCAGACTACAGCACGTAGTGTTAAAAACCTGGGCTTAATTCAGTGACTCTGAGCTAACGAAGCCTCAAGTGAACAGGGGTAGGAGGCAGAGTGAATACTTGGAACTGCAAACAGAAAATGTACATCAAGAGGACTGCCTGTGCTGGTCAAATTAGTGACCAAGGCAATGGAGTGTGTCACTGTATAAACAAATGACTTGTATTTATTTTTTTTAGGAGTCAAACCTGAGATTAAGAACCAGCAGGAGGTGGGTCAAAAAGGATAGTGCTGTGATCTATGTTATAGAGTGTTCTGCCTGTGTTTTCCTCTAAGACTTTTATAGTGTCTGGCCTTACATTTAGCTCTTTAATCCATTTTGAGTTTATTTTTGTGTATGGTGTTAAGGAGTGTTCTAATTTCATTCTTTTACATGTAGCTGTCCAGTTTTCCCAGCACCACTTATTGAAGAGGCTGTCTTTTCTCCATTGTATATTCCTGCCTCCTTTATCAAAAATAAGTTGACCATATGTGCGTGGGTTTATCTCTGGGCTTTCTATCCTGCTCCATTGATCTATATTTCTGTTTTTGCTCCAGTACCATACTGTCTTGATTACTGTAGCTTTGTAGTATAGTCTGAAGTTTGACCACCACCCCCCTTCTAGAGAAATGGAAATAAAAGCAAAAATAAACAAATGGGACCTAATGAAACTTAAAAGCTTTTGCACACCAAAGGAAAACATAAATAATACGAAAAGACAACCCTCAGAATGGGAGAAAATATTTGCAAATGAAGCAACTGACAAAGGATTAACCTCCAAAATTTACAATGAAGCTCAATATCAAAAGAAACAAACAACCCAATCCAAAAATGGGCAGAAGACCTATTTAGACATTTCTCCAAAGAAGATTGCCAACAAATACATGAAAGGATGTTCAACATCACTAATCATTAGAGAAATGCAAATCAAAACTACAATTAGGTATCACCTCACACCAGTCAGAAAGGCCATCATCAAAAAATCTACCAACAATAAATGCTGGAGAGGGTGTGGAGTAAAGGGAACCCTCTTGCACTGCTGGTGGGAATGTAAATTGATACAGCCAGTATGGAAGTTCCTTAAAAAACTAAAAATAGAACTACCATATGACCTAGCAATCCCACTACTGGGCATATACCCTGAGAAAACCATAATTCAAAAAGAGTCATGTACCACAATGTTCATTGCAACTCTATTTACAATAGCCAGGACATGGAAGCAACCTAAGTGTCCATCGACAGATAAATGGATAAAGAAGATGTGGCACGCATATACAATGGAATATTAGCCATAAAATGAAGGAAAATTGTGTTATTGGTAGTGAGGTGGATGGACCTAGAGTCTGTCAGTCAGAGTGAAGTAAGTCAGAACGAGAAAAACAAATAATGTATGCTAAGAGATATATATGGAATCTAAAAAAAAAAAAAAAAAAGGTTCTGTAGAACCTAGGGGCAGGATAGTAATAAAGACGCAGATGTAGAGAATGGACTTGAGGACATGCGGAGGGCGAAGGGTAAGCTGTGACAAAGTGAGAGAGTGGCATGAACATATGTACACCACCAAATGTAAAATAGATAGCTAGTTATCAAATATTCTATCCAATGTTGTGTCAAATCTCTTTATTTGATGCTTGTTCAGACCATTCTTAGTAACTGACCATTTCATACTTTCCAATTGGGGTGACACAGCTAAATCAGGAAGCTTTCCTTTTTCACATGTGAATCATAGATCCCTACTAAATTTCTCTTTTGCTTTTAAACAAAATTTAATATAGTTTATTTCATAAGCAGGCTAAGAAAAAGAGAAATTATTCCTCATTCTTTGAGTGTAAAAGAAGAGTAATAATCTGATACTGAATGTCTTTACAATAGTGTCTAGCTTTAAAGTATTTCAGAAACACAAGTCTTAGAAGAGAGAGAAACATATGTCTCAACAAGCAGGTGGCTGTACAAGAAAAGGATCTCTATAATGACTTGTCTGCATTTCTGGAACCTTGAAATACTGTACAAGCACAGCCTTAATATAACCATAACAGACAGCATAGTGTGACTTAATGATCAACTAATAAGTAGCAAAGAAAAAAATTAATCTACAGGTGTTACATGGTGAAGCATGAAATGGAAACCCTGAACCATGGGGCAGAACTCAGCCAAGTAATTTTAGCACTTCTGCAGGATTTAAAGATCTCTGGATTGAACTAAAATCCTTTTAAGAAAATAAATATTATGTCTTTATAAAAAATGTTTTATTCATATGTACTCTGTCTATTATGGTAGAAATTATTTCTAATTGGCTGATACTCATTCATTCAGTCATTTACTTAACAAACCTTAACTGAGTGCCTATTCTGTGCCAGACCTCATGTGAGGCACAATAGAGGCAAAGATATCTCACAGTTCATAGTCTTGCAGTAGAGATGAATAGCAACTGTACAATTACACTACAGGATGATGAGTTCTGTGATGAAGGAAGCAAAGGATGCTGTGTAAGGAGGGCCACCTAACCCTGCCTAGAAGACTCTCAGAGGGAGCTGATATTGAGCCAAGTGAGACTAATGTAGAAGAAGAATGGTTAGGAGGGTCCTTCTAGGGAGAGGAAGAAGCAGGTACAAAAGCATGAGAGACTTGGGTCAAATCAGTCGTTTGGAGTTGAGTACACTGGTATACAGGGTGCAAGGACTGGGCAGGTAAACTTAGATAAGTGCCATTGTAGGATTTAGAAAGATCAAACTGGTGGCATTGTGGCCTGTAAGTTAAAGGGATTACAAGTGAAGGTGGAAAGACAAAAGGCTATTATAGTAAACAGAGTGAGAACTAATAAGGTTCTAAACCAAGGTAATGGCAGTTGATATATGCAGATGTCAAGATCTAAGGAATAATTTAAAAAGTAGAATCACCTGAAAATCATGAGAAATTTGATATGAGATAAAGGAATAAAAGAAGGTTTTAGGTCAAAGATGATGTTCAGGTCTCTGATCTGAACCATGGGTATGGGTCTGCCCATTCACCTAGACAGGGTAGTCTAGGAAAAGAAGCTGATATGGAGGGAAACTGATGGGTTCAGTTTGAGTTGGGTTCTGTTTACAGTGTCTTTTTAGGCATCCAAGTGGAAATTCCCATAGGCGGTTGTTTATGAAAGCCTAGAGTTCAGGAGGGAGATCTGAGCTTAAAGATGTATATTGGAAGTTATTGTATAATAAGAATGGTTGATGCCATTATTATGAATATATTACCCAGGAGGATTGGCCAAGGGGTAAACCTAGAGAAATACTGATTCTTAAGGAGCAGATAGAGAAAGAGGAGATTATAAAAGAGACTGAAAAGCAATAACTGATGAAGTCCAAGTGTAACCATGTGAGAGTTGTCTCCTGGAGTCAAAGGACTTCAAAGAAAAACCCTGGGTTCCAGAGGCAACTACTTCAGCACCATCAAGTGAGTTAGGGTTACAAAGTGGAAAGAGTGATGGTATAAATTATCATTCAATATAGAATATAATTGAGAATTAAAGGGATTGTGATGGTTGATTATACGACTGGTGCCCAGTGTTTTGGTTAAACATCCTGGATATGTCCATGAGGGTATTTCTAGATGAAATTAGCATTTGACTCAGTAAACTGAGTAAGGGAGATTGCTCTCCCCAGTGGGAGTGGACATCATCCAGTCAGCTGAAGGCCTGAATACAACAAAAATGCAGAGGAAGGGAGAATTTGCTCTTTCTCTGCCTGACTACTTGAGCTGCAACATTGGTTTCTCTGGCTCTCGGACTGGGATTTATACACCATTGGCATTCCTGGGTCTCAGGCCTTCAGACTTGGATTGAAATTTACACTGTCAGTTCTCCTGGTTCTCAGGCCTTTGGACTTGGACTGAAACTATACCACTGGTTTCCCTGGGTTTTCAACTTACAGACAGAGCTCTTCTCAGCCTCTATAATCATAAGAGCAAAATCCTTATAATAAATTTCTTTCTATATCTCTAATTATATCATCTATCTCTCTACCTCTCTCTCTATCTATCATCTATCTAAATAATCTGTTGGTTCTGTTCTTTTGGGAAAACCTGACTAATACAAAGATTGTTATTAACAATTATGGCAGGACAACAAGTGTAAAATAGATGTTTTGCAGGACAACCAGGATGCATGGTCATCCTACATTTGGAAGAATTATTTCAATGATGTGGTAAAAGTGAAGCCTGTGGATGGCGAGAGTTAAGGAGTGAGGTGAATGATAAGAATTAAAGTACTTGTGTACAGCCTTTTTTTTGCAATAGCTTGTATTTAAAGGGGAGAGACTAGATGGGAGTTAGTAGGGGATACAGGGTTAAAGGAGAGTGTTTTGCATGGCAGAGGCTTGAGCAATCTTGTGTGCAAGAGAGAAAATGTCAATGGAGAGAGAGAAGTCAGAGGACTTACGATAAAAGAGAATAAATGACTGAACAACTTCTGTATGGAAGCTGGAGGAGATGGCAGGATTAGCTTCAGAAAAGAGGATAGAATATTTTGTCTAGAGAAACAGGAGAAAAAAATAGAGAACCAATGTAACATATGTGAAGGTGGGTGAATGTGAAGTTGGATAAGTTTTCACCTGATTGTGTTTTCTCTGTAAAATTGGAGAGGAGGTCTTGTGCTGAGAGTTAAGGACGAAATTATGGGATAGGGAGCTTGTGAAAAGCAGGTAAGCTTGGAATGGTTATCCTGGATAGTGAGAGACAAGCTGATTAGAAACATACTACAGAATTTTCAGGCAATATTAAGGGCCAACTGGACACCATTAACTTACAGTGACACAGATCTACACAGTTTTATGGTTTATTCCTACATCCCAATCTATTTTAAGTAGTGGGGATTGTGGCCTTGACCAGATTGAGGTTATGGCAGCCAGGTGCAGCAGAAGGGAGCAAAGAATCGAGACACAAAGACACAAATCGAGACTCAAATGCTGGATTATGGCCCACATGGGAAATGGGGACAGGAGGAGACTGATAGATGGGCAAGAATGGAACAGTCAATAAATTTCAAGTCTAGTTAAGGATTAGAAACGAAGATGTTAATAGTACAAATAAGAAAGCTAGAAGAATAGGAAACTGTGCTTCTAGAGTGGACATAGAACTTTAAGATTTCAGAGATGTGTCAGCTCTGGTGGGGTCTGGTGCTTATGGTGAGTGTCTGCAGCAAAGAGAAGATGCTGTCTGATTGGTGTTTCCACTTGCATGTGGGAATCCGTAATTATTATGATAAAACTTAGAGCAAAGAGGAGAACTTTAAACCAAATACAAAATTAGATAACCGAAGTGGACAAAAATATGGAGAAGATGGGAGTGATATAGCCAGACATATTTTTACAAGTATTTAGAGAAGCAAAGGTTTGGTGTCTCCAGGTGGAGTTGAAGCTACAAATGCTGCCTTTCAGCCTAACTCCCAAGAAGGCACCAAGAGGTATGATATCATCAGAGTCACATTTTCACAAAGACATTGAAATCAAGGGACCGTTCCGTGATGAGGAGAGTGGAAGGGTTGACAAGGGTAAGAGGACTGGTTAAGAGAAAAGAAAAGAAGACCAGCTGGGACATAAGCATATGGAAGAAAAAAGTGTAACTGAGAGGTCTGTCTGCATTTTGGGAGGCGGGCAGAGGTGATGAGGAGTTTGTCTAACTTTCTACCATGTTCTCTTCTTCATTCCTGTTGAACTTAATAGCACCTGATATATATGTGCAGAATGTGAGACCTAAGCTCCAAGAAAGCAGGAACTTGTAGTATTCTGTTTGCTGCTGTAACCAAAGCACTCCATAGCACACGGTCAGTGTGCCACAAGTATTTGTGGGAGAGAGGAATAAATGATTCCTGGGAGGTGGACAATATAAAGGAATAATTAAGACCCTGAGCTCTCAAATCAGAGAGCCCTGAGTTAGGACCCCAGCTGGGCCATCTTGAGTAAGTTGTTTACTTTCTTTAGGTTTCAACTTCCTCATCTATAAATTATAAGTTATCTTAGTAACTATGCTTCAGAGTTTCCAGAAGCACCTAGTTAGCACTCAATAAATGGCAACTATTGCCACCACTATTGCTTTTAACTGCTTTGTTTGGTGGGAAGAAATATAGTGTGACAGTAGTTTGAAGCTAGAGCTCTGATTAAAAATTAGGTTTCTAAGCAGAATATTGGTAAGAAATCCTAGAAGGGGTGTGCCAGGTTCAAGATTAGTTAAACTGTTAGAAAGAGAGAATGCCTTCCTTGTACTTTAATAACCACTACAAAATTTCTACTCAGTTACTCTGAACAAGCTTTTGGGGATACCAACTTCCTGGGTAAAACTTGGATCCTCTGGGCAGAATGACAAGGATGCTTTTTAATTCAGTGAATAATGCAGTTATTTCTCCTGTTTCAAATCTACACTTACCTTTGAAGGAGGGTGTGACTGTGGTTTCTAGTTAAGTCTGTGCCTTTCCTGGATTTCCTTTGATTTTGTAAACTCTTGTGTTCCAGTGATAATCACTGTCTAAAGTATTCACTTTTCCCAGAAATCCTGAGTCATGAATAAGAAATCTTCACACAAAATTATTTTAAGTCACTTAATTCATAGGAATATTATACTGTATCAAATGGGCATGTGGAGAATTTGGCTGTGGTCTCTATCAGCAAACCCATTTATCTTAAGCAAGTCTGACATTTTATTCTTTTCCTGGGTTCGCCTTGAGATCTTGTACCTTAGTTGCATCTTGGCTTTCTTGACTGTATACTTGGCTCTAATTCATTCTCTATCAGCCCCAGAAACATCTTTGCTGGGGATAAGTAACTCCTTCCTTCTCCAAAACTCACTCTAATAACCTTAGAATACACATGACTCATGGGGAAGCTATGAAAATCACTTCCAACCCTTTTACACTGATTCTGCTGCAGCCTACCGTGTTTCCTCATGCTGGGATCCTTTTGCTTTCTTGCTTTAAAAATCCACGGACTGCAAAATAGCCCTTACCCATCTAAGCAACTTTGCATGCAAGTCATCAAAATTCACCCTGATTTTCCCAAATAGTGGAGGTAATTTGATTTCTTTCAATGTTGAAACCACTTTGGTGTCACTAGATCTCTCATTCCCCCTCCAATCCATCAGTGAACTTAGGAGCCTTCTCAAGATTTTGATCCAATGCTAAGGATGGAGTCCAACCTTCCTGTGACACTTCCTTGATTTACGGTTGTGGTGTTTTTCAAATAATGTAAGTATTGGGCATGAATATTTTAAAATGAAACGAGATTTTTTTTTCAACAGAGCCAAAGCCATGAATCGCTCATGTCTGCTCTTCTGTCTAGTTTGTGCTGCTGGATACAAAGCCCTCCTAAAAGCCTTGACAGTTCAGGGGTCTTGAAATGATGAGGTGACTCTGTTGCTATGGTGATTCTGTAGCTGGATAAGGGGTCACAGGTTGGTTTATCCAGCAGGATTTTTTGCAAAAATAACTTTGATGAGAGTAAAATAAAACTCCTATTTTTGTCTCCCTTGGAGGCTGTAGTAAAGGTGAATCAATAAATATATTTTCTTTAATTAACCCTGAAGAGAAAATGGGAGAGAAGTACAGAAGGTCTTTGGTAAAAGAGGTTGCTGGAACTCTACTGAAGCAAGTGCTGATATTGTTTTTAAGGTCAAAGACTAGAAGACTGGAGTTTAACTTGACTTGTTTCTCCTGTGATATGTGCTGAGAACAGAGGTTCAGGGAAGTTGAACCCCCTTTATACAGAGATTGAATTATGTGGTCATGAATTTCTGTAGGACTAATTAGCTTTAATCCAATGAGAAATAACTTGATAGAGTAAGCATATAATGCCCAGAACAACCAGAGGACCTGACCATTTTTTCATGCTATGTTGTGACTCTAAAGAGCATTACAATATTAAGCAGAATGAGACAAACATTTTACTTATTTTCTTTCTGCTGCTCAATTTGTTACTTAGCATTCTGACAGTTGTAAGTGCAAAATCATCTGTGAGGGAATTAGAATCTAAATCAGGCTTATATAACTGTGTTTGTAACTGCTAAACTTATTTGGAGATAGATGCAATCTAGCCTGAAGGATTCTTAAAAAATGTGTTTTACTGATTAAAAGATAAACTCATACACACATACATACGTTCATAAATTGATCATTAGATAAGTATTTGTATGTAGTTATTAGGTTGTTGTGTATGAGTAAATAAATGGAGAAATGTATGGCACTGTAGTAGCCTCGATGGAAGCATAATATCTTATGTATATTACCTCTTCAAAACTGTCTGATGAATGAAGGAAAAGATGAATGAAAAGCATACTCCTCTTAGGGTATTGGGGCACCGTTTTACCTGAAAACCTCATGTGCATTTGTATTTTACTATGTATTCATATCTGTCTTGCAATTATAAGTGTAACATCTCGTAATAACTTTTAAAGAGGAACAAAAATAGTGAAATCTTTGAGTAAGATGGATTTTCCAGAAAGATGTGTTCAGTCTTTATCCTACACTTTTGTGTACCACTGGGCACCCTGTAGTGTTGCCCAATTCAATGCTTGTTGCTTTAATTCAATTGTTGTAGAAACACTAGGGTACCTTTTTGAAAATGCCATTGCCTGGGCCTCACTGAAGTCTAGTTAAATCTGAATCTCTGGGAAAGATTTTTCTACTCTCCCCAGATGAATCTAGTGTGTACCCAGGGACAAGAGCCACCTCTCTACCTAAAGACTTAGCCAGTTTGCGAAACATGGATGAGGTTATATTAGACACCATCTACCTGTCTCCACGTCACACCTCTCTTTGAAATTGTTTCCTCCATCCCTGGAACCTTAGGACAGCTGTAACTACAATGGTGAACTGATTGTATGGAAGTGGAAACCTGGTCCTCATGGAAACCCAGGCCTTGTGTGTAGCCTCCTTTAGATCCTGACGAACAGTATCCAAGCTACTGATTCAACAGCAAATAAACAGAGCTACTACTTCTTAACGCTTGGGTCACTGATTTTTCTTTTTTGAAGTAACTTCCTATATCTTAAGAAAATTTTAATGTGACAAAATCCAAATTGTTGATTCCTGGAGATCTTTAATAATTATAATTTTATCAGTTTTAAAACCTCACAAAACTCTCCTACAATATTTTCAGTATTTGCTGAAGGATAACATCCCCCTTGCCTTAATCATGTGCCAGATTACTCGTAAACCTGGACCATATGCCACTGCAATTTGCTGATGGGCCCAAGCTGCTTTGGTAGATAAAAAAATCCAAGGGGATTAGAATGGCTCAGTCCTCACTGTGAATAGAGCAACGACAGTAGGCCAGCTCCATACTCTCCTGTCGTTCCTTCTCTGTCCATTACCTATAGTCTCTGCCCTAAGGTCATTAGTAACTCAAAACCCAAGGGTCACATCAGTGCCTGCAAAAATGTATTTCACCCTAATAAGGTCTTTCTTTAGACACTTAGACAGAAACCAAGTTTCAGATAAACACAGAGCATGCAAGGGATGAAATAGAGATCGTTATGTGCAAAAGTAGGAAATATTTCCCCAATTTTGGCTTTAGGATGATCCTGGGGGGAAAAACACTCTAAAATTGATGAGGGACATAAATTGCATCTTTCTCCTTTACTTGGCTCCTGTGTCCTGTCTAGCACAGTTAATGATGTTATTCTCTGCCATCAACGTTTGAACGACTACAAGTTTTTCTATTTGTAATAAAATGGACCTCTTTGACTCTTGACTTGAAATCAGAATCAGGTAGTTGATTAAATTATTAAAATTTAAAATGACCTTTGGGAAAATTTAATTTTCTGAAAGAAACTTTCCCACACTTCCATTTTTCCTTTCTATTGCAAGTGAAATTTGCCCCAAATAAGGAGGTCATTGTGATTTTATCTCTTGTATTTTGAGATCTGTTTTCTTGAGAGCAGCCACATGTTTTAAACATCTGACATGGTGTCTCTAAAGATAAAGCAATAAAGTATATGGATTTGAAGTATACTAGTTATTCATACAACTAAGAGTGCTTTATACAAATATAAAACAGTAGGAAAATGCTAGTTATTCAGATATCTGTGTTACTATTAAATAATTTGCATACTGAACAGTCATGTGTGGATTTTAGAGGGTAGGATCCTTAAAGTTTAGAGTTGGAAGCACTGTAGAACTCATCCAAACCAACGCAGGAACGAGCTGCATTTTGTTCTACTCAATTCAAGAGTCTTCTCTAAATATCCCTGAAAAATCTTATTTGAACACTCCTAATGATGAAGAATGCAAGAGAATCATTCTTTTTATTGAATTTGAATCTTACACCCTATAGCTATTATTTATAGTTCTGCCTTTTAGAGCTCAGCAGAATAACTTTAATTTTGTTTTTCTCCATGACCACCCTTCACATATTTGTCTGAGAGACACAACTCTGTCCTCAGGAATGTGACAGTCACGACGGCAAACTTTGTAAAAACATTTGCCTTTCACTAGCAATCCCACTTCCTATATACAGGGAACAGTGTTCCAACAGCATTATCCAATATTACAATCAGCCAATACCAATATATGTGTTCAAAACGAATCACACACATATTGACTGAGTGTCTTTTCTTGGCAGTCAGAAAGGGATCATGCTCTCCTGGGAATCCTCCTTACTTTCTTTTTTTGTGTAACATTAAAGTACAGCTTAATTAGAAGATCATGAATCATACTAAAAAGCAACTCAGATCCCTTTCATATTCCCTGTGGTGGGGAGTTCTTTCTTAATCACATGTAAATTTATTAATAAATGAATTCATGAACTTCTTACATTGTCTCTTAATCAAGTTTCTTTTAGTTGACAGTGACACAAACATAACTCCAACTCCCATTAGAAGCAAAGGGATTATTACTAAACATTATTGTTATTGTTGCACAAGCAAGATTCAGGTAAAAGATTGCAGATTTCTAGCAATGTAACCAAGACTTCCTTTCTCTTGATCTCTTGACATGTGGGGGGAAATGCACTGTTTTTCTTTACTCTCACGTGACTGTCACACTAAAAACATTTCTGACACCACATGTGTAGGTTTATTTCCTCAATGATCAATTCTCCAACACCAGCTGGGTGTCTTACAATTCAGCTCAGTTCTGACACTACTTACCTGGAATTAGCGTCAGATCACACAAGTTAAGGGTTCAGTGCCATAAGACTGTCCCCACTTCAGGTGCCAATCACAAGCCCCAGGTTGTCTGACTAACCAGCTATCAAACAGCCTTTCCACAACCATCTCCTTGGGTTGGATAATTTGTTACGAAACTCACAGAACTCAAGAAGTCATTTACTTACAGTTACAGGCTTACTATATAATAAAGGATATGATCAAAAGGATAAAGATGAACAGCCAGATGAAGAGATACAGAGGGTGAGGGCCAGAAGGGCCCCAAGCACAGAAACTCCTATCCCCATGGAGCTGGGATGCACTGCCCTCCTGGAACGTGGATGTGTTCACTAATCATACTTTAGAAAATTCTACAGTGGCTTTACCATGTACACATGATTAATTATTAACTCATTTTCCAGCCCCCTCCTTCTCTGGAGAATGGGGGGATGGGGCTGAAAGTTCCAAACTTCTAATTATGGCTTGGTCTTTCTGGTGACCACCCTGCATCCAGAAGCCCACCAAGAGTCACCTCATTAACACAAGAGATGTTCTTATGACTCAGGAAATTACAGGGGTTTTAGGAGTTCTGTGCGAGGAACCAAGGTCAAAGACCATATATTAGCAGGAACAAGAGGCAGAGACCAAAATATGTATCTTCACACAGAGGGAGAGCGTGAAGACGGCACCTGCCTTCCAAAGTCTCTGGAGAGGATTACAGTGAGCATTTAGATGTGTGTTTAATCAGAAGCCTGCCCTTGGGCTGCAGCTGTGAAGATAAGCTAACAGACCTCTTTCACAGGAAGACTGGGTGTTTCAGTCAGCTTCTTCTGCACTTGGCTTGGGGGTGTAGCTGTGGTGAGCCCTCACTAGCCATTTAAGAACTGGTTCTCAGTTCACTATAGCCTTGTGGGTCTTGTGGACACAAGCCCCGTGGACTTTCAAAGCTAGATGTTTTGGGTGTCATCTCTCAGGTGCCTGGTCTTAAAAGTTGAGCTGCCATAGTTGAGGTTGAAACCATTCGCTCCTCAGGAGAAGTTTGGGGTTGTAAGTTACTACCTGATTGTGTGGATTGCTGTGCTGGGGGTGAGGTTTATGATGAGATAGTGTCTCAGCCTCTCCTACCCATTTTGATGTGGGTTTTTCTTGTTCATCCAATGTGTGGGAGTTGCTTAGCTAGTTTTGGGGTTTCTCTCTTAGGTGGCTGTAGAGTTGGTATGTCCATGGGAGGAGGTGAGTTCAGGATCCTTATACATTGCCCTCTTGAACCTGATTCTCTCTGGTTGTCACATATCTATGTGCAGGTTGGTCCCTGGATCCCCAGCATGTCCAACTTGGGCTGTAATCCAGTTTGTATGGGTTGGAGGGAATTCAGGTTTCTCACTCTTCCAGATTATCACTTGATCTGTTATTGTCCCATTTTCTCCAGCTATAGCACAGGCTGTAGTATAGAGAGGGAAGCAAAGTGTCTAGAAGAGAACTATAGATTCCCCATTGTTTTCCACTTGTTTTTGTAGGTCTCATTCTGTCCTACTCTAGATAGGTGTTCTCCATGTGGCAGGTGACATGTTTACATAGCCTTGAATTCATAACATCCCAATTCAGTGGGCCTTACAGGAATGAAAAAGTTCTTGTAAGCCTCTGCATCAAAAGTTCTAGGGTTGCTGGGGCTACATATATACAGCTGAACTGGTGACCATGACCACTGGATTGACATCATGATTGGTCAGGCCAGAGTCACATGCCCCACTTTATACCCAGGTTCCAGTACCTGCATTCTTACCTGGTCTCTCCATCTCCTTTCTATATTGATATGGAAGGCAAGGTGGTGTGGTTTAATGTGAACACCATGACCTTAGGACTTGAAATTCCTAGTGATTTTTGGTATTTTGAAAGTTGAAAAATATTGTTTTTAATTACTATGATTTTACTCTACTGAACTCCATCCATGAAATAGCCTAAAAAAATGAATATAGGGCTTCCCTGGTGGTGCAGTGGTTGAGAGTTCACCTGCCGATGTAGGGGACACGGGTTCGTGCCCCGGTCCGGGAAGATCCCACATGCCGTGGAGTGGCTGGGCCTGTGAGCCATGGCTGCTGAGCCTGTGCATCCGGAGCCTGTGCTCCACAGCGGGAGAGGCCACAACAGTGAGAGGCCCGCGAACCGTGGAAAAAAAAAAGAAAAAAAAAGAGTGAATACATTTCTGAAAATAGTTTTTTTTTATTCTAAGATTAATTATATCATCAAACCCACACAAAACATCTGCCATGAAGAAAAGATATAAGGTGGATTCCTTTACAGTGATTAGAAAACAAAAAAACAGAATTTATAATGAGGGCTCTGAGTTATGAGAAATGTCTTTAAGCTATTAACTTAAAAAGATTTCAAAGTCCCATTTTGTCCAATGAAAGCTTAGCAATACCAAACTGTATAAAGATGTATTTATTTAGTTTTGATAGTTAAATAACCATTAAAAACTCTTAAAATCTTCAAACATCTTAAGCAATTCTTATAAACAGAGTACAAGATGTGGGAAGTGTGAAATCGAAAATGTTTTCACTCATTAGAGATGACCTTATATAGTTTCACCACTTATGAGTTATCAGGACATCTGTAACTTGTGAAAATGATTTTCCTATC
Organism: Neophocaena asiaeorientalis asiaeorientalis; assembly: GCF_003031525.2. NCBI lineage: Eukaryota > Metazoa > Chordata > Mammalia > Artiodactyla > Phocoenidae > Neophocaena > Neophocaena asiaeorientalis. The sequence goes on along the minus strand of NW_020174050.1, from coordinate 7,504,904 downwards.
TTATTCCCAAATATTATATATTTTCCTTTATTTTTGAAAACGTATATATGCAAATGCACATATTGAGGGATATATTTTTCACATTTACTTAGTTATACCAAGTTGTCAAAATAGGAGTTAAAAAATCCATTTGTTAAGACATCCCAAAAAAGACATAACTAAACATACCACCAAAATTATGCATGGCCTGGCTCCTTCACAGAAAAGGTCACCTTTACCGAAGCATAACAAACTGGTGCATTGGAAGTTAGAGAAACATCAGTAAAGGCAAGTACATTTTTTACATGTGTACTGAAGGTACAGGAAAGTGAGCATAAATTTTAAAAAGTTTTAAAAAGAGAAAAATGGGGAATGGAAGATCAATGAGCTGGACGAAAGCGTTAAGCAGATAAAGAAATGGAAATCTGTTTCAAACCTGTTTCCACACAATCACTTCAAGAAGAAGAGAGAGGCAGTGTTTTAAACACACAGATTGGAAAATTCAGGTTGACTTTTGGGTATAATTATGCCGGTTGGCATCTGTATTGGATGCATCACATGCACTGCCTCACACCTTGTTGGGCCACTTTTTACTCCAGCCATTGCTGCAGCAACCAGTGGTGTGCAGCCCTAACAGGACAGGACTTGGCCTCAGCTTCACAGCCATATCTGCGTCTCCATGGAGTAGGGTGAGGCAGAAATGATGCCCACTGGTGCCACCTGCTATGGGGAAAAGTAGAACACGAGAGCAGAAAAGGGTGTCAGCGTATGGAGCGGGACGGGTTGCAATTTTTAGTAAGGTGGTCAGTGAAGGCCTCACTGGGAAGGTAATATCACAACAAAGACCTGAAGGGAGTGAGAGAGTGAGACACTCTGGGACAAGGGCCCTGTGGACACAGGAAACAGAGTGCAGCAGCTCTGAGGCCGCAGCATGGCTGGAAGGTTCACAAGGAACCCAGGAAACCAGTATTCCTGGAAAAGAGTGAGCCATAGAGGCAGAGAAACAAGATCTGAAGGAGGAGGTGATGGTGCCAGGATATCAAGAGTCTCATAGGCCTCTCTAAAGATGACGTCTTGGACTCTGATGGGATGGGAACTCAATGGACGGTTTTGAGAGAGGAACCAACATGTCATGGCTGGTGTTGAGATTAGACTGGAGAGCATGGGTACAAGTGTGGAAGCAGAGACATCTGTTAGGACACTATTGCAATCATTTGGTAGAGAGATCATAGCAGCTTTGCAAAAGTTGGGAGCAATAAATGCAGGAAGGTGAGGTGAGATTCTGGATTATTTAGAAGGTAGAACTTGTAGAATTTGATAACAGGAAGATGTGAAACCTGAGGAGAGGAGTGAAAAATAATTTCAAGGTTTTAATTGAGATACAGGAGGAAGAAATTGCTATTAACTGAAACTGGGAAGACTTTGACTTGGTTGTTGTGTTTGGGATTAAGTTTTGGATACAATAAGATTGAGATACCAATTAGACATCAGAATGGAAATATAAATTAAGCAGTATGCTTAATTTGTTATGTGTATGTGTCTGGAATTCAGAAGAGTGCCTGGGATGAGTTGTAAATTGGGGAGTCATCATCATCTAGATGGTATTTAAAGTCACAAAATTGGATGAATCACTGAGGTAGTGTGTGCAGGGATAAAAGAGGTATGTGGACTGAGCTGTGGGTCACTCCAATGTGTAGAGGTTGGTGAGCTAAGGAGAAGTCTGCAAAGGACCAGAGAAGGAGTGGACATTGAGGTAGAGGGTAGCAAACAACTTCTAAAAGGAAGACCAGAATGAAGTTATGGCTGAAGGGGATCTGTGAGGGCAAGAGAAGGATTCTTTGGTTAATTTTGGAGAGATAATAGCACGCGTAGAAGCTACTGGTAGGCAGGGAAAATTGGTGATGCAAAAGAAAAGAAACAATCGTGGAGCTATGGCCTCGAGTAAGCAAGAGGCCATGTGACTTCATATACAAAGGATCTTTAATAGGAACACAGGTTGTACAAAATGACAGGATAACAGGAAGCAAGCTAGGAAGGATACGTGGGCACAGATGCCGAGAGGTTAGATGTGGTGATTCAAGCTTTCAAGCTTTTGAGAGTTGTTTTTTCATGGTTGCTATTTCCCTGTTAAACAGGGAGCAAGGTCAACGGCTGAAGTGATGATTGGGAGGAGGTGTTGGGTGCATGAAGACAGAGGAGGTTTGAAATGGTCCTCTGGAAGTGTGGGAGAGCTAATGGATTAGGGAAACATACATTGTCACTGGGCTACATTAGGGAAGGGACCTGTTTGACAGTGGGGCACATGCATTTAAAGTTGTGTGCTTTTCTCAGCCATGTTCAGCTGCGGGGAGGAGCAGAGCCATCAGAGTCGAATTTAACCAAGATTGGGGTTTTGCCAGTTTAATACGGTAAAATGGGAGAAAGCAGGGGACTGAGCGTGTACACAAGGAAGGAATTTCACAATAGCAATGGTTATATACTGCATCTTCATGTTCTCTTTCGAGTAAATTCCCTCATCTGACTTTAGCCTTTCTACTAAGGGTATCACCTCTTATTCCTCCAACTTTGGAATCTCAGAATCATTGTTGTGTCTTCTTTCCTCTCACTCTCCAAATATACCTGATCACCAAGCAGCAGCTGTCACATCATTCCCACCCTCACCAGGGTCACTGTCACAGAAGGCAAGTGTAGGAGCTGCTGATGCATGGAACAGAGAGAACAGGGTGAGGGGGACACAGCAGTCTCATGTCAGAAGATGGAGGGTCTAGAAATCTGAGTTAAAGGATACTACACTTAATTAAATTCTCCATCCCAGGAGAACCAGGAAGAAGTTGCACGGTTCTTTCTGACCTAACCTTAGAAATCTGAATTAAAGAGTAATCTGTTTTTGTAAATGACTTTCATTGGAATGCAGCCACATCCATTTCTTTACATGTTGTCTATGGCTGTTTTGGCACTTCAACAGCAGTGTTGAATGATTGCAGCAGGAACTGCATGGCCTGCAAAGCCTAAAATAGTTACTATCTGGCCCTTTATGAGGAAAAGTTTGCTAACCTCTAATCTGAAACACAAAGGAGTGTCCTAAGTGGAAGCTTTCAAACTGATCAGCCTTGACCTTTGTTGTATACTGACCCTCATAACATGTAATGGAAACCTATAGTATTTATAGAGCAATATCTACCCAAAGATCAAATTCCTCAGTGAGGTTAAAGGGCCATCGCTACCCCTCATTTCCTATCTCCAGAGATGTTCCCTAAGACAAGACAAAACACATGTACTGCACCCAGATTTAAACATTAATTTTGGGATGTTTGCCAGACCAGATGTTTAGAAAAGCTAAATACCGTTGATTTATTTCTTACCCTTTATGAGGCAACATTAGAGACAATGGACCTTATCAGAACAAATGAGAATAAACAACAGAATGCAGATCAGAGGAGAATTAGGAAGAAATTCTATTGGATTTTATGATGCTATAATCAATTTTGTATGTAGAAAATCGCTAATTATTAGCAAATTGTAACCTGCACCAACCGAATTTTATCTCATGGCAGCTGTGCAAGGATGGACTTTTCTGTTTCATGACTGTCACTCTTCCTTGTACAGTACTGTGAGCATAATTTCCAGTACCCTGAGAATGCTCTCCTGCAAAGGCAATTAATCACCCATCAAATGCCTTTTGAGCACTTAGTACACAGTACAGGCTGGGAAAACAGAGATTAATAAGCCCTGATTGCGACCAACAATATTGCAGTACAGTGGCGATTTGCACCCAGAACTGCAACTATTGTTCTTAAGTTGTTTTGGATCATAGACCCTTATGAGATTGTGATCAAACATACAAATCCTATTTTTAGGAAAAAAAAAATGTGCCAAGGCACATATAAACATAATTTTACATACAGTTTCAACAGGTGTTTTATTTACTGAAGGTAATTTATGAAAGTCCATATGGGAGTTTACCCCATTTTTAGAGTCCTTGAGGTATGTAGCATGGGCACAACTGAAGAAGTGAGCTGGGGTGTGTGTGTGTGTGTTTGTGTGCATGTGCAAGTGCCTTTTTTTCTTCAGGAGATTAAGATGGGAAAATATAATATTTTCTAGGTGGGAGGAATGGTTTATGCTAAAGTAATGAGACATGATACAGCAGGGAAATCCAGAAAGTCAAGGCAGTTTGGTCTGACACATTCCTAGGTTTTGTATACTGTATGGGTAGACTCGTCACTTTTCCTGAAGAACTGTATGTCCTTCAGGGGGACACACACTATGAGACATACTGTTTATCACATAACACTTAAGGACACATATTTGTTTGCCTTTGGCTGGTTGTTTATTGCTGATTTTCTTGATTTTTTTTTTTTTGCTTTCTTTCTTTTTAAAAAAAATTAAAGTATCAATTTATGCTACAAAACAAGGATCTTTATACATACTATATCATAGAATTTAATCAAACTTCGTAGCAATCTCGCTAGGTAAAATTTATATCACCTATAAGAAAACTGAGGTCCAGAGAGGTAACTAATGTGATCAAGCCCACACAGCTAAACATAGCAGAGCTGGTAACAGGACACCCTTTTTTTCTGACCCTAGGTTCTATACTCTTTCCTCTGGGCTTAAGACAATGCTCCAAGTAAATTTTGTATTGTAGGATAACTGATCATTTCTGGCTAATGTAGAATACTCTCTTAGAGTAAGTCAGGATATAAAGCCAGGATATATTATATCAGGATATAAATTATATAAATTTATATACTAATTATAAATTAGTATTTTACATAACAATTTAGTTTGGGCCAAGAATTTTGGAGGGAATAGGACTTATTTCTAGTTTTCTGTGATCTTTCACTCTTACCTACCCTGACTCTGGTTTTTATTTTGGTAAAGAGGAAGCTGGAGGAAGGCTTATAGCTGGGATTGAACTGAACAAGTAGGACAGACTGGTAAAGGCTTGGAAGGGCTAACACCTGGATTATGAAGCCCTGGGAATTCCTCCAAAACACAAATTCCAAGCAGTAGACAAAATGACTCAACATCATAAAGAGAATTACACGTTAAGAAGTTTCTAATACATGTTTTTAGCCTTCTTCAGGGATAGCGAAAATTTATAATGATATAAGCACAAAGCAGAGAGGGCAATGATGGCTGAAGGACAGGTGAAAGTCTACATATTCATTCACATGTAGAGTCCTCTCCCATGTCCAAATGTGGCTTGAATCCTGTTAGCTTTGTTTTTCGACATAATAGATTATTTTTACAAGGTCTTTACAAAATTTAAACCCAGTTAACAAATGAACTCATATTGACATTTACATGCCAATTAAAGACTACAGGTTCTGAGGTGATAGAATAAGAAGGAAGTGACAGCACCCAAGTCCTTCTTGGCTGTGATAAGATTCAGGGAGACCAGACTTAAGAGTGGTACTCTGACATCATATGAGGGCAGTTTTAGGATGTCTAAAATCCAACAGAAAAAGAAAAGTGATTGAAGATGTCAAAGGGAGGAGGCTTCAGTAGATTCATCTGTCTTGCTTCATAAGTTATGCTGAGGGCCTGCTCTGAATACAGTACGAGAAGATCCATCGCTTGGTGAAATAATTTATAATGAGACGTTGGATCATAGTCATAAGAAAGGGAAAGAAAATGTCAAAGGCACCTCCCAGTGTTGCATAAGTGACAGGGAAGCAGATCTGGAACAGAAAATGTTGAGCACTGTTTGTCTGTCCCCAGTTGAAGAACAACCTCTAACCCCATTAACCCAGAGCCAGTCAGGTCACAGCTCTGTTTATGTGAAAGTTTCTGTGACCTTTCCGGCAGCATTTCCCCTCAGCTGAATCCCAAGCACAGTTCCATTTCACAACCTTGCATCATCTCCTCGGAACCAGGCCAGGTGGAGAGGGAACAGCTGGGAAGGGATGATTGTAAAAAGCCCCTACGATTCTACAGAGGGTCCAGAAATCCCCTTCACTAAGTGAACTTAAGGAGCCCAAGGGCACTTTCATCAAAGACAATGGCAGTGTGAGGAGAGACACAAAATGCGAGTTGATTGGTGTGACCACATTGCAGGGCAAAAGACATTTGTAATGAAGCTAAAAGTTTTATATATTTCTTAGCATTTGGTAATATGACCACAGACATGTTCACTAAAGCCTAGGAACAGATGCTCTTGATTCAACAGTAGGGCATAAAGTCCCACAGCAAATACATAAAGTTCCACTGTATTTTCATAATTGAAATATACAGTTTAAAGACACTTTCAATTGTTCAATGTCACTGCATACATTATGACTCATTTAAAAAAGAATCTCAGTTTCTAAAGTGACTCTTTAGTGGGTTTCCAGTAGATCCATAATATGAACTGAAATTATTTTGAGTATCAGTTGGTATCATTTAGTCTTATCTCATTGCTCTAAATTGAAAGCCACTGTTACTCAAGCATATCTTGGAGAGATATGATGCCATTTCCCCCCTCTATTTTGGTTATTTGAATACATTTCATTGCTGTTTCATGATTTACAAGCTGGGTATTACTGTGGGACTTTTAATTCTCTCTGAGTCTGTGTAATTGCAGCTACAAGATGGAGATGCCATCAGAATCTACCTGATACAGTTGTTTGAGAATTAAGTGGGATAATATATGTAGTGCTTAGCAAAATGTTGGGACATAGAAAGTGCTCCGTAAGTGCTGGCAATAATAATCTTTATCATCACCATCATTATTCATCTAAATTCAGGTTAGTCAGAGGATACATTAATTTTAAAATGATGAATTTTACATTTGAAGATAGCTTATAACTTCTGATTATTAACTTAATGCAATTAACAATACCATCTAATTTAAAAATGTACAAAAATTTCATCATCCTCCAAATTTGCCTGGTAAGGGAGTCATATATACAAAGGAAGAGGTGCTGTTTTTAATTATTCAAAATTTTTTAAATATCCAGGTTTAATTTTCAGGCATGATAATATTTCATATTTGGGACCAATCTAAAAATCTCAATGATTAAAATCTGTTGATAACCATATTTGCATTAAACATTTTATCTAATCTTTAAATCTAATTTGCCAACATAGAGTCTTTGATGTTTTAAAATTTGTTTATTCAAAGAAAACATGGAAACATTTGTACACCGAAGTGGAATGCTTTAAAAAATGTGCCACTCAGAGGAAGTTGGGAACAATGTTTGACCTCAAACCCATCTTGTTTGCTCTATTTTAGGGCAACAGATTCTCAAGCTTTATTGAGAAATGTTCAGAGATGAGCAGAAAGTGTTTTGAAATCAGAAAAACAAGATGTGTGTCAGTGCTTATCTGCCACAGCAAGGAGACCTCCTTTGTTTAAAGGCCAGCCAAGTATTGTCTTTGGATCTTCATGTACGCATCCTAGTGACATAAATGGGAGTGTCAGGTTGAAATCCTTCCAGACTTGGAGACCTCATATGCTGGATTTTTTAGACCTTGATATGAGAATAGTTTTCAGGCTTAGAATCAGATGTAATGAGAATGAAATCGTTTTCTAAAAGCTTCAAATCTAATTTAATCAGGGTAAGTCCTGACATAAAGTTTCCTAGGCCCCTGTGTAGAAATATAATGCCTCAAAGTGGTTCACACTTTCATGTTTCAGAAACTTTTCATTCTGGCTTACCATGGCCTTGGCTTCCCTAATAGTAATTTTTCTTAGACATTCTCTGAAGGCAGATTCTAAGACAAAGGTTTCTGTATAGGTAGTTAATTCATGTATGGATGTAAAACAAGAAGCAAGTGATTGCAGAAAGCAAGAGGAAATGGTGGAGGGTTGAACAGGAAGGAGGAAAAGCCAATGCAGGGACTGAGTTGGCCACACTCAGTTCTGTGGTTCCTTCTGAAGAGCTTTCTCGTATGTGTTTCAGAATTGATCAACTGGGTATCAAAAGGAATATCTATCCTTAGCTTCTGCCCCTCATTTGTCAAGGGAAACCTCACTGATCCTCCCTTGCAGTTTTGAATGATGTATAAGTATTTAAAGACTTCCCATGCAGGTGCATCAAACCCAAAACCAAACATAAAGCAAAAAACCCAGGCAGGAATTGAGAGATATTAACACAGGCCTGAGTCAAGTGCTGTCAGGTTGCACCTGTGGGAAGCTGGTTGAAGCCTTCAGAGAACTGGTCACCACCGTAGTTCTGGAGTAAGATGTAGAGAGGATTTGAGGTAGAGCCCAAGAGGTATCTGCTACTCTTCATCCCTTCCACCCCTCGGTTTCTTTCATTCCCTTTACAGTGTCCCTTTCAAGGTAGTGGCCAAACTTGCAAGGACTTAAGAAAAGAGGGTTAGTTGAATGAGCTGTAGCCCTCACTGCTGTAACTAATCCTAAAGCCATAATCAGTATCTCCTCTCCTCCACGGTCCATTCTGAATTTCCCTTAAATGTGGCAAGACAGTCTAGTTGTGTGCCCGGTAGAGGGACCCTAGACCTTTATCCTCAGGGTTCAGAATCAGAAACATATTTTGGAGGTCTACGTGCCATCCTCACAAGATGCCGTATCTGACTGGTGCCTTTGCCAGGCAGTCCTATTCTATTCTATCGTTAGCTATTCTACTCAGGCAAAGTGCTTCTGAGTGATGAGGTGTATAATAAGTCTAATGCATTCTGTGAATAGGTACCCATTCTTATGTCTCTTTTGCTGTAAAACTGGTCTGTAAAGAATTCTTCTTTTCAAGATGAAGCAGACAGAAGAGGGCAAGTATATGATAAATGCACGTGCAGCTTTCTTTGTAATCTAAATAATGATTTTGGGAGGGATGAAACCCACAAGGGTAACAAGATTCCTTTTGTGAATCATTCTGTAAATTCAAACTACTATGCCAATGTTTTGGTGGTTAATAGTTATCACAGGATAGGGATTTTTAGTAAGAGAGCCATCCACACTGGTGAGGAGCTATTTTTTTTTGGTTACAGAAAGAGCTAGGCTGATGCCCCGAAGTATGTGGAAATCCCTTGATGTTTGCTCCCTATTCCTCCCCTTTCTTCTTCCTGTAGAACAGCTGTTCTTAGCTTCCTTAGCTGTTCTTAGCTGTTCCTTAGCTTCAGGAACCTCAAGTAATCTAGGTAATTTAGAAAACGAAAATGCAGTTTGAAATTCTGCATTTGCAAAATCCAAGAATAATTTATAGTCATGGGTTCAAAAACCAAATTTTTATTGCCCTCTCACCAGCTTCAAAGTGTTTTGTACCAGAAAAAAATTGCAATAGTGCAGTATGGTACATTTTTCAACTTTGAATAAAGACGTGCTCAGTGTTTTGTCCTATCTGAGTTGTAATAGGGCACATCTTAAAATGTAAAAAGCAAGAACCAGTCTGTTAGCGTGAGGCAATGCTGTATGTGATACCATGTCGATAGGCAGGCATTAGGTAAATCCTCTAACAGTCGTGCTGGAGGAGGCTCTGTAGCTATAAAAGGAAAACTCAGGTGTCAAGTCTGGCAAAGACTATACAAGGTGGAAGAGGCCCAAAGTAAGGACGTTGGCATCAGATGGTTGGCTAGTCTCCTCAGGGGTGGTTGCTTCTGGTGGAGGGCACTCCGTAGTGGCAGTAGCTAGACCATTCTTGATGAAAGAAAACTCATGCTAGGTAGTCCGTGTATAGCCTCTGTCCCTAACACGATGGCCACATCATTCACAACTCACTGCATCAACCATGCTGGGCTGAGTAAATAAGGTGATTGGCACTAATAGGATGGATCATCTTGTCCAGTTGGTTGTTGAGTGCGTCTTTTGTGATGAATGCATGTCAGGGGGCATTCATGCGAGACATAAGTATTTGCATACTCTATGGCCACTTCCAGAGTTCCATCTACCTGCTTCTTCGCCAGACTTCCTTGCTTCTGATCATTGATCGTTTTTCCTTCAGGCACAGGCGTCAGTGTGTATTCATAACTCAAACCACTATCCCCACCACACATGGTAAACAATAAACTGTACTGCTCACAATTTTGAACACAGACAATCTCATTCACCTCAGTCTTTTGAGGACACCTCTGTGGAAGGCTGCAGTGTGGCAGCAGTACATTTCCTGCTAGTCTTGATGTATTACATCTTCCCATCCATGGACCAGACCTGAGTTTTTCCTCCTCTGTCAGTTGATCATAATTGTTTCAGGTTGGGTCTCCCAGGATGCACACTCTGTTAAAGGCATTTAACATGCAGGGGGTTTATTAGAGTGTGCTCTTGAGGACAGTATCTGTGGAAGGAGAAGGGGTGAGGCACAACTGGGCAGAGAAAGGAGCTGTGATGCAGTATCTCTGGAGTGCCTCCGCCAGCCCTGCGGAGAAGACTGAAGACCAGGAGACTCCTGAGAGCTGTCCTGAGCTGGGACAAGAGAACCAGATATTTATATGCCTCTGCCAGTGGTCACTGAATGTCGGCTGCTGAAGGAGGGGAGTGATCTTAGGAAAGGAAGCTTTATCCAGCTAAGGCGATCCCCAAAAGGGCTGACAGCTGAGAGCTGGACATTAGTGTGTGGGATAATGAGTCCTTTGTTCCTGAAGGGAGATCTGGGTGGTGAATCTCAGCGTACGCCAGAGCAGTCAACATCTAGAAGGTATGATCTGAGTGAAAGGCATTGGTACAGCAGAGATGGTTTTCAGGGGAGTCTCTTCCTGTAATTTGCGTGTTCTTTCTGAACCTGCTCAAGTCTGAAACCAAATAAAACTTAGTTCCCTTTCATACACAGGATCGTTGCTGTGCCCACTGGACTTTATGGCCTGGCTGATTTTATAATACCCAGCTCACGATGGGCAGCTCTGGCCCCATAGTCATCTGGTATCGCAGGTAAGGCTCCAGATCTGAATACTCATATTTTGAATTTATGGGAGACAAGCAAGCTAGATTACCATCTAGAAATTTATCACATTCGTGAAGGAAACATGTAGCTCTGCTTTCAATCTCTGGTTTATTGATGACTCTAGCAATTCCATGGGGAATTAGGGTGTTAGAACACTAGGGTACAAATCAAAGTTGAAAGTTAATATACGGTGGAACAAAAAAGAACATACATGATATAAGGTAGGAATCCTTACAAGGTATCTTCAGCTTGCTCTTTTGGAAAGCAATATCTGAAAGCCACAGTTGAAGTTTCTTTGGTTATAATGTTTTCTTCTCAGAATGTAGTTTCATAGAACGCTTAGATTACTACAGATTTTAGCATCTTAACATCCAGAGATCTTAACATCTTCTGGTTAGTGCCTTTGTCTATAATTAAATGCCTATGTTTAAAAAATCAACCCTCTGGAAGATATACCAATATTTTTTTTTTTTTTTTTTTTTTTTTTTTTGTGGTACGCGGGCCTCTCACTGTTGTGGCCTCTCCCGTTGCGGAGCACAGGCTCCGGACGCGCAGGCTCAGCGGCCATGGCTCACGGACCCAGCCGCTCCGCGGCATGTGGGATCTTCCCGGACCGGGGCACGAACTCGCGTCCCCTGCATCGGCAGGCGGACTCCCAACCACTGCGCCACCAGGGAAGCCCTCCAATATTTTAATAATCTATTTTAATACTTGATACCTGTAAGTGAATACTTCTAATATCTATACCTGACCAATAGATGTAGATATTAGGAGAATTTATATATAAATTATTTATAAAGGTATATAATAAGTAAAGTATATAAATATATACATATATACCTCCAATATATTATATACACCTGGTATATAAATAGGAAAACTTGAGAGAAAATTAACCTAAATTTCATGGCCTATGCATATCTCAAATGTGTAGTATTATATGGTGATTTTAAGAGCAATTGTTTGAACTTCGCCCCATCAAGATTTGGAGTCTAAAGTTCCCTCCCTTTGAACCTGGGCCAGGTTCTCTTATAATTCCCTCCCTTTGAACCTGGGCCAGACTCTCTTATAATTAACAGAGTTTAGTAGATGTGAGCTCTCTAACTTCAAGGCCAGTCAGAAAAGACCATGAAGTTGGCTACCTGGCTCTCTTGGAAAGCTCACTCTGAGAGAAGTCAGAAACCATGTAGTAAGTCTGATTATACTGATACCACAATGCTACAAAAGTAGACACTCTGGTCAACAGCTAAGCCTCCAGCCTATAATCAACTCCGAGGGTCAGCATTTGAGAGCCGTCTTTGACAGACTTTCGTCTGACTGTGTCCCAACCAACATCTGAGTGCAGCCATATCAGAGACCCTTAGGGCGAATGGTCCAGCCAAGCATTCCTCAAATTTAAATCTGTAACATAAGAAGCAAAGTGAAATGTTTGTTTCTATAGTTTGGGGGTTATTTGTTAGACAGCAATAATAATCAATCAGTACGTGCTAAGTGCTCTGCTCTGCGCTCAATCAACTCCTTTAAATCTTGACACTGATGCAGAGTAAGTGTTATTTCATTTTAGAGATGAGGTGTTGAAAGTGGTCATCGAGAAGACGTGACTGTTGGTTGACCCCCGAGCTGCACCTGGGCAATCAGACGTTCCCCATCCCCTCCCCTGTCCTCAGAATGTACGTTCTGCCCATCATTCCCACAGCGGGAGCCAATTTCAAGGATGGACCCTTGAGAGAGCAGTGTGTTGTTAAGACCATCTGGACAGTATATGTGACTGAACCCTATTAAGACCTCTGTATGTTTTTAAGATTCTGGCAGGCGGGTGTGGAAATTTACTCTTCTTGTGGCCGTGCAAGACAAGTCTTCACGTAAGTTCCCTTGCTTCTTAAACCTACCACCTACCAATATAGAGTGGTCTGCCTCTTTCTTCAGTCTCTCCTGGCCAACTCCATGGATGGGGGCCAGTTTCAAATTTCATCTGGGAAACTCCGGAGGTCACAAACCATAAGATGATGAAAGTGAGTTTCCAAGAGGTTAACACTCTTGGCATGCAGCTAAGAAGAGGCAGAGTTGAAACTCAAACCCAAGCCTTGCTGACTAACTGTAGCCTGATAAATAGGATCTAAAGAATCTTATATTTGTAGAGTAAGGTCCACTCCTTAAGCAGGCAACATATCTGATATTCATTGAATTAGAAGTACCCATATTTAAATACAATAATTAAAACACTTTCTAGAGTTCAGCATGTGCAGGCTGGAAATGAAAACTTTGGATGAGAGGGCCCTAGTGAAAAGCAAATTTAACTATTACCATATGAACACTGTTGCCTGAATAGTGATGATGCCAAATGGCTGAGCAAAAGGTATTGGAAATAATCTGTAACAATTTTTGTCAAGATGTTTTGGCATAAAAATGAAGAGCAATTTTATTTTGAAATACTGAGAAGCATGAGTGAAAATATAATTAGTACCTGTAAAAAGTGAATCATTCCAGCGCTTTCCTTTAAATGACTTTTGATTAAATTCTAGTTCTTCCATATGCCATTACCCACTTAGCCTAACATAAAAAAGGAGAAATCAGTTGTGTTTTTTTTTTGCCTTTCATCTCCTTTATACATCTACTGTCAAAACAGAAATATCAAACTTAAACTACCGTATCATATGCCAAGACTGATTGAGGGACTGTAACTATTCTTGTTCACACATTAAATGTATTTTTTATTTGTTCTGATTATGTATGTGGTTTATAGTGTATTTATACCAAATAAAAGCTCTTTTCCATTTCTATATTCTACTTCACTTATGTAGTCTTTTACATATTAACTCTGAATACTGGCAAAGAAACTTTTTATCAGTAATTACCCCTTTACCTCTCTGATTGCTCTTTTATCTCCTTCTGAGGCTTTTTACGTTATCCCTGTATGATATTTAACATTTGGGGAATAGGTTGGATGTTTAGGGTACATTTATTAGGATTTGGTTTGTTTGCTCCATGGTTCTTGAGTATTCATACGTGTAAGAATCACCTGGGGAGTGCATGATTAAAACTGTAGATTCCTGGGCCATATTGCCAGAGATTCTGATCTGAAGGGTGCAGGGTGGGGCTTAGAGATTTATATTTGGAAGGAGGATTTTAGGACTTTCTCTTGTAGATGGTCTGAGCATCATATTTGGATAAACTGTCCTAACTATAATGCCAGTAATTTCAGTAACTGCTATCAGATTGCATGATGCCATTTACTATAAGTTGCTAAGCATGTAGACCTCATCCATATAAAGGTATAAAGTTTCTTAAAAATAAAAATCTTTAAAAAAACCTTTCGTACTTTAAAAACATTCCTCAGAATAAATAAACGTTGAAAGTAAAACTAAATATATTTATTATAGCTATTTGAATTATTAATTAAAATACAATTTTAGCAAAATTTACAGTATGCAATAACCTTAGAACAGAATGTATGCTTTATAATACTGATCATAATTATATATTATTATATGTTTTATTACATAAAATAGATTATAGATAATATATATTATATGTCATAATTATCTAGAAAACATAACAGTTATAATTATACATTAATTAAAATAATCATTGTTTAATGATTATTGTTTTATTGTTTAATTCATGAGAGTTTGCAAATAATAAAAGGTAGTCGAGGTTTAAGCAGTTACGTAGTACTCGCAAGCTGGTTGCTTATTTATTCACGTGCTTGCTATTGTCTTGAAATATCAGAGGTTGCTATAAAACCTATGAATGCTCTTAATGACTTAATTGCTCTTAGACTTGATTTTTTACCTGTATACTCTTGTCTTTCAGATTATTTACTTCCAGTGTTTCTACCTAAAATTTCTTCTCATAATCTACAAAATTGTCATATCTTATCTTAAAATGATCATCAAGTGAAATTAAAAATGGAAAGGGCAAAGCCAGTAAAATTTACCTCACCGCAATTCATTTTTGTATTAATTCGGCAACAAACCTATTAAGTAATCTCTATTACCAGATAGTCCCTCAGTACTCAAAGCAACTGCTCACTAAGATGTTTAATATAATAAGTCTCTGTACTTCAAAATCTGTTTCCCTGAAGTAATCATTTCTCTTCTATATCCCTTCTTTGCTATTAAATTAGTTAGTGTAATATACTAAGAGAAGGAGCTTTGGAGTCTGCATTTGTAAGGACTCGATTCAAATCCTCTCTCATCAATGAACTGTGATGTGGAATAAGAATAATTTCTTTATAAAATAGGGACAATAATATTTAATTCACAGAGGTTTTATTTTCAGTTTTCAAAAATAAAATAAGGCAATGTGGAGGGCTCTACCTCCAGTATGACAGTGTGGAGAGCTCCGCGAACCTGCATCCCAGAGAAACCAATAAAAAATGTTAAAAAAAAAAAAAAAAAAAAAAAAACCCAGCCATTTAAAGTCTCTGGAAATGGATCTAAGGGCATACAGTAAATGCAAAAGTATTCATTCAAGAAAATCTACTAAAACTTGGCAAGAGCAGCAAGAGTCAATTGTATTTGAACCAAGATCCACTCCCTTCTTTTCTCTCGAATCTTAGCAAGATAGAAACTCCACTCCAGACTTAAATAACCAAGAACGCAAGACTCCCTCTCATTCTAGCTCCAAGTCAGAGGGCTATTTTCCTAGGAGGGGCAGGACAACAGCATTTCCCACCCTGCTCCTTGTTGTCTCTTGCTGAACCTAAGTTCTGAGCAAGTGTGACTGACAGATGGGAGCTCCTTTCTTCTACTCAGCCCCCACTCATGGGACAGAGACTCTACCTCGGGTACAGCACCACTGAGAATACAGAAGCCTGTATTCTTTTCCTTGCATGTAAGGTGGAGGTTCCATGATGAGAGAGGCAAGCTGAGAAAACCTGAGGCTACAGTTTGCACCCAGCACTCTGCTCCAAAGCTGTATGTCTTACCATTGTCCTCACACCTAGCACCAGAACCCTGGCTAATATATTTTGCCTGAAAGGAGAATCAGGCTCTATGTTAGAAAGCTCTGAATCTTTTCCCAAAAGAATGGCTTCATTTGCAACAGAGTGTGGAAAAATTTGAACATTGGGGAGTTCTCAAAACCAGCAGGGGTTGTGGGAACAAACATTTGATAAGAGATTGGTAGATTCATTGGGAATATAGGCAAAATTGTTGGCTAGATGTTTGCCAGGGAGAGCCAGGGAAAGAGACAGTTGGGAAGAGCACTCCTTGGGTCAGAGCAAATCTCAAACGCTGATCTTAGGAGCTGCCCCTTCAAAGCAGCCTAAATTTCACTAGATTGGTCTCTTAAACAATTCATGCCCAGGACATTGTTGAAAACAATAAAGCAATTAGCTGGAAATTATTGCAGTTTAACAGGTAGGTGTAGGCAGGGAAAGAGACAGTCAAAGTATGTCCTGCCAGATCACTGTCATCTGAGGGTGATGTGGGCTATCCAAGGCTGTGTGTTTTGATGAACAGCATCAGAGACTTCATGGAGTTGTGGGTGGCGGTGAGATGGGTGATATACTTCACAAAAATAGTACAGTCAATAACAATAACAAGCCCTGGAGGGGAGGGAACAGTACTAGAATTGCTTCAATGTATTATCTATAATGTCATTTCCAACAAAAAAAATTATGCAAAGCAGCAAGAACATAGGATCCATACATTGGGGAAAAAACAGACTGTAAGTGACCAGATGTCATATTTAATAGATAAATACTTAAAAGTAGCATTATAAATATGTTTAAGGGAACTATGATTAAAGACATAGTGAAAGGTATAATGACAATGTTGCAACAAGTGGAGAGTATCAATAAGGAGCTATAAATGATAAAAAGAACTAAGTGGAAATTCTGGAGTTGAAAGTTTCAATAACTGAAATGAAAAATTCATTGGAGGGGATCAGCAGTAGACTTGAACAAGCAGAAAAAATAATTAGCAAAATTTAAAATAGATTGATAGAGATTGTACAATCTGAAAAGCAGAGAGAAAAAAGGAATGAAGAAAAATAAACAGACACTCAGAGAAATATGAGACAGTAAAAGTACACCAACACACACACAATGTGAACACCAGGAAAGGAGACAGAGACAAGAGCAAAAACATGTGTTTGAAGAAATAACTTACCAAATATATTGGAAGACATTACACATCAAGGAAGCTCAACAAACTCATAGGATAAATGCAAAGAGATCCACAAATAGACAAGTCATAGTAAAAATGGTGAAAGCCAAAGGCATGGAGTAAATCTTGAAAGCAGGAAGAGGAAAATGACTCATTGCTTATAGGGAATCCCAAGAAAATAAACAGTAAATTCTCATCAGAAATAATGGAGGTCAGACAGCAGTGAGATAACATTTCCAATGTACTCAAAGTCAAAACTGTCAACCAAGAATCCTACATGCAGCAAAGCTATTGTCCAAAAATGAAAGTAGAAAAAAGACATTAAAAGGTAAACCAAAAGTGGAAGAAGGTATTATTCACAGACCCACCTTTGAAAAATACTGCAGGTAGTTTTTCAGGCTAAAAGCAAATGATCTCATTTTTGCAAATCCACACAAGAAAACAAAGAATACTATAAAGGAAATTATGTAATTGTGAAAGAGAAGATAAATGTATATTTCTTATCTTTTCTTCTCTTAACTAATTTAAAAATCAATTATATAAGACAAAACAATATGTATATAATGGATTTCTGAGCCTATGACTCATAGAAAAGTAATATATTTTCCATTAACAGCACAAAGGAGGTAGGTGGGAACACAGCTTAGCTGGGCTAAGGAAATGAATCCAGATGCTAACTTGAATCCACAGAAACAAATCAATACATCCAGAAATGGCAAATGATGAATATTCTTGGCGTTTCCCACAATTCCTCTTTGCTGAATGTGATACTGACTTTACATGCACTGTTTCTTACCCTCTCCTGAAATCTCAGGTATTTCCTGCACTGGTGTGCTTTTGCGATGCAAGAGGGAAAGAAAAGAGAGAAAAGGTCAGGAGGCAGGAGCCAAGGATCAACAAGGGGCCCCTCTGTCGCATTTCTCAGGGGAGCTGAAGATGAGGAGTTAGGAGAAGTATGTGAGGAAAGAGGACTTAAAGAAGGATAGTTGTGGAATCCCATCAGGATATTCAATCAATATGTGTAAAAAAAAGAGAACCTATTTTGAAATTAACTTTTATTTGCTTATCTGCTCTTTTGATAGAAAGCTCTCCAAACTACACTAGGTCTTAGGAAAATAGTACCCACTACATTCTCTACTAGCTTCTGCTTCAAGTGTTTCATTAGTGATTTTTTTCATCTTATATCTTAGACATTTTGCCACTTGGCTTGAGTGATAGTTTGTATTTTTTACATCAATAATGTTAATTAATAATCATTTCATTATTTTATAAATAATATTAATTATTAACATTAATTATTCACATTTCCTAGACAAATAAGAGGCAGTTTGGGTAGTATAGTCATTTTCACAATGTTGATTCTTCCAATCCAAGAACATGGTATATCTCTCCATCTGTTTGTATCATCTTTAATTTCTTTCATCAGTGTCTTAAGTTTTCTGGACACAGGTCTTTTGTCTTCTTAGGTAGGTTTATACCTAGGTATTTTATTCTTTTTGTTGCAATGGTAAATGAGAGTGTTTCCTTAATTTCTCTTTCAGGTTTTTCATCATAAGTGTATAGGAATGCAAGAGATTTCTGTGCATTAATTTTGTATCCTGCTACTTTACCAAATTCATTGATTAGCTCTAATAGTTTTCTGGTAGCATCTTTAGGATTCTCTGCATATAGTATCATGTCATCTGCAAACAGTGACAGTTTTACTTCTTTTCCAATTTGGATTCCTTTTATTTCTTTTTTGTCTCTGATAGCTGTGGCTAAAACTTCCAAAACTACATTGAATAATAGTGGTGAGAGTGCTATACTACCCAAAGCAATCTACAGATTCAATGCAATCCTGATCAAACTGCCAATGGCATTTTTCACAGAACTAGAACAAAAAATTTCACAATTTGTATGGAAACACAAAAAAGCCTAAATAGCCAAAGCAAACTTGAGAAAGAAAAATAGAGCTGGAGGAATCAGGCTCCCTGACTTCAGACTACCCTACAAAGCTACAGTAATCAAGACAGTGTGGTACTGGCACAGAAATATAGATAAATGGAACAGGATAGAAAGCCCAGAGATAAACCCATGCACATATGGTCTTTGACAAAGGAGACAAGAATATACAATGGAGAAAAGACAGCCTCTTCAATAAGTGGTGCTGGGAAAACTGGACAGCTACATGTAAAAGAATGAAATTAGAACACTTCCTAATACCATACACAAAAATAAACTCAAAATGGATCAAAGACCTAAATGTAAGGCCAGACACTATAACTCTTAGAGAAAAACATAGGAAGAACACTCTTTGACATAAATCACAGCAAGATCCTTTTTGACCCACCTCCTAGAGAAATGGAAATAAAAACAAAAATAAACAAATGGGACCTAATGAAACTTAAAACCTTTTGCACAGCAACGGAAAACTTTAAAAAAATGAAAAGACAGCCCTCAGAATGGAAGAAAATATTTGCAAACAAAGCAATGGACAAAGGATTAATCTCCAAAATATACAGGCAGCTCAATATCAAAAAAACAAACAACCCAATCCAAAAATGGGCAGAAGATCTAAATAGACATTTCTCCAAAGAAGACATACAGATTGCCAACAAACACATGAGAGGATGCTCAACATCGTTAATCATTAGAGAAATGCAAATCAAAACTGAAATGGGGTATCACCTCACACCAGTCAGAATGGCCATCATCAAAATATCTACGAACAACAAATGCTGGAGAGGGTGTGGAGAAAAGGGAACCTTCTTGCACTGTTGGTGGGAATGTAAGTTGATACAGCCACTATGGAGAACAATATGGAGGTTCCTTAAAAAACTAAAAATAGAACTACCATATGACCCAGCAATCCCACTACTAGGCATATACCCTGAGAAAACCATAATTCAAAAAGAGACATGTACCACAATGTTCATTGCAACACTATTTCCAATAGCCAGGACATGGAAGCAACCTAAGTGTCCATCGACAGATGAATGGATAAAGAAGATGTGGCACATATATGCAATGGAATATTACTCAGCCATAAAAAGAAACGAAATTGAGCTATTTGTAGTGAGGTGGATGGACCTAGAGTCTGTCATACAGAGTGAAGTAAGTCAGAAAGAGAAAAACAAATACCATATGCTAACACATATGTATGGAATCCAAAAAAAAAAAATAATGGTTCTAATGAACCTAAGGGCAGGACAGGAATTAAGACACAGACTTAGAGAATGGACTAGAGGACACAGGGTGGGGGAAGTGTAAGCTGGGACGAAGTAAGAGAGTAGCATTGACATATATACACCACCAAATGTAAAATAGATAGCTAGTGGGAAGCAGCTGCATGGCACAGGGAGATCAGCTCGGTGCTTTGTGACCACGTAGAGGGGTGGGAGGGAGACTCAAGAGGGAGGGGATATGGGGATACATGTATACATATAGCTGATTCACTTTGTTATACAGTAGAAAACTAACACACCATTGTAAAGCAATTATACACCAATAAAGATGTTAAAAAAAAAGACAATGACAAACTTGATTCAGGATTTAAGAAGGAGTCAAAGTTGATAAATTTAACTTGGAGGCCAGAATAACAGTGATGTCGTTAATAAAGAAAGAGATGTTGGGAAAAGAAGCAGATTTACAGAGGGAGACAATCAGTTTTGATCACATAATCTTCAAGATGATGTCCATTAGAAAAGTGATGCAGTTAATTCTCCTGATGTGAGAGAATCATTTATAAATAATTAATAAAGAGAATTGCAGTGTGGGGATGGTCAGGGTATGTTCATAGAAATTTGGAGTTTTGTAGTATCATGCTTTTAAGGCAATGACAGGCAGAGTATAAAATGGGATTGTTCTGATCCAACATGATAATTCATAGACATTTTTAAAAACTTTATAGCCCCTGAAGTCTGAGAACTGTGTTATATATCTTAGATTCTCAGAGATTATTCCTGGAACACAGTAGGTACTCATACTGTCTGATGATGATTAGACTATTAGAATTATGCAGATCTCTGAAGAGGCAAAGATACGTTTCAGGGTCATTTGAACGCTGATTCTGCCTTCTTCCTCTGGGTGGCATGTAGCCTTGCAGATGCTGGATTTGATACAAAAACAAGGAAAAGTCTAATTTATGTCAGCATTCACTTAAGTGGAAATGTATTGATTTTTAGAAAAAACTCTCTATAGCTGCCACTGCTAGCACTCTACCCACATCTCCTCGGCTCTCTACCATTTCATATACACAAGGCTGCAGTCAGCTTTTATTTCTAACAGCCAGCACCTATGTCTCTTGGTAGACAGATGCTCTCAGACCTTCAGATTCCCCTTTCTTACCTGCACAGAGATCTCCAATGCCTGGGCGCTACTCCTCTTGCCTCACTACCATGGGCAATGTGTAAGCAATGTCTGGTCAGAGAGGAACTAATAACTCAGTCCTGTTGCCTTCTGATCTAGGATGATGTTGAGAAATGACCCACACTGTCTCCAGAGCTCCCTGTGGAATTGAGCCAAAGTCTTTCCTGGGACTTAGCTTGCTATGGTTTCCTTGCGTGGCCTCCTTTCCTTCCTGATTCCTCTTTCCTACTCCCGGAAACAATTTTTCCTGGGAACACTTCCTAATAAAACACTTTACATAAGTCCTCATTTCAGAGTCTAAAACCAGCTTAACTGAGGTGTATTAGTTTTCCATTTGCTACTGTAATAAACGACAACAAATTTGGCGGCTTACGATAACACGAATTTATTATCCTATGGTTCTGTAGGTTAGAGGTCCAACAGGAGTTAAAGCCAAGTCACTGTTAAAACTAATGCCTGGACTAAAACCAAAGTGTTGCAGGGCTGCATTCCTTTTTCAGGGTTTAAGGGGGGAATGTGTTCCCTTGCCTTTTCCAGGTTCGAAAGGCCACCTATATTCTTTGGCTGATGACCCCCTCTCTCCATCTTTAAAGCCGGCAAAGGCTAATCGATTTCTTCTCACATCACTCCAACTTCCTCTTCTCCTCCCTCTTCTGCTTTAAAGGACACTTGGGATTATGCTGGGCTCACTTGGATGACCCACAATAATCTCATGTTAACTTCAGCTGATTAGCTAACTTAATTACATTTGTGATCTTCATTCCCATTTTTCCAGGAAACTTAGCACAGTCTCAGGTTCTGGATGTGGGGGGCTTCATTATTCCACCTATAGCCGTTGTTAAACCCCGAGTATAAAAAAGGCTTGTGGTGAGAAAAATCAGACTGTTTTCTCAGATCAGGCATTATTCTACTCTGTTCAAAGTGTTATCAGTTTCTGCCTTTTTTGGGGGAACTGGAGGCCCAGGAAAAGTCACATCAAGATAAATTACGTCTGTTTCTAACTTGTTTGGTCCATTTTGCTTCTGTTAATTATTTGTGTCCTTGGCTAATTAAGTTTGGAGTTTAATCTGTGTGTATCTGGGGAGGGTAGGGGAGTCTATTCTTGCTAATCCGCAACTAACACAAAAGACTGTAAGTTCAGCAGTGATGATTGTAATGCAGTATTTTTTTCAGCTTGGACATAAAGAATAAAAAGTGTGAGCAATACTCCTTTGCAAGCAAATTCTCTTTCTATCTCAGTGTTCTAAAAGAGATTGAGTAGCAACTGCTGGAAGATATTGTAATAAGAATTCAAAGTTTGACACTTCAAACTAATATAATATTGTATGTTAATTATAACAATGAAAAAGAATTCAAAGTACGATGGGGGTTACATAAGATTGTGTCTGAGATATCTTCTATCATATGTTTTATTATTGTAATGATAGCAACACAATGAAGTTAATAACGATTTGGGAGCTGTCTTTACTTTACAGTATAACTCAAGTTGCCATCAGCAAAGCAGAAAGGAGACCATATCTGCAGCCCAAATTGCCCACATTCTGACCAATGAAGTAATGGAAAGGACAGAATTCTGAATCATGTTACCAAGGAAGCTTTTAGGTTTCCAGGGAAGTTTGGAAAACTCTCCTTGGGATACTCTTTTAAGGGACACTGAGCCATGAATTAGGTGCTCATGTGAAAGAGGACTTTTTGAAGCCAGAAGAAGATAGATGTTTAAATATGCTTATGATATTTTATTTGAAGCCAAGGAAGGAGACACTAGGAGCATTTGTCATATATTAACTGTTGCTGAGAAACTAAGAAAGGTATTTCCAAAGTAAGATGACAGCTAACTCTGGAAACCCTTGGGGCTGCTTGCCAAGACTGCAAACCCCATTTGTCACAGAGCCTGTGTAGAACAGAGCTTCTTCTAAATTTATTGTTTCCATTCGTTTCTGTCATAGAATTATAAACAATGTGAGGTTAGACACATGAAATTGCTCTATGTGTTGTTTCTTTTAGCTCTGTCAGAAGCAGCTTTGTTTAATATCAACTGCACTGCTAAAGTCTATGAGGACTCAAATCCCACTAGATCCTAAAGTTTTAAAAGAGTCCGGTATGGTTATCTTGTTCCTTTCTGTATGCTCTAAATTGACCCAATGAATGAATGAAAGGAGAGAATGAATGAATTGTTGACTAAAAATCAGTGTTGAGGTGCTTCTTCAATGTTGTGTGAAATGTGATGTTGAGCAGATATGGTAAATAGAACCATATGAAATTGTCTATATATTATTATTACTGATCGACACAAGTGGTGATTTCTTACGGTATCTGAGTAGATGACTAGTTAGCAGTTCACTTGTCTCTCCTCTCCCCAAAATATCTTATTCAGAATAAATCAGTTTATTAGGCCCCTATTAAGGTCCAGATATTCAGATAAATGTTTTTCCATGTTATCTTATTTAACCCTTAAAACAACCCAAGTAGGCAGAATTCTAAAACGGCCTCTGAGATCCCTACCCCGGTGTACATTTTTGTACATTATCCCTGGGACTGTGAATCTTGTAGATTTTACTTACATAATTACATTATGTTAAGTAGCACCACTGACTTTAGGAAAGATGATCTGGGTGAGCCAGACCTAATCACATGAACCCCTTAAATAGCATGAGTCTAGAGATCAGACACAGAGGATTTGAAGCAAGAGAGGGATTTGATGTGAGGGAGATTCTTCTGTTGCTGGCTTTGCAGATGAAGGGAACATGTGGCAGGGAATGTGGCAGCTTCTAGGTATTAAGTGTGGTCCTACACCTACAGTAATAGGAAAAACGAAAGACTCAGTTCAACAACAGCAAGGACATAAATTCTGCCAACAGCCCATGTGCTTTGAAGAGGAGCCTGAACCACAGATGAAAACCCATAGATATAGCTGACACCTGGGTTTTACCGGGTGAGACCCTGAATGGAGAACCCAGTCATGTGTGAGCTATAGAAAGGAAGAGATATTAACTTTATGTTGTGTTTAAGTTCCTGTGTTTGTAGTAGGTAACTGGTTACACAGCAGTAGAAAATGAATACAGATCCTTTAAGCCCTTTCATTTAATTTTATAAAAGAGGAATGGAGACCTAGTAGTAATGCCTAATTTTCTCAGGGACAAACAGAAAATATTTTAACACAAAGATTTTTGACTATGTGGTTAATATTTGTTTTTCTAATATGCCCTTTGTAAAAAAAAGAGGTTTGGAGGAAGTGAGAAGTAAAGTTCTGTCAAGTCAATGGTAAATTCTCTGTAGATGAGAGGTCACAAAAAAGTCATAGGGGGACTTCCCTGGTGGCACAGTGGTTAAGAATCCACCTGCCAATGCAGGTGACACGGGTTCGAGCCCTGGTTCGGGAAGATCCCACATGCCGCAGAACAACTAAGCCCGTGTGCCACAATTACTGAACCTGCTCTCTAGAGCCCACGAGCCACAACTACTGAGTCCATGTGCCACAACTTCTGAAGCCCCCACACCTAAAGCCCATGCTCCTCAACAAGAGAAGCCACCGCAATGGGAAGCACACGCACCACAGCGAAGAGTAGCCCCTGCTCGCTGCAACTAGAGAAAGCCCACACAAAGACCCAAAGCAGCCAAATAAATAAATAAATTTATTTATTTATTTATTTAAAAAAAAGTCATAGGGAAGGTCCCTTACTTGTGGCTCCACTAGACCTTTTACATTTCTGTGTGTTTTAATCAGGACCACAAAGAGTTTCTGTGAACTCAATTTGAGTATGATCAAAAGTGTTTGGCAAGAAAGAATCACATGGTGTCAGATGAGCTTAAGTATCTTTCTAAAGTGAGAGATGAATCTGCGGTTTGTGGCAACTTCCCAGAGTTCATGTGATTTCTCCTTATTTCTTTCTTTCTTGCTGAGAAAACAGCACACCAACACATGATGAACTATTTTTCTTATAAATCACATTATACTATTTCATCACATGTTGTTGTGTTTCCTGTGGATCTCCAGGACTAAGAAAAGCAGCATATAGCAAGATCGCCAAGAAAAATCCATATCTTATTACATTAAATGTTTTGCGTGTGTGTGTGTGTTTGTGTGTCTGTGTGTGTGTGAGAGAGAGAGAGAGAGGGAGAGATAGAGGGTGTGTGTGTGTGTGTGTGTGAGTGGTGTGTGATATCATTCTGACTTCTAAAACTATGGCATGTGATGGTCATATTTTATATAAATCATGTAACTAAGAAAAATCCTAAGAAAATTAGTTTTCAAGTTACTCATAATCCCAATACATAGAAATTTACTGGTTTTTAAAAATTAGCTTTATTCTAGACATAGAATATTTATTTGCAGATAAAATGATAGACAGAACAAAAATTAATATACTATAATAACATTTTGAAATAAACAAAATAGAATTTTACTTGGAAGAAAAGAAATTAAAGCTATGCTGAACTTTAGATAATTAACTTCCTTACCCCATGACATGTTAGTTCTAGAAGAACCTCTGAACCAGAAGTGAGAAAACTTTTTCTGTAGAGAGCCAGATAGTAAATATTTTAGGCTGTGGGCCACACACGTTCTCTCTCACGTATCCTTGTGTGTGTTTAGGGGAAAGGACATGTATTTTACAACACTTTACAAATTTAAAAACCACTCTTAGATCCAGGGCTGAACAAAAACAGGCCATAAGCCAGAACTGGCCCAAGTAAGAATAAAATATTATGACAAATATTAAAAGATTAATTTTTAGGCAAATTCTTTTATTAAAGCAAAATACACAAATCATGAGCACATAGCTCAAAACATTTTCATGAGGTGAACTCACTTGAGGAATAAACTGAACTGGAGTAAAGAAAAGGTACATTTTTAGCAGCTCTGAAGCTGCCCTTCTGCCTGTGGCAGCCATGGAGGTGTTGCCCCCATCTATCTTCAAGAAAAGACTTGCTTCAGCTGCCTGGAGTGCAAAGAGTTGACTGCCCTGAGCTGCAGCTTTTTCAGCATCTGTGGCCCCTGAGGCTCAGTTCTTCTGGGGCAACCCCAGCCAATAGCTGAACATAGTGGGGTTATTAGAGCCTGAACATTTCTGGCCAATGTAGAACTCTTCTATTTGGCAGTCATTTTGCGGAGCTTCTCATTGGATTGGCTGAGACTTTCTCAAATCTGCGTTATGCTCTGAAGCTTATCTCAATTCTGTTTTCTCGCACAGGTGTCGGAGCCACACAGGGTATAGAGACTTTCACTTCTCAACCACACTACCACCTACTTATATTTTTCAAGTGTTACCTCTCAGAAACCTATTGCCATCCAAATCCGTCTCAGCATCTGCTTCCTGGAGGGCTCAGACTGACACCGGTCCCCTTCCATCCTCTCCTCCATCATATCAAGCATAACCACTACCCTCACTTTTAACTCCCTAGGTAGTTTCCTGGATTAAACTGAGTATCAATTAAATCATACACTATGTAGTAGTTTGTAACTGGCTTATTTTATTCAATATTTTCTTTGTGAGATTCATCTTTCTTATTCTTATAGTTGTAGATTGTTCATTCTTTTTCATTAGTTTTCTATTGTATGAATATACCAATATTTAGTTATCCATCCTATGATAGATGGACATCAGGTTGTTTCAAGTTTGAGGTTATTATATAGAGAGTTGCCGTAAACATTGTTGTTATGTGTCTTTCGGTGAACGTTTGATTCATACCTTTTGCTTGGGTTTATACCTAGGGGTGCAATGGCTAGGTAGGTATACTATATGTATATGCTCAGTTTTAGTCAATTCTGTCAAACAAATTTCCAAAGTTCTATTATGAATTTACACTCTCATCAGCAATGTATGATAGCTCCAGTTGCTCCATTAAAATTTTTTTTTTATTTTAGCCATTCTGGTGGGTGTAAAGATATATTACATTATAGTTATAATTTGAGCTTTATTGAAAAACGAATGCAGTTTATATGTTTAGCGGCCACTTGGATGTTCTCTTTTGTAAAGTGTCTCCAGGCATTTTGCACACTTTTCCTTCTATTGTATTCATTTGTATGCATTTTTCATAGTGATTTTTTGATGTTCTGGAGAAGAACAAAGCTGTTATTTATATATACTCTGGATAGTAATCATTTGTTGAATATATATATAGTTCAAATATATTCTACTCTTTTTAACTCTTCTAATGATGTCTTTTCATGAAAAGAAGTTCTTAATTATAATGTAGTCTAATTTATTACTTTTTCTCTATGGTTAATTTTTTTTGTATTTATTTGCCTACCGTAGGAGATAATGTCATGAAGATATTTTCCAGAGTCATGAAGATATTCTCCTATGATTTCTTCTAAAAAGCTTTATTGTTTTTTGTTTGTTTGTTTCTTTGGTTTGCGGTATGCGGGCCTCTCACTGTTGTGGTCTCTCCCATTGCAGAGCGCAGGCTCTGGGCGCACAGACTCAGCGGCGATGGCTCACGGGCCCAACCACTCTGCGGCATGTGGGATCCTCCCAGACTGGGACACGAACCCGTGTCCTCTGCATCGGCAGGCGGATCCTCAACCACTGTGCCACCAGGGAAGCCCCAAAGCTTTATTGTTTTAACGTTTACCTTTTGACTATAGTTTTTGTGTATTAAGTGAGGTAGTGATCATGATTCACTTTTTAATATGAATATTCAATTTCCCCAGCACCATTTATTGAAAAAGCATCTTTTTAGCGATGCATTAAATAGACATCTAGATCATAAAAGAAATGATGCTTTCTTTACCCTCAATTTTGTTTTATTGGTCTATTTCTACTTCTTTGCCTTATTACCCTATTTTCCTAATTATTACAGATTTATAATATATCTTGATATCTAACATTGTAACTTCCAGCTTTGTTCTTCTCCAAGAATGCCTTGGCTATTCTTGGGCCTTTACATTTCCATATAAATTTTATCATCAACTTGTCAATTTTCACTCAGTTCTATAAATTAAATCTATGGATCAACTGAATGACAATTGATATTTTTACAATACTAAATCTTCCAAACTGTGACCATGGTATAGACTTGCGTATATTAAATCTTCTTTAATTACTCTTACTATTATTGTGATTTCTTTTTTTGGTGTGGCGGTCTTGTACATATTTTACTATATCTATTTCTAGATATTTATTAGTTAAAATAATTTTTCTGTAGATTTTTTCAGACTTTCTATATAGCCAATCAAATTGACTCTGAATAATTACAGTTTTATTTCTTCCATTCCAATATTTGCAACTTGTATTTCTCTTTTTTTTTCCTGTCCTTTTTATCAACACTTAAGGCTAACAGTGCAATGTCTAGCAGTACTAAAATGATGATAACAGGCATCCATATCTCATTCTCAACCTTAGGAGAAAAAGTTTCAGCAATTTATTATTAGGTAGAATATTTGGTAGATTTTTTTGTAGATAATCTTTCAAAGATTAAAAGAATTTTTTATTATTATATAAATATTGAATTTTGTAAATGCTTTTTTGCATCTATTGAGATTATACCATGAATTTTCTCCTTTTGTTCATTTATTTTCTATTAAGCCAAATTTATATTCTGGAGTAAGCTCCTTTTCCTATATTGTTGTATTCAGTTTTCTAATAACTTGTTTAGAATTTCTGCATCTATTATTATGAAAAAGAATAGTCTGTGATTTTTTTCCTTTGGTGTCCTTGACAGTTTTTGTATAAAGATGACCTTGGACGCATACATGAGTGTTCCTTTTCTATAATTTCTATAATAATTTTGATAAATTATTTTTCTTAAAATTGTGGAAAAATTCACTGGAGAAACCATCTGGATCTGGTGCTTTCTTTGTGATTTCAATTTCTTTGATAGATTTAGGATCATTAAACATTGGTGTCAACGTCGGTAATTTGTTTTTTTAAGGAATTTATCTTAACTACAGAGTCAAATTTTTTTGGTGTAAAGTTGTTTCATTGTAGTTTATCCTTAATTTTTTTTTATATCTAGAATCTGACTCTTGTTTATTCTTTCATCACTATTATTGGCAATTTGTGTTCTTTCCCTTTTGGGGGAGGACATCTTTCTAGGAGTTTATCAATTTAATTTTTTCTAAGAACTGACTCATGGCTTTGTTGATATTTCTCTACTGTAGTTATTTTCTCGATTTCATTGATTTCTGCCTTTCTGATTTTATTTTATTTTTCCTTCTACCTCATTTGGGTTTGATTTACTACTCTTCTAGCTTCTTAAGGTGAAATAGTAGGTCATTGACTTACACTTTTCTTCTTTTCTAATATAAGCATTTAGAGTTATAAATTTTCATGACTTTAGCTATTTCCTAGAAATTCTGATATTTTCTAATTCTAATCTTTTCTAATTATCTATCTTCTTATTTCTTTTTTAATGTATGAGTTCTTTAGGAGTATGTTGTTTACAGGTATTTGCAGCTTTTCTAGGAATATTAGTTTTAGCCATTTCTATTTAATTCTGTGGTGTTAAGAAAACTTACTCTGAAATATTTGTTTTCTTGATATTTATTGAGAATTTTTTTCTTGGCCCAGCATATGTTTTAGTCTGATGAACATCCTTTGTGTACTGGAAAAGACCATATTTGTGCCACTTGTTAGGTTAAATGTTTATTAACATCAAGTAAAGTAAGATGGTTGATAGTATTATTCAAATATTCTCTAACCTGTTTGATTTTTTTGACTACTTGGTCTATCAATTACTGACAGAATGGTGTTAGAGCTTCCAGCTATGAAGCTGTGTTTTTCTATTTCTTCCTTTAGTTCTATCTGTTTTTCCTCCATGTAGTTTGAAGTTCTGTTATTAGGTGCATGTACATTGTGATTTTCATGTCTTCTCAATGGTTTGTTTCTTCTACCATGACATGTTCCCTTTATCTCTGGTTCCCTTTATCTCTTCAAAATCTATTTTTTTAATGTTAATATAGTCATGACAATAGCATGTGATATAGCATAATTTTCTTGTGCTTATGGTTTTCATGGTATATGTTTTCATATTTATTCCAGTTTCTGTCTTAAAATGAATCATTTATAGAAAGCATATACTAATTGAATCTTACTTTTTTATAGTCTGACAATCTCTGATTTTTTTTCTTTTTTTATTAAATGCAAGATTCTTTAAATTTTATAGTGTTTTACAAATTTCAAAAATTTTTACACATGATTTCATATAATCTCATAATAACACTTTTCCCCCTACCCCTATATTGCCCCTCCCCCTGACAATCTCTGATTTTAAATGGAATCTTTGATCATTTTTTATAGAGTTCAATTATTTCATTTCATTGGATTTATATCTACCATTTTGCTATATGATTACTCTGAATCATTTTATGTGATTTTCTCTATTCTAACTGAAAAGTTTTTAATCACATAGGTTGTAATTTTTTGTTGTTGTTGCTTTCAGTGTGGCTTTCTTCTCTAAATGTATCTGTTTTTCTCTTACAAGTTGTCTTTTTAAAAGCTTGCTGGTCCAGTCTCATCTCTTGATTTTGTGTAATTTCATCTTTGAAAGTTTTGTAGTATTTTTTGGTTTTTTTTTTTCATATACAACAATGTCTATGAAGAACTATTTTTATGATTTTCTTTTCTGTTTCCGTAGGTATTTACTTTTGTGATATGTGTCTTTCATTTGCATTCACCCAATGTTCCAGTCCTTTATTTATCCCCTTCCCTACCTAAGAGTTTCATGCTGATTTCATTTGTTATCACTATTATTATTTTTTATTGATGTATAGTTGATTTACAATATTATATTAGTTTCAGGTGTACAGTATGGTGAGTCAATATTTTTATAGATTATACTCCATTTAAAGTTATTATAAAATACTGGCTATAGTCCCTGTGCTGTAAAATATATCTTTGTAGCCATTTATTTTATGCATAGTATTTTCCACTTTTTAATCCCCTACCTTTATGGTTCCCTTCCCTCCTTCCCTTTCCCCACTTGTAATCATTAGTTTGTTCTCTATATATGTGAGTCTGTTTCTGTTTTCTTATATTCATTCATCTTATTTTTTTAGATTGCACATATAAGTAATAATATAGAGTATTTGTCTTTCTCTGACTTATTTCACCAAGCATAATACCCTCCAGGTCCATCCATGTTGCTGCAAATGGCAAAATTTCATTCTTTTTAATGGCTGAGTAGTATTACATCGTATATATATATTGGGTTGGCCAAAAAATTCGAGTAAAAATAAAAGGCACATTTTTCATTTTCACCAAGAACTTTATTGAACAACATATTCACCCTTCTGTTCCACTACCTTCTGCCATTTTTCAGGCAACTTCATAATTCCATCTTCCCAAAATTTTTTATCTTTTTGAGCAAAGAACTGTTCCAGGTGCCTTTTACAGTCTTCCAGGGAATTGAATTTTTTTCCATGAAAAGAATTTTGTAGACAGAAATAAATGAAATCTGAAGATGCAATGTCTGGTGAATATGGAAGATGAATCAGAACTTCCCAACCAAGCTCTAACAGTTTTTGCCTGGTCATCAAAGAAACATGAGGTCTTGCATTATCCTGCTGGAAGATTATGCATTTTCTGTCAACTAATACTGGATGCTTTTTGTCAAGTGCTGCTTTCAGTCAGTCTAATTGGGAGCAATACTTGTTGGAACTAATCGTTTGGTTTTCCGGAAGGAGCTCACAATAGAGGACTCCCTTCCAATCCCACCATATATACATCGCCTTCTTTGGATGAAGACTGGCCTTTGGTGTGGTTGGTGGTGGTTCATTTTGCTTGCCCCATGATCTCTTTCTTCCATTACATGTTATTGTACAGAATCCACTTTTCATCACCCATCACAACTTTTTTTAAAACGGAACATTTTCATTACGTTTCACTAGAGAATCGAATGAGGAAATATGGTCAAGAAGGTTTTTTTCACTTAACTTATGTGGAACCCAAACATCAAAGCAATTAACATAACCAAGCTGGTGCAAATGATTTTAAACACTTGATTTGGATATTTTGAATATATCGGTTATCTCCCACAAGGTATAATGTTCTCAATTAATATCTCGATTTGTTCACTATCAACTTCAACTGGTCTACCTGACCATGGAGCATCGCCCAGCAAGAAATCTCCAGCATGAAACTTTGTGAATTACTTTTGATGAGTTTGATCAGTCACAGCACCTTCTCCATACACTGCACATATCTTTTTTGGCGTTTCAGTTGCATTTTTTACCTTTCTTAAAATAATAAAGCATAATATGCTAAAAATGTTGCTCTTTTCTTCCATCTTCAACATTAAAATGGCTACACAAAAAGTCACCAATTTTAATGTCTTTTTTTAAATGCACACTGATATGACAGCTGTCACAATCTAACAAAATTGTTTCGAATGAAGTTAAAGACAACTAAGTGCTGCTAGAGCCATCTTATGGAAAAAACCGAACCTTTTGGTCAACCTAATATATTCACCACGTATTCTTTACCCATTCATCTGTTGGTGGACTCAGGTTGCTTCCATATCTAGGCTGTTGTAAATAATGCTGCTATGAACATCAGGGTGAAGTTATCTTTTTGAATTAGTGTTTTCATTTTCTTCAGGAGTGGAATTGCTGGATCACATAGTAGTTCCAATTTTAGTTTTATGAGGACCCTCCATACTGTTTTCCATAGTGCCTGCACCAATTTACATTCCCACCAATGGTGTAGTAGAGTTCCCTTTTCTCCACATTCTTGTCAACTTTTGTTATTTGTAGACTTTTTGATGATAGCCATTCTGACTGGTGTGGGGTGATATCTCACTGTGGATTTGATTTGCATTTCTCTGATGATTAGCAATGATGAGCAACTTTTCTTGTGCCTGTTGGTCATCTGTATGTCTTCTTTGGAAGAATGTCTGTTCAGTCTGCCCATTTTTAAAATCAGGTTGTTTGTTTTTTCGATATTGAGTTGTATGAGCCATTTATATACTTTGATTATTAACCCCTTATCAGTCATATCATTTGCAAATATTTTTTTCCCTTTCAGTAGGTTGTCTTTTATTTTTTATTTATGCATTTTTTTTGCTGTACACGGGCCTCTCACCATCACAGCCTCTCCCGTTGTGGAGCACAGGCTCTGGACACGCAGGCTCAGCGGCCATGGCTCACGGGCCCAGCCGCTCTGCGGCATGTGGGATCTTCAGGGCACAAACCCGTGTCCCCTGCATCGGCAGGCGGACTCTCAACCACTGCGCCACCAGAGAAGCCCCAGTAGGTTGTCTTTTCATTTTGATGATGATTTCCTTTGCTGTGTAGAATACTCTTTGATATAAATCATTGGATCTGTCTCCTAGGCAAAGGAAACATAAGCAAAAACAAACAAATGGGACTTAATTAAACTTGATAGCTTCTTTTATTATTATTTTGAATGAAGATAATTATCTGTTAAAGAATCATGTGGGGAGAAATGGAGGTAGTGAAATAAGCCAGTCAGCTTCTTCATAGGATTACTGTTGCAAATGTACTCAATAGATTTGTCATTTCCTTGCCCTAGGGACAACTTTCCTGTTGCTGTTATTGTTGCTGTTATTGTTTAAGAGGCTTATTGAGGAAGTCTTTGGGTCACAGCTCTCTGTGTTGCTACCAGACAACCAGTTTGTACTTTTCCTCCTTGACCCTATTTTACCTTCTAGTGGCTCCCTGGGCTACCATGATGTTCGTACAAATACCTGATCAACACATTTTCTCCTTTTCCTACACCTCCCTTCACATTCCCTGGTCACACACAACATCTCTAACAGGGTCTTATCCATTTTCTCATGTGATACACACATGCCCCTAGTTCTCTTCTCTCTCAACAAGAGATATTTGTATAGGTCACTTGAGATAATGCTTCTTAATTTAGGAAAAGTATTTAAAAAATTGGTCAAATTCATCTTTCTTCTGCATTTTGGTCCAGATTCTGAAGGATTTTGCAAGTGTGCTTTGAGTTTCACATTTTCTATATGTTAACTATTTATTATTTTTCATGAATTTTAAGAAAAAAAAAGAAATTAAAAAAAAGCTTTATTCTGCTATATTTAACTGAGTCCAGCCAGTACTTTTTGAAGTTTTCAGTTTATATTGCACCCTTCAGATAAAAGTAATAAAGATAAAGTGATGTCAAAGATTTGAGATGCTTCCTTTGAGCATCACACGTGTTTTAGGATTTCTTGAATCCTGGAGTACAAATTTTACTGCATCTTGAATAAAACCCTCAGCTCAAGCAATATTTACTAAAGGAGATAGTGTAGTACAGAGGTTAATATTGTTTTTAAGTTACACAGCCCTAGGTTAAAGTGTTAGATCTAACACAGACCTGTTGTACAGTTATGAGAAAATTGCTTAATTTCCGTAACTCCTAATTTCTCTTTCTGTATGTTGGTGATGAAAATACCCACCTCACAGAGATGTGGTAGGAATTAAATGAGATAACTCAGAAAGAACAATTGCTACATAATTGTTGCTAAATAAACTGTGGAATTATAATTATTATTCTACATAAAGATGTCTGATTGAATCAAATTGTGAAATTGTTATAAAGTTTTATTGCAGAATTCCACCTTTCATAATCCTTGGGTAGAGAGATATATGTAACTCTCCACATACAAGTAAAATCATTTTGCTGGAGAAACAGAAAACTGGTAAACAATAATTCCTATGTCCTAGGACATTCATATATGAGGGTTGAGCTTACTGGGAGAAAAGTTTTTCTCATGGAAGTGTATGCCAGCTGGTGGTATGTTATCTTTGTCTTGTCTACACCCTGACCTTTCAGCTTTATAACTTCCAAATGTGTATATAATGAGAACTGCCCTTTTAAAATTGACCCAGTGATTAAAACTGAAAATGAGAGCTGAGACTTTTCTCTAATAAATAGGCTGGATCTGAGCATACATCTGTCCAGCAAAACTCTTCTAAGCAAGCAGGCACACGTTTCTTTGCTTGTATCTAAAAAGTGAAGGTGACATTTATACCGTTCAATAATTTTTCTCTCCGTTTATTCAATGGTGAGATCTAAGTTGGCAAATGCTACAGTCCCATTTATACTACTCCTAGGCTATCTTTCAAGTATTCAGCTTTCAGATGCATGCATCCAGAGTGTTGTTGGCACATACATTTCTTATAAATTTCAACTTATAAGAAAACACTCCTTCAAGAAGAAAACTGTAGTCAAAGCAGAACCCACTCTACTCTCTTGGCAGTTCATCTTGCCAATAGATCTCTCAGTTCCATCAAAGTTTCCCAGATCCTATAACAGGTTTTTTTAATGACTTTCCAATCATACATATAGCTTTCTTCATACCTGAATGGAGACGTGTTGCAATTATTCAAAACCATCTTTCTCAGTGACTAACAGATAAAAAAAATCCCCACAGCATAATAGAATACCCATAGTAACTTCAGCTTTATACTTTTCAAAGAGCGTAAAGATTCATAGGAAAGATTAAGTAACAATACAATATTTTTATTCAAATCTAATTGAAATCAAGTCACAGATGTGAATTGGACACAGGGATTTTAATTTCTTCTTTTTCTTACCTTGCTTTCTTCTTCCTAAATTCTAGTTACAGTGACCTTCTTATTTTTTAGAGCATGCTAAGTTAGAACCTTTTGACTAGTTTTTAGGACCTTTGTCATTAGCTGATTCCTCTCCTTGGAATACTCATTCTCCATATTTTAATATGACTCTCAATTCAAAAGTCACCCCTTCAAGAGGCCTTTCCTGACCATCACTGTTTAACACAATGCCCTGTTTTATTTTCTTCAGAGCACTTAAAATTATATAAAGTTTTTTTTTTTTTTTTT
>NW_020174050.1:7286905-7468692 GCF_003031525.2 Neophocaena asiaeorientalis asiaeorientalis | reverse complement strand
TACAAAGATCTTAAAATTATAAAAATTTTTTTTTTTTTTTTTTTTTTGAGGTACGTGGGCCTCTCACTATTGTGGCCTCTCCCGTTGTGGAGCACAGG
The DNA here is from genome assembly GCF_003031525.2 of Neophocaena asiaeorientalis asiaeorientalis. Classification (NCBI taxonomy): domain Eukaryota; kingdom Metazoa; phylum Chordata; class Mammalia; order Artiodactyla; family Phocoenidae; genus Neophocaena; species Neophocaena asiaeorientalis. Next base: position 7,468,594 of record NW_020174050.1, on the reverse strand, counting down.
CTCCGGATGCGCAGGCTCAGCGGCCATGGCTCACAGGCCCAGCCTCTCCACGACATGTGGGATCCTCCCGGACCAGGGCACAAACCCGTGTCCCCTGCATTGGCAGGTGGACTCTCAACCAGTGCGCCACCAGGGAAGCCCTATATAAAGTTATTTTATTTGTTTTTTTCCTACAAAAACATTCTCTCTCCACTAGAATGTAAACTACATGACAGCAGGTATTTGTGTTTTTCACTATTTGTGTTTTTCACTATTTCCCTGTGTATAGAAAAGGCTTGCAATATAGTAGGTGCTCAATAAATAGTTATTGAATAGATGAATGAATGAATGAATAATATTTGCCAACCAGATTTCAGCTTTCTTCTAAGCTTCACTGAAATTTGATTCTAACACCTTTTGTTTTAAACTAGGGCCTCAAGCTAATCACATTAAGCCATTGTGACCACACTTATTTCGTGTGCTCTCTGCTTTTCAGGGAAATAGAAGGTGGTTTCTTTCATTTCAAAAGCCTGAATCTCCTACTTGTCCTTCCACTAAGTCCTGTATCTGAATTTGAGGGATGCATCTAAATTTTACTCATTTGTTAGGAAAAGACAATTGAAATCACTGGGTCAAATAAATGTGACTCGCTGTTCACAAAATGTTCATGACATCTGAATATCCCTATTTAGAATATTTAACCATTTAAATATTCAAGTAATAATAATAAGTTTTTCTATCATTCAGTAATCTATAACAATCCTGAGAGGATAGTGAAGTCTCATCACTTTGTAAATGTACTTTACTATCGGAGCACGGCACCATACTAATTGGTAGAAGTTGAGGCATGTAAGGGATCTCAAAATTATCCAGTCCAACTACCCTTCCAGTTTCTGGATTCTCTGCATAAGATTTCTTCCAAGTGATTGTCTTGTGAGTCTGTGTCTAAACACCTCTCTTAACAGGATTGACATAATGACTTGAGACAGTAAATCCTATCTTTGGACAATTTTGATGCTTTAAAGAAAATTTTCCCCTTATGCTAAATATTTTTCTGAGGTGTACTTCAATTGGTTCCATTTATACTCCATGGTACACACTGAACAACTTTATTTCCAGTTACGAAAATAATTTTTCATTTGATATTCCTATTGTGAAATAACAAGGACTTACTCAAATAATATAAAAGTATATAAAATTAAAAGTATCTCTTCCTCACTCCATCTCCTAGCCCTAGTCTCCAGAAGTAGCCACTATCAAAATTTTCTTGGGAAGTCTTTGAGAAAATTCTCATCTAAAAACATATATACCTGCTTATACAGATATAAATTACATGTATTTTTAAGTACAGATTGGACTGTAACATACACACTATGCTGCCTTATACAGTGGATTCATATTTCCCTATGAAAATGTGCAGACCTGCTTCATTCCTTTCATTAGGTACAGAGTATTCCATTGGAAAAATCCTGATTGATATAAGTTTACATGCATTTATGAGTCTATGTGTAGGATAAATTTTCCAAAAAGGGTTTGTTAGGTTCATTTTTCTTTTATTTCTGAGCAAGAATTTTGCTCTTTTTAAAGATAATTAATTACTACTTTGTTCTAAAGTGACATAACACAATTACTTTTTTTTCAAGTTTCATAACAAGTCCTCTCTTTGATAGGAAAAAGCATGAAATAAGTATATTGTGCCTGAGATTCAACCTTCTTTAATTTTTAGAAAAACGAGATGAAATTTTTAACATTGCTTTTGGTTAGTACCTTTAAACCTAGAGCATATATATATATATATATATATATATATATATATATATATACACACACACACACATTGGAAATAATAGCATGCTTTTACAGTAAAATTGTGAGAGATTAGTTGTTAAGGAAGTGACTGTTTTCTTTATTGGCCTTCAAAGATAAATGTCTAGAAATGTATCAACTTATTCTTCTATAATAAAGCCATTTTATTTTGAAATAACTTTAAACTTACAGAAAAACTGCAAATATATAGAACAGAGTTCACACATACCCTTCACTCAGATTCCCATAATGTTTATAATTTTCAAAACCATAGTACAATGGTCAAACCAGGAAATTAACATTAGTATGCTCCTATTAGCTGAACTAAAGACTTATTCAAATTTCAGTTTCCCCCTTATATCCCTTTTCAGTTCCACAATCCAGTTAAGATCCCACATTACATATAGTTGCTGTGTCCTTCGTCTTCTCCAAGCTATGACAGTTCCCAAGTCTTTCCATATCTTTTGATACTTGATAATTTTCATACTCATGGTCAGTTATTTTGTAACATCTAATGTTTTCTCATGATTAGAATGAGGTTATGCATTTTGGCAAGAAAACTACAGAAGTGATGTGTCATTTTCACTGCATTATATCAAGGGGAAAATGATTTTTATATGCATTATAACTAGTAGTGTAAACCTCAATCACAAGGCTAACATGGTGTTTGTTAGTTTTTTCCAGTGTAAATTTACTACTTTCCTTTGGTAATTGATAAATATCTTGGGAGAGTTATTTGAGGCTCTGCAAATATTCTATTTCTCCTCAAACTTTCATCCACTTCCTTTTTCATTCACTGGTGGATCTTGCTGGCAACCATTGTAACTAGGGTGTTTACCTAATGATAATTCTATATTTCCCTGTCTTTCTACATTTATTAATTGGAACTCCTCGGTAAAAAAGAGCTGCTACTTCCTTTATTTATTTACTCAATTACTTATTTATACCGATATAGACTCACGTACATTTATTTTATTCTATAGGTTATAGTTAAATACTATCATTATCTTTTGCTCAAATTGCTCCAAATTTGGCTATTGGGAGTGTAACAAAATACCACAGAGTGGGTAGTGGTACATATCTCACAATTCTGGAGGCTGGAAATCCATCAAAGTGTAGGCAGGTTTGATTTCTCCAAGACCTCTCTCCTAGGCTGACAGATGTTTGTCTTCTCACTATGTGCCTTTTGTCTGTGAGGCACATCCTTTGTGTCTCTCTTTTTATAAGGACACCAGTCCTAGGGCCCCACCCTTATAATCTCACTTAACTTTAATTACCTCCTTAAAGATCCTATCTCCAAATGTAGTCAATTGGGAATTAGAACTTCAAGGTATGAATTCAATACGTAACTGCATTTATTTATCTTCAAGCATTTAGCAGTCAAAGCTGGCTGCTGCCCCTTAGCCTCTCCTTCTACTCTGACAATCTGCTTCTGTTCAGGCTGCCTTGTTTCCTTGATTCCTCATTCTACCTTTTCTCTCCGATTCTCTAGGATGAAAAGGGCTATGATGAAGCTCTCACATTTTTTCACTCTTTGCATTCTTATTGCAGAGTCATTGTTTGAGCACTTCAGGCCTGGATGATTGATTATAAGGAGACTGCATAATGAAAAGATTGGTAGGTGTTGATGTCCTCTCAGAAACTTTTGTTAGTTTGCTACAAATTCTACCGGATTTGGTAGCCTTCCATCATAGTCCATGGCTTCTCTGTGCTTTCCTAGTTCTACTGCAGATGGAGTTTTCCCCTCTGTTTTTCATTCTCTTTATTGTTTTTAGTTGGCTTTGAGAAAAGCGGTGTGAAATGCCTTTATTTGGCCATTCTCATTAATTATAGATAAACTAAGTTAGTCATTGATATTATTAATATTATGGAAATTCTAAAGAGAGAACTGTGAATATTAATGGAGATTACATACTGATAAATTTTAAAGCTTTCCTCAAAATATTTGTTTGTGATAAACATAATAATAATTAAAATAAGAGCCACCAACGTTTATTGAACTTTTACACTATGCCCAGTATTGTGCTAAGTATTCATAATGAAAATCTAATGAACTCTTATGACCACTCTAAGACAGAGATAATAGTGTTACATTTTACAAATGGGAATACTTGTTCAAGGTCACAAGTGTGATAAATATTAGAGCTGGATATCAAATGCTTGTCTATCAAACTAAATAACATATTTTCAACCACAGTCTTGTAGAGATTATCTTAAAAGAAACAAAAACAAAGATATAAATACAAAAGAAACAACAACAAAACACCCCTCAATATCTTATAATACCATTTTCTTTACTGAGTATTCTATTTCCAATAACTTCCCTACAATATATGTTAACTCATAAATGTACTCATAGAATAAAACAAACACATATATGTCATGGTCACTATTATGTATAATTTTTCACTTACAAAAGCAACATATTGTCTCTACTCTGAGTAGCCTATCTGTTTCATAGCTATTTACTTCCTTATACACAAAATCTACACAGGAAATGAACCCTGGCTCTGGTTACTTTGTACTAATATAGCCAACACAGATTGATGCAGTTTTCTCTCCATGCCCAAATATCTATTAACATGGAGAAAATCTGGATTATCTGGTACTGAATGTGCAAAAATGAGTTTAGCGCTCTGTGCTGGATGATTGATTGAATCCTTGGATCAGCCTATCAAGGTTTAATTGAACTACAAATCCAATGATAATTGGAATAGAACTCTGGTCCAAAACAGGACACCAATAATCTAAGCTTTAGTTAACGAACAGAGGTAAATGGAGATTTCTGCTGTATTCATGGCATCCTTTGATTGTATCAGTCATTCAAAAACTATGGCATTGTAATATTTACAACGAAGAGTTATATAACAACAATTATGCAGTAGTCACTTTGTGCTCAGTAAATGAGATTAGAAAAATAAGATATAACAATGGAATATTTAAAAATACCTTCATCTATGTTTCAGCTTCCTCAAGGCTCTATGTTTCTTCATACAGTATTAATGCAGCACTAGGTACATAGTAGTTGCTAAATTCATGTTTTATTTGTTTGTACGAATGGTTAGTCTTTGGAGGAAATAGATGAGTAGATGAGGTATAATAGAATCCATTCATGATAAAAGTTTTATCAGTTGATAAAAAGGTTTGCTTACTGAATAAGATGTACGTCTAGTTAGTACTGTAGTTGCCGCTGTCAGCATTTTCATCTGATATTTTGAGTGAGCTCATTGGTTTAGAATTACCAAAATTAGTTAAACTGCATGGAAATTCATCTAACATTGTCACTTTGTCAAGGTTTGAGAGCTGTGATGCTTATTTCTGAAATATTTTGGAAAGTGTTATTACTTAAAAAATTCACATTTACAAATGTTCAAGAAACTGAAGATAAAAGTGATTGAATAAATCAAAATGACAAAGTTGTAGAGATGGAGAAAAGATTAGAGGTTAGGAGGGGTTAGATATGAGTGAGAAGAGGGAGAGGGTGTGACTATAGAGGGTAGCCTGAAGGAGATTGTTGTGGTGATGGAATAGTTCTGTATCATGAATGTGGTGGTAGTTGTAAGAATCTATACACATAATCCACATGCTTTAAATGGCATGTGTAATAAAATGGCACAGATACATTGTATCAATATCAATTTTCTGGTCTTGATATTTTTCTATTGTTACATAAGTTGTAATCATTGGGGGTACCTGGGTAAATGATACACAGGACCTCTCCACTAGTTTTCCTACTTCTTGTGAATCTATAATTATTTCAAAGTAAAAGTATAAAAATGATTGGTCAGAGTTAATCTTGGCTTAGTATAATAGTTGTATGTTTCTTTTCCTTACCGTTTACAGGTAAAAGTTTTCTACAATTCTAGTTTGAGTGATGCTATTTACAAGCTGTACATACTTGGACTTTTGACAAGAAGCTGCAGGTGGCATATCAACTCATCAGCTGCCTCATGGACTCTTGTTGCTAAGTGATAAATGCATGACATTCAATCTGATACTTTTCTTTAGATTGCAGAATATCTCAAGTGTTTGCGTCCAAACACTGTTGTGACACTTGCTGGTTTCTACCTTTATTGCAAATATGGTTTTATATATTTCACCAGTATAATAAATGTGAAATACTGTAGTTGTACTGATTTTATAGGTATCTCTGTGATGTCAAGTATACTTTGAAACAATATATCCATATTCTGTAATTCACTGATTCTTTCTTGTGTTTATATATATATTACACTTACATGAATGGTGTAGATCTTCCTCATAATACATATATAATGCTGCAAGACACACCGCTCGGATCTTAGTATATATGTATAAAAGTAGATGAGAAAGATATTAGAAATCTCTTTCCTTGCCTATCTCTGTCAATACTAGGAACCCCAAAAGCAAATATACTATCTCATTGTTTCAATTTGCAGTTCCTTAAAAACTAGTGAAACTGAGAAATAATATTTATTTCCATTTGTGTTTCCTAGTTTATGAATTGCCTCTTTGTAGTGATTTGCCTATTTTTTTCTACTTAGATAATATTCTTTTCCCAAGTGATTTAAGGAGCTGCTCTGGCTAATTATATGGAGCTTTTTTTTTTTTGCGGTATGCGGGCCTCTCACTGTTGTGGCCTCTCCTGTCGCGGAAAACAGGATCCGGATGCGCAGGCTCAGTGGCCACGGCTCACAGGCCCAGCCGCTCCGCGGCATGTGGGATCTTCCTGGACCGGGGCACGAGCCCGTGTCCCCTGCATCGGCAGGCAGACTCTCAACCCCTGCGCCACCAGGGAAGCCCTATATGGAGCTTTTGTTGTATAAGTTGAAAATATTCCTCAGTGTATCTTCAATGGGAGGAAGGTAAACATGGGTGTACTCAAGAAATTGATGAAAAAAGCAAGCAAACAATCAAGCAAGCAAGCTTGCTGCGGCTGATGCACAGAGAGTGAAAGGAAGCAGGAGTGGAAAACTGTGACAAGTATAGAAACATGTAGGCTGTGTAAAGGATTTTAGTTTTTATCCTAAAGCAATGAGAAGCCACTGAAATGTTTTAAGTTCGGTGTGGGTAGGATGAAGTATGGAGATGATGGTGGTGTTGTAAATGAGGTTTATTATAAAAGTTCTTTAAAAGTAGTTTATCTAAAACTCTTAGCAAAGAATGGAACACAGGGGACTTCCCTGGTGGTCCAGTAGTTGAGACACTGTGCTTCCACTGCAGGGGGCATGGGTTCAATCCCTGGTTGGGGAACTAAGATCCCACATGCCACACAGTGTGGCTAAAATTTAGGAAAAATAAAAAAGAATGGAATATAGTAAATATTTAACAAATATCTGCTGTTCATTGTTAATATGAATGTAATGATTACTATTAACATTTCTGTCAGAAGGAGACTGAAGTCTGGTGAGGCGAAATAATTATTCCAATGACACAGCTATAAAGAATCACAGATAGATGTTTCTAGGCTACATCTCATTCTCATTCTGATATCCAGAGTGTAAGAATGTCTACAGCGAGAAATTCATGAGCTCACAACCCAAATCTAGACTGGGGAGTGATCCTGTTACAGACTAAATATTAGGAGTATTAACAACAAAAATTCAACCATGCATTAGGTCACTCTCACAGGCGTCATACCAAGTGCATGTGATTAATGTATTGGAGGCCAAAAGACTCGGTTACAATAGTGTTTACACAGACTAGGTCTTGGGAAACAGTATTATCCTCATCGTAGAGTTAGTCGGCCAGGATTTACAAGTGCCATTTTTCAAAATTAAATAATCTATAAGCTTTGTGTTCACAAACACACACATACTCTATGGGTCCTCAATAAATGTTAGTTGACTGACTGACAGATAAACACCCCCATAAACAGATAAGCACTTCTAAGTGAAGTGTAGCCATATATTTAAAGAGGCAGTATCAGATCTACGTGTATAAACTAGAGATTAAATATATGAGAAACATAGCAGAAATGCAATAGTGAGCTGCTTAAATAGCAAATGAAGATAAATTCCAGCAATTATTAAAGTATCCCAAGTGAAAGTTTTATAAAGTAACTCTACTCCACAAAATACATGCTCTTCAAAGATCATAAACAAATCCATTTTTGTAACTTTAAATCTTTACCCTGCCTATCAATTAACTTGCAAATAATGGAGACAGTGACCTTGTTAATATGTGTGGTATTTCTTGAGAAGGAGGTATAGCATAAGGAAACAGCAGAGACAAAACTAAATTCAAGAAGTGGACATTTGATTACACCCTCTCCTCTCAGTTTACAGTATGCTAAAGTCTTATTAAATATTCTTACCTAAATTAATGAGTAGATTCCTAATAATTGAAATGCAGCAACACAAACTAACACTCTTGAGTTTAATACTTAACTAGTTTAATGAGCTTAGGCCAGATTTAACCTTTCTTAACATTTTTTGCTCTCAATCGGAATAATTTAGTAAACTCTTTCTTTAAATGTTTCATTAAATATGTGTAATATCTGGTACAGTGCTGGATATTTAATGAGCATGAAATAAGTCTTCTTTGCGGATATTATTTACTAACTCATAGTGATGATGACAATTTCCCCTGTAACAAAGCTCCATTTAGCTTTAATCTCTCCTGACAATGGGACTGTAGTGAGGAGTTCCAGTTGAGGGAGTTTAGCTCACAGGATGAGACAGTAGATTAGTCTCTGGAGGACAGGACAAGTCTGGTTAGAAGGTGCTCTCCAGGTTGGCATAGGCTGGATGCTTGAAGTGTGTAAGTTACTGTGGCCAGACCCAAAGGAGAAACTGAAGATCACAAGCTCACCTTAAGGGGGAAGATAAAGGAAGTAAAGAACTTTTAAGTATGAGTTAAGAGGAAATCCAAACCCTGGAACGAAGACATGATCCAGCCTATTGCATTAAAGGGCCAAGAAGAGGGTTTTGTTGCTGTGGTCATTTGTACGTTTTGTTTTAAGAACTTGGAGGCCCCATTCCTTCAAATTATATTGTGTATTGAGACTAACTGAACATTTTTCAACAGCACAGTCACTGCTTCGTTTTCTACAGAGGTTAGAGGTTCTTTGTAAGAAGCAGTGAAAAAATATAGTGACATATTTTAAAGGTTGATGCAAGTAGTAAAATTTGTGAATACCATATTAATAGAGTATTAATGAATACTATTATTGGGGTAGAAAGTGGCTCATAAATATCTAAAATTATGCTCTTTCTATATCCATTCCTTCACTTCCCTTCTTTTGCTAGAAGTGGGGCTAAGATTGAATGGAATGTACAGGCCTGTTGTGCTAAGCGTTAAATTTATCTTCTAAAATGAAATCAGATGTTTTCTTTGTAGAGTTCTTAATAATCCTGTAAGAAGTTATTTTTAGGCCAAATTTAGCTGAAAAAATTGATGTTAAGAGAACAAAACTAACAAGCCTAATATTAAATAACAAGTAAGAGATGGAATTTGAAACTAAGAATGTTTAAAATTCAGAAAGACATACCATGTTTCTGGTTGGAAAGACAATATTACAAGGATGTAAAACAATCCCAATCTATATACACACAATAAAACTACAATCAGAATTCCAAAGCAGCTCATTTTAGCTGATCAAAATAATTTCAAGTCTGTTCTCTATGTCTGTGTCTTTATTCCTGCCCTGCCACTAGGTTCATCAGTACCTTTTTTTAGGTTCCATATATGTACATTAGCATACGGTATTTGTCTTTCTCTTTCTGACTTATTTCACTCTGTATGACAAACCCTAGGTCCAGTCACCTCATTACAAATAACTCAATTTTTTTCCTTTTTATGGCTGAGTAATATTCCTTTGTATATATGTGCCACATCTTCTTTTTCCATTCATCTGTTGATGGACATGTAGGTTGCTTCCATGTCCTGGCTATTGTAAATAGTGCTGCAAAATAAAACAAAGTAAGAGAGTAGCATTGATATATATACAATGCTAAATGTAAAATGGATGGCTAGTGGGAAGCTGCTGCATAGCACAGGGAGATCAGCTCGATGCTTTCTGATTACCTAGAGGGGTGGGATAAGGAGAGTGGGAGGGAGGCTCAAGAGGGAGGACATATGGAGATATATGTATACATATAGCTGATTTACTTTTCTGTACAGCAGAAACTAATGCAACATTGTAAAGCAGTTATACTCCAATAAAGATAAAACAAGAATGAAATTTAAAAACATTATTAAAAAATATATATGGAACAATAAGAGTGTAAGAATTGCCAAGAAATTTTGTAAAAGAATATAAGGGAAGAACTTCCCCTATCAGTTAATAAGACATTATAAATCTGCAAACAGAGCAATATGACAGTGGCACAGGAATAAGTGGATAAATGAATGGTTCTGGCCATAAACTCCTAACTAAAATTACATGAAGAATAAATTTCCTAAGGACTACTTACCTTTACCTATCTCTATTTCTATATCTACTCCTAACCCTAACACTGTCATTACTCCTATTCCTACCCCACTCATATCTCTATCTCTTTATTCTACCAGGACCAGAACTCTCCCTCTCTCTTCATACCTATCTATCCATGTCTATCTCCATCTATCTATCTATCTATCTATCTACTTATCTAATATATTTATATCTATGCATAGATATGGAGGAGGGAAGAACCCAAGATAACACAGATGTATTGGAAAAGACTGAGAGGTTTGATTACAGAGAATATTTTCAATGTTTTTAGAGAAAATACATCAGCAGCAGAATCAAAAGATAAATAATATAATTTAAAACATCTCCAACACATACAATAATGGGCTACTCCTAGTACACAAAGAGATTTTACTAATTAATAAGAAATAAATCAAGCAGCTCAATTGTAAAATGTATAAAGGAAATAAATAGGCACATCAAAATCTATATGGAATGTTATCTCTGCAACAATGTCTCTTATTCATTAAGACACAATTAGAACCTCTGTCAAAAATTAGTCAGAATTCTGCCACCTCTATTCCTCACAATTTTCCTTTAGGTTCTCCTCTTACCCTATGACCAGAGAATTCAGTACTCTATAAAATTGGCTCTTCCCTAAAATTCTTTCTTCTCCAAAATTTCTAGACCTTCCGATTAAAATCCCCAGTTGATTAGAGCTACTAATATCATCTAGATATTGATTTTTCAAAATACACACTAAGGTAAAAGAAGGCTTATGCATTTTAAGGGATCTGCATTTGCACAAGTAAAAGACACAACTGTTTGATCCTGTTTTATAGGTTGAGGAGACAGAAGGCTTCTACTGATTGGTTTTACAAGATTCTGGAAAGGGCTACTTTTAATATTAGAATTAAAATTCGGGGATAATTATCTTCTAAAGAGGTTATTCCTTATCTTCAGAGATGTAAATACTCAACATAAAGTACTCAAGCTTATCTTTTAAAAACATGCAACAATTATCAGAGAAGACCCAAACCCAGAGAGATTTGTGATATATACATTGGATTGACTTTATACTGTGCCCCAAAGGAAAAATGCCACAGCAGGGATACCTGATATTGCAATAAAGTCAGAAGAACAGTAAAAAAGAACTATGCATTCAGAAGCAGAAGTTGGATCACTTACGTCACTGGGCTAAAAGACGGCAAATGCCAGAAATCAATGCAGATAAATGTAGAATATTGAATCTTGAGAAGAAGCAGAGTGAATGTTCAAAAAAGTAAAATAAATAAAACAACAACAACAAAAACATTGCAACATATTGCCCGAAGAACAGATTTGAGAGTCTTGGAAAAATTCTCTAAAATGGGCAATACATTGTATAGCTCTCCAAAGATGAAGGCAAAAAGATGGTGACACAGTTCCCCTTGAAATACAACATAAACCACAGGGAAAAGGGAAGGTTTTCAGATTCTCTCTAATGAAGTAACTAAACCTCTGGAGCACATGGCTGTTATTAGCCAGATCTATGGATGGAAAAGCCTGAGCAGTGAACACTCATCATAGACAATTTTAATGGCACCAAAAATTAGAATTTAACTTTCTTCCATATTTTTTGTCAAAATATTTCTATGAATTCCCCATAGGTAGTAAACCATGTATCATTTTAAGAGTTTGAATATGTCAATGACCTTGTTGTTAAAAAGAATAAATATTTTTACACAACACTAACCTTCTAACCCAATCATCCCTCTCAAAATATTGAATTGAAAGATGTACACATTTTTTCTACTTTAGAAACACATTATTTTGAAAATAATTCTTGTTGATAAATGCTTATTTCTTCTCTCCCTAACTCCTTCTTCTCTCCCCTCCCTAATTTTATCTTTTCTTCCCAATAGCAGTTGATAGAAATTTGTTTTCTTTTCCCTAATTTTCTACTGCTGCTATCTTTTGCTGTCCTTAGGAAGATCCTAAAAACTTATTTACTAGTTTTTATTTCCTACTGTATTACATTCCTCGGTATCTTTGCCATAACAGATATGTGATTAACATTATTGGTGATTAGAGAATACATTTTATAAGATCAATAACCAGTGAAAATCTTATAGAAATTTTTGCATGCTCACTGTGTGCCAGGCATTAAGGGCTTTTTTAAAAATTTTTATCACAGTTTATGAGCTAAATCTTGAAATTACCCTATTTGCAAAGGAGAAAACTGAGGCTCAGAGAGATTAAGATTACAGGGCTAGTCACAGCTAGAGATGCGGTTCGTAAAGGCAGAGATGTCTGAGTCTAGAGTAGTACTTACACCCTACTGTACCACTGCGAGATAAGTCCTGGAAACAAGACTTTTAACTCTTGTGGGGACACCATATTCAATAATAGTTTCAAACAATTCAAGGCATTGAGAAATAACATTCCACTGTGCAGTCCAATGATAAGTGAGGAACTGTGCCAAGTCCTGGGAGAGAGAGGGTGTTCCATCTCTCTGCCTACTGCTTCTCATTTCTTTATACTTGTTTGTAAGATCAAATGCAAATGGATGAAATATTTAGTGAACAACTTGGCTTTATAAAGAAGACGTGCAGCCTGCTGGTTTCATAGATTTTCCAGACAATCATTCTTCAGACATATTTACTTTTTGCTGTTTCAGTGGATAAAAGGGACCAAATTGAAACTCAGCCCTCATCTTCATCTCCTGGTTGGGACAAAGGTAAATATACCTTCAGGTTTGATTCAGTAGGAAAGGCACATCCAATCTCATTTCAATAAGCATCTGAGCAACTATCAAAGATCCATTACCTTTAGAAGGAGAGGGAAGAAATGAACGTCAGATTATTAAAGACATGACATCCTAATTAAAAGAGTCTGTGTAGAACGCCAGAGCGGGTATAGACAGAGCCAAAGTGACTGTGAAATCTTGTCTCTGCAGATGTCAATAGCCTAAGAGCAGATCCTTTAATTAGAATCTTCTTTTATTTTGTCTACGCTCTAGACATGAAAACTCATTGCAGTCACCCTGCCTAGAAGCTGAGTTGCTTAGAACAGAAAGGCCTGTCCTGGAAAAAGAAAATCACGGTCGTAACAGTCCAAGTAGATAAATATGTATATAGACTATCATTTTCTTGTAGCAAATGGTAAAAAGATATGCGGGTGACAGTGAGAGAGTCATGCGGAGGGCCTGCTTTATCACGTACCTCTGACTATGTTTCCCAAGAAGCGCTCCTCACCTATCCCAGGCCCCTGGCCATCATTAGTCCTTGCACATGGAAGCAATGAAGGTGTCTCTTCAAGTAAATCATTTGAGGATTTTTATAATCTCAAAAAAATTTTTCTAATATTTTTTTCTAAGTTTTCCAGGTTTAAGATTTTAGTTTTTTTACAGGCTCCAGACGTGCAGGCCCAGCGGCCATGGCTCACGGGCCCAGCCGCTCCGTGGCATGTGGGATCTTCCCGGACCGGGGCACGAACCCATGTCCCCTGCATTGGCAGGCAGACTCTCAACCACGGCGCCACCAGGGAAGCCCTAATCTTTTATTATTTATTGAGCAGCGGTTTCGTAGAGCATGGTGAGAAACCCTGGGTAAATAGTTGGATGCAAAATCTGTGCCGTCCAATGCTCTATTAAAAACTAATGAGTTCTTTCTTTTTCATATTATCACTGTTCTATCCTCTGGTGCTTAAAAACTAATAACATGTGGGTTTATAAACCTTTGGCTGTTGATCAGTAAAACTGCTGACAAATATATTTTAGAGATTGCACGGGAAAGTCTGCATATAAGTTTTTTCTTCAACCACTGGAAAGATCATAGGCACCTATTTCAACTGAACATATTTTCCAGTGTTTTTTTTTATGATATCAGGATAAAGAAAATTACATATCAACATAACAAAATAAAATAAATCTATTTCAAACTGCAACTTTGAAAATTAATCAGAAAAGATGTAAATAAGACAAATGCTATGGAATAAAGTTAAATATTTCTCACTTCACTACTAATGAGGATCTGATAAAATATTTGCAAATCATTGCAAATAATGTCTTCTTGTTAGAATTAATGAGAATAAAATGAATAAGGAAGAAAGTACACTGTTCTAACTTATTTTTTGAAAGTCTTATGTCTGTATTTATTTCTGGTATCAAGTAGAATTGACTTGCATCTGCCTTTTAAGTCTTAGAACTTAAAAGGTTCTGGTGGTTAGAAATTTATGAAACCTGAAAGGGTCTGACCCTTATCTAATGAGGAAAAAATAGAAAGATAGAAAGTAGGCACACTGAGAATCAGTACAAAATATGAAGTCATAATGACTTTGACTATTGAATTATTATTCTTGTATTATCTATGCATTTGTAAGTCCAACATATATAGGAATAAGGGCAGGAAGAAAGAAAGAAAGGAAAGAAAAGGATGGAAAAAATGAAGAAGGGAAGACGGAAGAAGGTGAATGATGAGTGGTATGTGATGAGAACTGAATCAAATATAAAAGGGCTTTAAGTCCTATGCTGCTTATTTAACACAATTCTAGCTGTATTTTTTTCTCAGTTTTATAATGAAATATCACATCTATTCTTTCAAGATAAATATCATTCTTCCTTCTCTTAGACTATGATTTTGAAAAAACTTTAATTTTGGATTATGTATGCCATTTGGACCTTCAATTTATTTGTGGCAGCAAGCACTCTGATGAATGTACTGTTTGTCCTATAATTGCTGTCTTCCAGTGAGCATTTTGTTCCATTATGATCTCCTAGAACATTTTATCCTCAAAAAGATATGGCACAGACTGATTCTTCATTTTAAGGATGCTTCTTTAAATTCTCCAGGTTTTAAACTAGTTAAAATTATATTTTGAATAATAAAAAGTGGGGGAGAAAAGAATTATCAGGACTGGGACACATTTTAAAATTCATATTGAACATTTCTTTTTATTTTGGAAATGCAAATATATCATGGAATGTAGCCTAACACTTATAGACAACTCATTCATGACATGCATTATTAATATAAATGTGTGGATGGAAACAAATTTTGTTGTAGAAATACAGAGTGTTTTTAGCAAACTATGTTTTTTAAACCTTTCCTTATGCAAGATTTGTCATGAATGCAGTAATGCTGATTTTAAAATAAAGGCTATCAGTGAAAGTATTGCTGGTTTTTTTGATAAGTAAAGAATAATGACTTTATGTGTTTTATGAATGCTACATTGTTTCTTACAAGCCATCTCTGTGATTTTTGAAAATGAGGAATGAGTGATTAGGAGAATGTGCATTTTATTTCAAGTATATTAAATAATTTAATTCTCAGCAACATTGTATCAAGATCCAAGTGAGACTATCTTTTAAGAATTTACTATAGAAATAAGTATTTTCAATGTATATATACTTGTAAAAAAATGATCTGTGGTGACACACAGCATAGCAGGATGGTTGGAAATAAAGTTAGAGAGGTCAAAAAACATATTCTTCAACAAAATGTGGTTGACAAAAAAAATTACAACAGGCCCAATGATTTATATTTAAATATAGCTCTGGGCTTGCAGATCGCCAAGTCAAATAAGAGTATATTTCTCAATGTATGACAAAAGAAAACGTACCAAATCTTCTGACAAGAAAGAGTATCACTATGCAAACAATGTGGTAAATAATTCTGCAAGGAAGAGGCCAATTCTCAAGGCACAGGTTATGGATGGACTTATGCAAGTATTTAGATAGAAATTTCCTAGATGTTTCAGGAGAAGGAGGGAATATTATTGCTTCCCATGACTGTTAATTTTTTATATCCAGCTAATTTTTTACACCCATTTACAAATGTATTATATAACAATGTTCTATACATTGGGGTGAGCAGCACCTTTCTCATTTGTAGTTAGTTCTCTGCCTGAAATGCTCTCCTTTCCCACTACATTTCAGTAACTTCTCACCCTTTAAGGCTCATCACAAACCTTCTCTTAAAGGAAGGTTTCTCTAGACATCCTGAAGCTTTCTCATAGCACCCCAGTATGGTACTTTTCATTCTATATTGTTATAGTTGATTCACTTCTCCTCACTAGACTATAAACTTCCTGAAGGTATGGAATATCTTGGTTAATATTTTATTCCTAGAACTTAACATGTCTTTGACACCTAGTAGATGCTCAATAAGTCTTTGGTGGATGGATGAATGGATGAATGAGTGAATTTAGGGTTGCACTGAGGAGTCTTGTCATCAAGAAAAATCCTTGTCATCAAGGGTTTGGGGCCAGGCAGTTGGGTGGGGAGAAGGAAAAGAGGGGGAAAGACAACACTATGTATGGAGAGGGGTGCGCTTATCTCAGCTTAGAGCTCAAATTTCACCTACTCTCTTGAGTAGCTTCCCATTCATTAAAAGCCAGCATGGATATTGATTCTTGTGAGTGGAATTAGGTGAGGGATGAGAAAAGGTTTTATTTAATCACAGTTCCAAAGCTCAAGCTGCTGTATACTTGGAGGCTGAAGGAGAGAATCAGAGAAAATCTTGATAAAATTCTATTCTAGAAAATAGATTTTTCGTGCATTTGTTTTTAAGTGTCTTTATCATAGTTGCCTTTGAGGAAGGCAATTTATATTTAGCAAGAACTGCTATTAATTAGTATTCACGTGCATGGCCTTTCTTTCTGTTTGTTCTGATGTTCCAAAATTGCAAGGAAAAAGTACCTGCCATTTAATTATATTAAATCAGATATGTGAACAACAGAATTCTGGCGTCAAGGACTGTATTAGCAAATTGTGCCAATTAGAAACACACAGCAAGTACCATGCACTTTCCTTTTGCATTAGTGGCTTTTAAATCATATAGTGGCACAGTAACAAATACAGCTAGCATGGTATGACTGTCACATTTTCCACACATTCATTTTTAGCTACTTTGCCTTTTAAAGAAAACATACAGTATGCTGTAGGCCTACACATAAAATGCTTCCCAAAATATGAGATAATTATATGCTTAAGGAGTAATATGCAAACACTCTTCTTCAGATAATTATGAACACTTATTTTTCCACATGGGAAGCTAGCCAAGAAGTAAAGACACACTGCACTTTGGGAAGTCATCCGTTTTTAATACACGAGGCAGTGCCCTATCAAGTATCACAAAAAGAAAGTTAACAAATTTCTTGTAATCAAATGAAAAACCAAAAGTAAAAAAAAATTTTAAATGACAATTAATATCCATCACACAGTGCCCCATTAAAAAACAATGCTATGAAGGGACAAAATCTGCTGTAAGAATAAATTTTGTCAGCCATAAATAAACATTCGATTTTTTAACAGATTCTGAAGATATATATATCTTCCTCCAAGAATACTCTTTGAAAATTAATAGAAATTGAAAAGTAAGTTTGTGTAAGCCATACTTTTGGGTACCTGTTATTTACACTTAAGTAAATCTTGATTAATTATGGTAAAAGATGATAATTATAGCATTGAATGAAGAAGATGGATAATTGAAATATACAAGATGCTAACTTATATTTTTGTCCATTGCTTAAACATTCTAAAATCTAAACTTTTACCAGGTCTCCATTATGATTTTAAACTAATTTGAGTACTAAGAAACTTTAAATTCTATTGCTTTGGAAATTTTATTTATTTAAGGGTAAAATAAGCTGATGATTAATTTTAGTTTCTTTTAAGGTGTTTTTGTACATATTATTAATTTATTGTCTCTTGTTTTTAAAATTTGACTAATACTGTAATACTATCTGCTAAAGAAATTTTCAACATTCTTCTATTATTTTAGGTAAAGTTTACATAGAGTTAGATTCACAGCCAGTACTTTAATGAGTTTGACAAATTCACACAAATATATAACTAACACCCCAATCAAAGAACACTGCTATAACCCAGAAAGTTTCCTCATCCTCCATGGCATCAATCTCTCTCACCCACAGACACTCTTTTGTTTCTATCACCAAGAGTTTAGTACGTTCTTGAACTTCAAATAAATGGAACTACCCAGTATGTGTTTACTTATGCTATTTTTTTGAGAGATTTTTGAGATTTATCTCTCTAGTTGCATGTATCAGTAGGTCATTCTTTTTTTATTACTTAATAGTACTACATTGCATTATATGCAGCAATTTATTTATCTTCCTTCCTTCTGGTACACTTTTGGATTGTTTCCAGTTTGGAATAATTATTAATGAAGCTGCAATAAAAATACTTTTACAAGTTTTATGTGGACCTATGTTTTGATTTCCTTTAGGTAAATACTAGGAGTTGAAAGGCCAGGTCCTATGAAAAGCATATGTTTAACAAACTGACAAACAATTCTCCAAGTTTGGGTCAGTTTATACACTCACCATCATTATATAAAAGGGATTCATTTGCTCCACACCTTTGTCAATATTTTGTGTTTTCAGCCTTTTCAGAAGTGTGTTGCTTACTTTTCAAATATTGGAGAATTTTCTAGATATCTTCCAGTTACTGACTTCTAGTTGAAATCCATTATGGTCTTAGAACATGTTTTGTGTGAATTATTTTCTTTTACATATGGTAAAGTTTGTTTAATAGCACAGAGTATTGCCTATCTTGATGAAGACTGAGTTTATGTTCAAACAATATTATACCCCCTCACATGTAGTAAGGACCATATAACAGTGTATTCCTAATTCCTTCCCCTCATCCTTTGTTGTACTGTGTCATATATTTTAGCTTTTACATGTGCTATGAACAGCACTGTTATCTTTTGCTCCAGTTATCTCTAGAGCAGTAAAAGTTAAGAAAAACATAAATTTAATTTATTCCTGTTACAATGCTCTTCATATTTTGTGTAAATCTAAATTTCTTACATTCCTTCTGCCTGAATAACTTTCTTGAGTATTTATTTTCAAGATGGCCTGTTGGCAATAAATTCACTAATTTTTAAAAATTCACTAACTTTTTGCTTGTTTGAGAAAATATTTATTTCTCCTTAATTTTTGGATTATATTTTACTGGTATGGAATTCTAAATTGATAGTCTTTCTGTTTCTTCCAGTACTTGAAAGATATCACTCTACTGTATCTTTTCTTGCATGATTTCTGATGAGAAGTCTACTGTAATTCTTAACATTATTTCTCTGTAGGTAATGTGTCTTCTTTCTCTGCAAGATTTTCTTTTCGTCTTTGGTTTTTAACAATTTGAATATGATATGTATATAGGTGTTCCCTTCCCCCTCCTAAACCAAATGCTTTTCTGAGATTCTTAAATCTGTGGTTTAGTGTCTTGTCACTTACTTTGGAGAATTCTCAGCCACTATTTTTTCAAGTAATACTTTGACACTGTTTGCTCTCTTCTTCTAGAATTCTAATTATACATGTATGTTAGACTGTTTGATATAGTCCCACAACTCATGGACACTCCCTCGGTTTTCACTTTTTTCTCTTTGTGTTTCAGATTGGGTAATTTTTATTGACTTATCTGTGAGTTCACTGATCTTTTCCTTGTTTGCATAAAGTGTACTGATAAGTCCATTGAAGGCAGTCTTCATCTCTGTTTTTGTTTTATATTTCTAGCATTTCCATTTGATTTTTGTAGTTTTTATTTCTCTCATGAAAATATCTATCTGATCTTACATGTGGTATACCTTTTCCTTAAGAGCCATTAACATGTTAATTATAGTTATTTTACATTCTTTGTCTGGTATTTCCAACATTAATGTCATATTTGACCCTGGAAAAAGTCTTTTCAAACTTTTTTCTTTTCTTTTTTTTTTTTGCATTTCCACATGCTTTGTAAATTTTTGTTAGAAGCTGGATATATTGTATACAAGAGTAGATAATGAGATAAATACTCTTTTATACTTGGATATGTGTGTGCCTAGTCTTATGCTAGGCTTTTAGTGTGGAGGATTGTGTTAATATACTCAGGATTTGGGCTGGGTTTGCAGTTTCTTGCACAGGCTTCAAATCCCCTAGTTATAGGGTGTGGATGAGCTTTCCAGAACGTTTTTGCTCAATACATTCTCCCCAGAGAGAAAGCAGCTCTCTAGCTACATCCCATTGTTAAAATTACCAATGCTTGCTGACAAGGTGATGGAAGGTGGAGGAGGGGGAAATGCTCTCTGCTGTTCTGATTAAGCCTCATTCTTAGGCAGGGTGAACCTGCATCTCAGTGTGGGGTGGCTTTCACAAGTGTTTTTTGCTCTTGCTCCAGTTAGAGTACATATAATTTTGCTTAGCACACATTCCTGCCCCTTCCACAGAGGTAGAACTTAACTTTTTCTCTGTTTCTTTTCTCTAACTTTAATGGGTTCCCAACAGTGCCCTAAGCAAGAGTTTTGTGACTATTCTCCCTGCAGACCATCTCCCTCTAGGGGAGGTAGGGGAGATGGGCTTGGGTGGAGTTTTGACAGTGGCTGCAATTCCCCGCCCCCACCCCCCCCACAAGTGTCATGAGGTAACTATTCTCAGGAATCTACACAACTTTCTCTGAGCATCTGGTGTGGTTCATGGAGAAAAAATTACATTAGAGGGCACAGACTTCCCTATAATTGCAGCCACAAATGACTTTATACCTTCCTATCAATAGATATTTGGCCTTTAGTAGTTCATTTAAACATATTAACTGACTCTTTTTACAGCCTTATATGGCATCCGGTGGCATTTGACTCAACTATACAAATTCTGGGCTCCTTTTTATCCATGAAATTTCTGCCCTGAAGTTAAAGTTTTCTGATAGATTCAAGAAAAAGTCATTAATTTGAAGTTTGAGATTTTTTTTTTTTTTTTGGTAATGGTGAGATCAATGTTTTTACTGCTCTCTATATCTCTGAGATGAAACGAAGTTTATCTATGTTTTTAGTATATCTATTTTAATGGGGGTGAAGTGGTATCTCATTGTGTATTTTAGTTGAATTTTTTTTTTTTTTTTTCGGTACTTGGGCCTCTTGCTGTTGTGGCCTCTCCCGTTGTGGAGCACAGGCTCCAGACGCGCAGGCTCAGCGGCCATGGCTCACGGGCCCAGCCGCTCAGCGGCATGTGGGATCCTCCCGGGCCGGGGCACAAACCCGCGTCCCCTGCATCGGCAGGCGGACTCTCAACCACTGTGCCACCAGGGAAGCCCCTAGTTGAATTTTTGATGGCTAATGATATTGAGCAGCTTTTTATATGGTTATCAGTCATCTGTATGTCTGTAGTGTAGTTGGAAGAACTTTATGTGCAAGTTTTTTACTTGGTTTAAAACTTAATTGGTTAATTGGTTTTTTGGTCTATTATTGATTTATAAGTGCTCATTACATATTTGGATACAAGCCTTTGTCATATAGATGTATTGCAAATATTTTCTCCCTGGCTATGGCTTGCCTTTTTATTTTTTAATTATTGATGAAGAGAAGATTTTCATTTATATGAAATTCAATTTATCAGTTTTTATGGTTCTTGTTTCTTGTGTCCTTTTGAAAAAAAATATAGCCTATTCCAATAACAAAAGCATTCTCTTATTATTTTCTTGTAGGAGCTTCATGATTTTAGATATTTAAGTCTATGATCCATTTCAAATTAATTTCTGTGTGTGGTACAATGTAGGAGTGAAGGTTCAATTTTCTTTTCCCTAAATATTTATGTACTTGTTTCTAAAAGCATTGGTTGAAAAGTGTTCCTTTTCTCATTGAATTATGTTGATACCTTTGTTGAGAAACAGTTGGCCACATATATGCATGCCTATTGCTGTATTCCATATTCTTACCATTAATATACTTGTCTGTCCTTAAGCCGATACCACACAAGTGTGATTACTCTAGCTTGATTGTTCTTCTTTGAGGGTGTACTGAAGTTGGATGGTGTTTTATGTTGTGGTGAGAGGGAACTGGAGTTAGATTCATAAGACTCAGAGTCTTGTGTCTGTTTCAATTTCATTAGCCGTGAAATGAAACCAAGACTTTTAAACCTTGTGAGCTCTTCTACCTTCTCTCCCACCCTCTTTTCTTTATTGACTTTCTTTTTTCCTTTTTATTTTACATACTAAAATATAATATCTACCTTGCCTACACATCATGTAAAAATGCTTTGAAACAGCATTGCTCCATATAGAGTTATAAGGGATTTTGCATTTGCGTTATGTGAAAGGTCATGTGTACCTCTTTAGAAGCTTCTGATTTTTTATTTCTGATTTTGACTTAAAGACAAGGAGAACCAGGGACACAAAGCCATAGCAGAATGACTGTTGTATTCAATTAAAACGGGGCCTCTTTTCTTCTCATCACCCAATACTTCTAGCTATAGTCAGGTAAAAACCCAATTAATTATTAATTGATGTGCATTAAAATTCATTAACTCTTCACGTGAGGCCTGGGCTATAATTAACTGTCTTTCTTACCTTTTGTTCTGAAATCTCTAGGTAGAAGATCCCATCACTAATAAGAAGGAGGGAAACAGTTTTGTCGCCTGTAGTTAGTCAGAAGCAAGGTCTTCAGAAGGCTGGGTGACTGAGTGCCCAATGTCTGATCATAACCAAGCAGCATTGTCAAATCTCCCAAAACTATTTTCCTATATGAAGTTTATCTTTGACATATTTGAAAAGGAAAAAAGAGTAGTAATAGTTACAATGTTCTGTTCTCATGATATTTGCACATTAAATTACACTTTGTGTATGTCTTCAACCTAATAAAAATTTATATTCAAACTTAAGATCCAAAAAAAAAAATACTCCCTGAATGTGCAGTTTCAAATAGATAGTTTTAAACTTATCAATTTTAAACTAAATATATTGAAATCACTATACATTTTCTTAAAAGACACCTTACAAATGAGTGATAGACAAAATAAATTATCTCAGACTCAACAGAAGTAAGAATTTTCCTAAATAGCTTGCATTAGCTTCTCAGCATGACATTTGGACAGATTTACAGTCACAGTTATGTTGGAGCTTTGGTATCTGTAATCTACAAAAATAACCAAAAAAAAACCCCCCAAAAAACCCCACTGTTATTCCCTATGATCTCAAGCTCCTTAAAAACTAATTATGCACAGACTTTAAGGGAAGATTTTAACCCATTTTACAGTGGATTCCATCCATGTGTATACTCAAAAGAAGGAAAATCATGTGAAATGAGAAAGAAATCTTAAAATTTAGAGAAAATCATTAAGAATTTTCAGTCCTTCCATTTCTCCTCTCTCTAAATTGGACAGCTGGGGCCCCATGATTTAAATGACTTTTCCAAAACTATAATTCTGGTAAGTGCCAGAATTGTACGACAAACCTGTTTTCTACCTGGTTCACAACTAGTTCTCTCCAGGACATAAAAAAATTAACTCTTAATTCATTCCTGAATCTAGAAAACTCTCACTCATTTTTATGTTAATCTGGAGATACTATAGATGGCTCAAGCTCCCAGAAGATAACATGTGATGCTCATAGCTGATATTTATTTCAGTGCTATTATGTTCTAGGCTTTGTTCTAAGTATTTACATCTACTAAATAATTTAACCCTTAGGTTAGTCCTGTGAGATAGGTCCTATTATTATTATCTCAATTTCACAGATGAAAACACTGGGGCTCACAGAAGCAACCTGCTCAAAAAAAAAAAAAAAAAAAGAAAAAAATGAAGGTCCGTGCTAAAAGCCTATGCTCCTAACCTCTGCATACGAACGGCTATAAATAATAATGACCTACTGTGGTTAAGTATACATATGAGTCCAATTCCATAATATCAGCATTATGAGAAATTTCTCCAAACTTTTAACAATATTTTCAAATAATTACCTATTAAACTACGACTTAGACAATATCCTCTTAGGTCTTGCTGCTTTAGATTCTCACTAGTGCTGAGGTGAGAAATGATTGAAGAACAGGGTTCTATTTCACTACTCATATATTTAAATATTGAGAAATTATTGAATAAGATGTATTCTGATTCTTCCGGGTCTCTTTGCTGACTCTTCCTCCTCTCAATGTCAATTACCCAGAGCTAGGTCCTGGGTCCCTCTTCTCCTTCTACATTCTCTCACTAGGTGTTTCCATTCAGTCACTGGGCTTTAAATCCATGTATATGCCCATGGCAACTAAACTTCTATCTCTAGCCATGACCACTGAGTTCCAAATTTAAATATTTGTTGATGTGCCTTTTGACATCTCCACTTGAATTAATAAATATCTCAGATTTAATATAACCTAAATAGAATTCTGTAATCCCTTCTGTTCTTAAACACAGATCAGAGAACAAAAGCAAAACCAAAACTTATTCTCAGTTCAATATTTTCCATGTCAGTTAATATCACCCTTATCCATCCCCCAAATTAGAAGTCATTCTTAATCTCTGTCCCCTCATCTTCCACATTCAGACCTTTAGCACATGCTCTCAATTGTTCTTCCAAACCATACTTCCTATCTATTGTCTTTATTTCTTCTTTCTGCTATCATTCTAAGCCAAATCACTTACATCTCTCACCTGGATTACTTGGGAGCCTGATATTTGATGTCCTTGCTTCCACTCTTTCCCCCTTATAATAAATTCTCTATATACCAGCTAAAGGTACATCTTTAAAATGTAAATTTCAGTATGTTGCTCATATCACTTCCCTGCTTAAAGACCTCCAATGATTATCCATTGCACTTAGAATAAAAACCAGCTCTTCACTATCAGCTCCCATAATCTATAGGATCTCAGTCTCGCTTACATGTCTGATTTCATTGTCTGCCACTTCCCGCTCTACTAATTATGTTCCAACCACAAAATTTTGGTTTCAGTTGCTTGAAAAAGCCAAGCATGCTTTACCTTGGTGCTTTGCCTCAAGACTATGTTACTAAAGATTGGGAGTTAAAAAAAGTCACCAAGGTACTCTTGAAAAGGGGGTTCCTTCCCCAGCCTCCAAGTCAAGTAGTTTCAGAAACCTCCTCAGAGTACTCAGTGTAGGGTGGGAGGGGATGAAGAATACAGAAGCTGCAGCCTGAATTTCATCTGAAGATGTCTGAAGGCTAATAACCTGAGAGTGGAGTAGAGAATATTACAGAAAAAGGAAGTTGGGCTTCCACTGATGGAAGGATATTGTGAATTTCCCAGTGGGGTTAGTCAGCCCTTGAAGGACAGGATTTGAAATTGAACCCTGTCTGAAGGGGCAAGGTATCCTCAACAGACTGTCTGTGTGGAATAGACTGCCAAAAGCCAGGGGTTGAAGGGCTATCATGAGCATTCAGCTGGAAAGAACATTTCCCATACCAGGAAATCCTTAGTGAAAGGTTAACAGCAACAGTAGTGCTATGGACTGAATTGTGTCCCCCTAAAATTCATCTGTTGCAGCTCTAACTCTACCTGGAGGTGAGGCTTTGGTAGATGAGGTAGGTTTAGATGGGGTCCTGAAGGTGGGGCTCTCATGACAAGATTAGTGCCCTTATAATAGAGACATTACAAGAGAGACACTAGAAAGTGGTCTCTCTCTCTCTATCTCTCTGCAATGTGAAGACACAGAAAGAAGGAAGCCACTTACAAGCTAGGAAGCGAGCTCTCACCAGAAACCAACCATGCTGGCACCTTGGTCTTAGAATTCTAGCCTCTGTAAATGTGAGAAAACAAGTTTCAGTTCTTTTCCAGCAAACTATGAAATTTTGTTATGGCAGCCATAGTTAAATGGTTTTCATTTAAAGATAAAAATTTTCTATAAGTTAAAGAACCCATTATTTATCATTTGCCAGACTCAAAGAGATAATGCCATCCTAAAGCTTGAAAGGCAGCTAAGATTTTACTCTTTTCATGTAATCCTACCTCCTTTGCTTGATCTGGCTGGGCTTGAAATGGCACCTAGTGAGTTGGGGAGGAGACAGTACATGGAAGAGGAAGAATCTGACCAAAATCCCCTGCTACTTTAAGGGGATTTTCTGAGTCTGAGTCATGCCTAAACTAGAGGAAAAGAGAATCTTTAAATTGGATAACAGATTAAAGGTTTTTTTTTAATTAAATAACTTCAAGCTTTTCCACACATGAAAAAAGATGAGAAAAATAATAAGATCCACCTAAGGTTTGATCCAGAGTCAAGGAAGAACTATTAAACCAAGTCAGCTTAAAGGAATAGTGATAAAGTTGCTCTCTGTTTTTCTCTGCAAAATACAGATTATTAAATTAACCAGATATACAATTAAAACAATGCAATACCTACCGCAGAAAAGCATGGAAATACCTTATAGGAATACACAGATTATTGAATTAACCAGATACACAATTAAAATAATGCAATACCTACCAAAGAAAAGCATGGAAATGACCTATAGGAATACACAGAAGTGGTGGGAGGGGAGAGCTTGGAACAATTCATGTTGCCTGTTGGGTCAGTAAGGCTACAGAAGGAAAAGTGGCTTTGAGCTGGGCCTTTAAAAATGAATAGAACATTCTAAGACATAAAAGGGAGGAGGAAGATAAAGACATCCCAAGAGGGGTAAATAATGTAGCCAAAGGAAGAGAAATTTGAATGTCACTCAAGGCTCATGGAATGATGCTTAGTCAAGCAAGCCTAGAGAAGAAGGTGTTTGTGGCAGAGAAAGTTGGAACTGATTCTGCCAAGGTAGGCTGGGGCCACCTGTGCCTTGTTAAGTAATGTGAACTTGAACGATAGATGTAATGGAGAGTCACTTAAGATTTTTTAACAGAGAAATAACCTTGAAAATTATGTGCATGTAGTAGTAAAGGAGATTACTAATGGAACACATACAGAGAGATTAAAGTGGGAGGACTGAGAATGGAATCTGGGGAAAACTCTCCTGTATAAGTTGAGCAGAGGAAGAGGATCCAGTGAAAAGTCAAGGAAGAGTCATAGAGGGAGAGAAAACCCAGAAATACAGGGTCATAGAAGCCCAATGAGAAGTGAGTTTAAGAGGGAAGTGGACAATGTCAAATCCTGCAAAGAGATCACAGGAAAGATGACTGAGAAGAGACCGCAGGTTCCAAACTTGTGTTTTAATTTCCATATTTAGAAAATAAAGACCACTTTTCAAGTATGGTGTTGCAAAACAAACAAAATGAAACCACACAAAACTAAACACTAAGTTCTAGGAGATCCAGATTTTTCAAAAGATTTAAATTATTTTTTGCACCCTTAGAGAATCATAGAGTATGATGAGTATGCTGTGAACCATAAAGTATGCTGTGAAACTCAGAGGTTTTTTTGTTTTGTTTTGTTTACATTGTTTTATGTTTCCTCCAATTTTAAAGAGTCATCCCAAGATTTGGTAACTGAATATATAATAAATTTTTTAAAAGTCGTGCAAAACTGTCATTTCACCAAAAGTTATATTAAAATAGTAGAAATAAAGTCCTTTCTTTATATGTAAATGTAACTGGGATTTTACAGCCAGGGGGACCTTCGTGTCATTTAGTACATTCTCCCCACCCAGAACCCCTAATCCTGTTTTGCAGATGAGGAAACTGAAGTTCAGAGAGGTCAAAGGACTTTCTCAATATTACTCAGATAGTTATTGACAGAAATGGGAATAGAAATCAAGTCTCATGATACCTTTTTAAGGGCATTTTTTCACTATATCACACTGGTGCTTCTTAAAAATTAGTGACTGGAAAGTAGAAAATGATCATTAGCAACAGGATGAAGCCCAAGCAGATGCTCTGATGAGGTAAAGCTTATGGCACGGAGCAGAGACACAATTAACAAATACTGTTGGATTTGCCATGGAGGAAGTGAGTTTTGTGACTCATAACAAAACTCCACAAAGAGGATTTTGGCAGTCTCAGGTCAACGTTCAGCAGCCCTTGCTTAAGACTCAGCTTGCTTAATGGGCTGAGCTACCCTAAGTCCTCCTGGGGCTCAATAGATAAATGGCTATGGTCTTTAGACCTTGAGATTTGGAGCTGAAGCTGCTTGTGCTGGAAGAGGCAGATTAGCAATGACTGTTAATATAAAAGAGCAATAGATCAGTGGGATTTAAATTAGGGGAAGCAATGCCAGTTCTCTTCTGAGGGCATAGAGACATCATACAAGGAATGGGATGAAAGTATATTCTCAACTATACCTTAATCACAGAAACTTGAATCAGCAAAGTCATGTATGAGCTATGTCTTCTTATCTTTTTGCCCCTTCATTCTGGGTTGCACCAATAAAAGTATTATTTTCTACCTATGCCAAGAGATAAACATTGCATTAAAACAAAACATAAAGTAAAAATGGGGGAGTTATTTGTTTCTCTGAGTAGCACAAACAATGATGAAACTGCAACAAAATCTAACTCACAAATCTACAGGGCAGGTAACTCCTACATCATTATTAACTCAGGCAGCCCTTCTGATGGTTGTTACCAATTTAACATCCAAACCACAGAGCCTTAAATTTGTGTCTTTCTTCTCAAGACCTCTAGGGTTTCTGGAAAATTAAATAATAAATCTTTTTTTAATGGGAAAAAAGTCTTCTTTAAAACATATGGATACATAAATAAATGAAGGCATCTTTCACCAGCCGCATGGTCTCAGAGCCTGGTAACTGGTGTCAATAAGATGTTCTAGTCCTGGTGGAGAGGAACTTGGTCTTGCTGTCTGTGTGGATGACCTTTCAGAGTTTAACCAGTTGAAAGAAATTTTGCTGAACTTCCTTCACAGTCAGTGATACCGGTGAGATTGGATGTGCTTGACTGCATTCTCTTTTACCCCTAGAAGGGTTTCTCCTCAAAGTGGGCTGCATTAGCTTATTTAGAAACATTGCAAAAGTGATGCTAATTCAAGTAAGAGTTCGTTTCTTGCAAAGCCCTCTGGGGAACTTAGATGGTTAGGTTTTCAGTTTTAGACTGAAGAAGAGAATTCGTGAAATAAGAAGATGGGGCTGAGCCTTGCCAGTCTTATAATAATAAGCACTAAGAAGTGTGCACTAAATCTGCTGACAACTGATGCATTTTAGTTATGAAAATCTCTGAACGAATAACGTACTGTCACAACTTTGCTGCTTGTATTGAATTCTAACTTCCATTCTGTTGGGGAATTTTCACATTGGACTGGGTTTGATATTTCACTCTGCCAAGAATAATCGTTAAAGAAAGTGGTGCATACAGATCACTGTAATTCATTTAAAAATATTAATCTTACAGTCTCCTTCCACTCAAGATTGTTTTTACAAACCCTGACAATATTATTTTCTCTTGAGTGATAGATCGATATCAGCAGTCTTGAAGGGGGGAAAAGCGCTATTGGGAGAAGTTTTGAAAATGTAAAGCTCAACAAAATCCTTAAAAACATAAATCTATTGTTATTCTTATTTCACTAATCCTAAATTTTCTAGCATTGCCTGTGATGTCTTCTTACTTTATTAAGCAGGAGGGAGCATGCCAGTTAGAACAGAAATTAGCAAAGTGATGAAGCCAACGTTTCTCGTAAGTTGCTATCAAAATACACCTATTGAGACTTCCCTGGTGGTACAGTGGTTAAGAATCCACCTGCCAATGCAGGGGACACGGGTTCGAACCCTGGTCCAGGAAGATCCCACAATCCGTGAAGCAACTAAGCCCGTGCACCACAACTACTGGGCCTGTGCTGTAGAGCCCGTGTGCCACAACTACTGAAGCTCGCGTGCCTAGAGACCGTGCTCCATAACAAGAGAAGCCCCTGCAATGAGAAGCCCGCACACCGCAATGAAGAGTAGCTTCCGCTCGCCGCAACAAGAGAAAGCCCACGTGCAGCAACGAAGACCCAACGCAGCCAAAAATAAATAAATAGATAAATAAACACACACACCTATTTTTCTTTGATTGCTTTCCTGCACTCTCCACTGTTTCTGAATCTCGAAGTTTGAGGCCAGCAGAGAGATCAGATGGATTTGGTGGCTGATGCGAAGGCACAGGACAGCAGCAGACACGCGCTTGCCATGGATGGCCACACCGAGAGCTCTGGACCAGTTGTTTCTGCTCTATGCTCTGTGGCTGTCCAGTGGGATGACCACACCCTCTATTTCCCAATTACAGCTTGGTTGCTGTAAAAATGATGACTAATAATTGACTCATGTTGATTGTTCTTCATTTGTTTTGAGACACATTTTATTAAGTATACTTTCCCAACTTGTAAGTTATATTCTATGAGCGGTAACCCCAGAAAGTCACCCTATTTGGAATGTACCATGGGAAGGAAGGAAAGGGAGGGAGGAAAAGTGGGTAGTGCATTCACTCCATGATTCTTCGAGAAATGAAATTGCTACCAACAGGTGTCACTCTGACAAATTCCTAAGCAAATTTTAGAGGTTCGGAGAGATGTTTAAGGGGCCTGCATTAGCCAGCAGCTTTGAAGATCACCAGCGAGACTGAATGATCCTCTGCATAAACTGGGCATAAGCCCAATGAACAGAAAGATGGGGAGTGGGGAAAATAGGCATTTTTTTCCACACTTCTATGATTCCTTAGAGATTACTGAGGTGCCCTGTGAAGACTGAGAAGGTGTGTAGGGCATATTACTCTAGTCATTACTATCTATAAATGATGAACAGCCCCAAATGACAGTCTCTGTCTGAAGGAAAAAAGACAAATTTAGGAAGTGTCTTTTCAGCCCACTGAAGCAATGTCATCACCCAGCATTTAAAAAAGAAACAACCACAAGTAATAAATAGTGATTATTCCAAATATGCAGAACATAGAGACCGCACATTACTGCCTTGAAAGCAGAAAAGTTTTCTTCTTTTCTGAAATCAGTGACCCCCAAACTCTGTCATTAGTAAAAATAATTAAAAGGTGCTCTAAGAGGGAACGGATGGATGATTTCCACTAAGAGACACATTCTCGATAATTTATTACCGATTTTAAACTTTGCTTCATTAGGACATGTCTGTTGAAGGCCATTTAGGACTCAAGGGATTTGCCTGTACTTCACATTGCCTCCATATTGGTTCCAGGGAAGGAGGATCATTTCAGTTTGTTGTACTCCATGTACCTATACAGGGAGATGGAGGGAAATCTACTGCCTTGTAAATCTTCCAATCAAGGAAGTGGTCAACTTCTTTAGGATGTTCTTGGTACTGACTGGGCTTTTAGGAGTCAGTTCTGGGAAACAATCATCAGCTAAGCAAATTGTGAAGCAGTTCACATGTCATTTATGCTTCTGCCTCAGTGAGAAGTATGAATAAAATTTGACCCTGTCCCAGATAAATTAGGTAGCTGAAAGCACACTAGGCTTAAATTCCCTCAGTATCTTTAGCTCTGTCTCTGTGTCCAGCTGTCATATACTTCATGAAGATTGCCTCATGGGAGAGGGGGAGCTCCCCTAAACATCTGATCTTAAGCCCACGCAACAGGTGCCATCACACCTGACAGTAGAGGGTTCATCTGAGAAATAATCTCTAGATGAGTTCACAGAGCAGAGATCTTTTTCTTTTTAAAATACTCTTGGCCAAGTAAATTATTCTAATCATGTCTCTGCCTTAGGGCTAAACATCTACATCTATGTCTCTTGGTTTCCCCGTGTATATCTCTTGTGATGGGGATGTAAAGACGTAAATTGATCTATCCCAGAGTTGGGCTGCCACTAAGGAGACTGGAATTAGGCATTTGTTGGCTGTCTATGGCATAATTTGCTAGAGCTTGTCTTTGTCTCCTATAAAATAGCAAATGCCATACCAAATAGCCTTGAACTTTATTTGAAAGGATCAACTATTTAGGAGTCTCTAGAGTGAAATTTTCCCCATCGATATCATTGTTTTCATTTCCACAAAGCCTAACACAAAACCTGGTATAAAGTAGACCCTGAGTAAATGAATAATTGAATAAGGTGTTAGTTCATGTCATGGATGCAATGGGCTTTTTTATTCTTTTCCACATGGTGTTAGGTATAGAGAATGAATCTAAGACCATCTGAAATAAATTCTTGAATAAAAACTGGAAATCATATTTGCTTTAGTCATGTAAATAAAGTATTGCTTTGTTTAATTTGGTGGAAGCCTTGGAAATCTGGATTATGCTTTTAGGTATTTTTTAAATGAACTTATTTATGACAAGAGAACATCCAAATTGCCATGGTAAAATAAATGCACAAAATGAACCCATTAACCAATACTCATAGAGCACTGTTTGTCAATGATTAACAAATCCAACTGATATTAAGAACTTAGCCCCCTCTAATGGAGCAGACCACAGGGAAATATCAAAGAAGTGGTAACAGCTGGCTTGTTAATATTCTCAGTCTTTTTTCTTTTACAAGAGAAAACAAATGGGAAAGCACAAAAGTAATTATACAGTAGTCCTCTTTAAGATAAACCATAAAAAGTAAAAGTACTGACTAGACTGAGAGCATTACCATATCCCAGATCATAAATTCTAACATTAGATATCAGGAATATAAATTGTTATTGGCTTAAGGAACACTAATAGATAAGGAATTGATTTTATTTGGTAAATACTTTACTATTAGAAAGACACAATCACAGATCCTAATGGAGAGGAGCATTTATCTCATTAAGTCACTACTACACGCCATCTGTATCCAAGTCAAGCCCCTATGAAGGAGACTTCCGAATAGCAAAAAAGAGCATAGAGAATGCCAAATCTTACCTTGCCTTCATGGTTTTTAAAAATATCTCAGTTTATTTTGAACCACTATGAAAGTAGTTATTTGAAATGGTAAAAATGAAAGATAAATACAGAGCTAATCCTTTCAAGAAAAAGGTGCTACCCTGTCTTTTGTATTCCCTCTGCCCTTCCTCACTCCCTCCTAAACACACAAACTGGGTCAAAGTTCACTTGGTCAAAGAAGTCTTCCCTGACTCTTAGATATAAAAAGATCCCCACTCATACAGAATACATGTTGGCTAGATCACCATACTCATCATATGCGAGTTTGTTCCATTCTTTTTAGTTCCATTCTTTTTAGTACTCAGTAGAGTGCCTGGCACATAGTAGATATCCAATCTCTATTTGTTAAATGAATGAACAAGTGGATGAATGAAACACTTAAATGGTAAAGGTTCAACTGTCCCAGCCTCACCCGAAACCAAGTAGAGATTTTTAGATAATATTTTATTAGTATTAACTGAAAAGATACATTTAAAAACACTTTTTAATCAGCAGAACTTTATGCTTATTAGGCCTGATATACATAAGGCAGAGAGGGCAGTTAGATCCCTCTATAGCCTCTTGCATTAAGATACTACTTAAATTCCTAAAAGATCATTTGTGGAAGATAATCTTTCTCTGAGTCATTGTAAGTGCCAGTTCTCAATGACTTCTTGGATCACCTGAAATTTTTTTTTGTTTTTCAACATCATTATTGGAGTATAATTTTCTACAATGGTGTGTTAGCTTCTGCTGTATAACAAAGTGAATCAGCCATACTTATACATATATCCACATATCCCCTCCCTCTTGCGTCTCCTTCCCACCCCTCCCAATCCACCCCTCTAGGGGATCATAAACACCAAGCTGATCTATCTTTGCTATGTGGCTGCTTCCCACCAGCCATCCATTCTACATGTGGCAGTGTATATATGTCCATGCCACTCTTTCACCTCCTCCCAGCCCACCCCTCCCATGCCGTGTCCTCATGTCCACGCTCCACATCTGTGTCTTTATTTCTGTCCTGCCCCTATGTTCTTCCGAAATTTTTTTTTTTAAGATTCCATATATATCTCTTAGCATACATTATTTGTTTTTCTCTTTCTGACTTACTTCACTCTGTATGACAGACTCTAGGTCCATCCACCTCACTACAAGTAACTCAATTTCGTTTCTTTTTATGGCTGAGTAATATTCCATTGTATATATGTGCCACATCTTCTTTATCCATTCTTCTGTTGATGGACACTTAGGTTGCTTCCATGTCCTGGCTATTGTAAATAGTGCTGCAATGAACATTCTGGTACATGACCCTTTTTGAATTATGGTTTTCTCAGGGTATATGCCCAGTAGTGGGATTGCTGGGTTGTATGGTAGTTCTATTTGTAGTTTTTTAAGGAACCTCCATACTATTCTCCATAGTAGCTGTATCAATTTACATTCCCACCAAGAGTGCAAGAGAGTTCCTTTTTCTCCACACCCTCTCCAGCATTTATTGTTTGTAGATGGTTTGATGATGGCCATTCTGACTGGTGTGAGGTGATACCTCATTGTAATTTGTATTCTAGATTTGCATTGTCGATTTGCATTTCTCTAATGATTAGTGATGTTGAGTATCCTTTCATGTGTTTGTTGACAATCTGTATGTCTTCTTTGGAGAAATGTCTATTTAGATCTTCTGCCCATTTTTGGACTGGTTTGTTTATTTTTTTGATATTGAGCTGCATGAGCTGCTTGTATATTTTGGAGATTAATTCTTTGTCAGTCGCTTCATTTGCAAATATTTTCTCCCATTCTGTGGGTTGTTCTTTCATCTTCTTTATGGTTTCCTTTGCTGGGCAAAAGGTTTTAAGTTTCATTAAGTCCCATTTGTTTATTTTTGTTTTTATTTCCATTTCTCTAAGAGGTGGGTCAAAAAGGATCTTGCTGAGATTTATTTCATAGAGTGTTCTGCCTATGTTTTCCTTGAAGGGTTTTATAATCTCTGGTCTTACATTGAGGTCTTTAATCCATTTTGAGTTTATTTTTGTGTATGGTGTTAGGGAGTGTCCTAATTTCATTCTTTTACTTGTAGCTGTCCAGTTTTCCAATCACCATTTATTGAAGAGACTGTCTTTTCTCTCTGGTATATGCTTGCTTCCTTGTTCGAAGATAAGGTGACCATATGTGTGTGGGTTTATCTCTGGGCTTTCTATCCTGTTCCATTGCTCTATATTTCTGTTTTTATGCCAGTACCATAATGTCTTGATGACTGTAGCTTTGTAGGATAGTCTGAAATCAGGGAGCCTGATTCCTCCATCTCCATTTTTCTTGCGCAAATTGCTTTGGCTATTCCGGTTCTTTTGGGTTTCCATACAAATTGTGAAATTTTTTGTTCTAGTTCTGTGAAAAATGACATTGGTAGTTTGATAGGGATTACATTGAATCTATAGATTGCTTTGGGGAGTATAGTCATTTTCACAATGTTGATTCTTCAAATCCAAGAACATGGTATATCTCTCCATCTGTTTGTATCATCGTTAATTTCTTTCATCAGTGTCTTATAGTTTCCTGCATACAGTTCTTTTATCTCCTTAGGTAGGTTTATTCCTAGGTATTCCATTTTTTTTATTGCAATGGTAAATGGGAGTGTTTCCTTAATTTCCCTTTCAGAATTTTCATCATTAGTGTATAGGAATGCAAGAGATCTCTGTGCATTAATTTTCTATTCTGCTACTTTACCAAATTCATTGATTAGCTCTAGTAGTTTTCTGGTAGCATCTTTAGCATTCTCTATGTATGGTAGCATGCTATCTGCAAACAGTGACAGTTTTACTTATTCTTTTCCAATTTGGATTCCTTTTATTTCTTTTTCTTCTCTGATTGCTGTGACTAAAACTTCCAAAACTATGTTGAATAAGAGTGGTGAGAGTGGGCAACCTTGTCTTGTTCCTGATCTTAGTGGAAATGCTTTCAGTTTTCCACCATTGAGAATGATGTTGGCTGTGGGTTTGTCGTATATGGCCTTTATTATGTTGAGATAGGTTCCCTCTATGCATACTTTCTGGGTTTTTTTTTTATCATAAATGGGTGTTGAATTTTGTTGAAAGCTTTTTCTGCATCTAATGAGATGATCATATGGTTTTTATCCTTCAGTTTGTTATCACATTGATTGATTTGTGTATATTGAAGATTCCTTGCATCCCTGGGATAAACCTCACTTGATCATGGTGTATGATTCTTTCCATGTGCTGTTGGATTCTCTCTGCTAGTATTTTGTTGAGAATTTTTGCATCTATGTTCATCAGTGATATTGGCCTGTAGTTTTCTATTTTTGTGACATCTTTGTCTGGTTTTGGTATCATGGTAATGCCAAGGCCACAAGGGTGGCCTTGTAGAATGAGTTTGGGAATGTTCCTCCTTCTGCTATATTTTGGAAGAGTTTGAGAAGGATAGATGTTAGCTCTTCTCTAAATGTTTGATAGAATTCACCTGTGAAGCCATCTGGTCCTGAGCTTTTGTTTGTTGGAAGATATTTAACCACAGTTTCAATTTCAGTGCTTGTGGTTGGTCTATTTATATTTTCTATTTCTTCCTGGTTCAGTCTCAGAAGGTTATGTTTTTCTAAGGATTTGTCCATTTCTTCTGGGTTGTTCATTTTATTGGCACATAGTTGCTTGTAGTAATCTCTCATGATCCTTTGTATTTCTGCAGTGTCAGTTGTTACTTCTCCTTTTTCATTTCTAATTCTATTTATATGTGTCTTCTCCCTTGTTTTCCTGATGAGTCTGGCTAACGGTTTATCAATTTTGTTTATCTTCTAAAAGAAGCAGCTTTTAGTTTTACTGATCTTAGTTATCATTTCCTTCATTTCTTTTTCATTTATTTCTGATCTGATCTTTATGATTTTTTTCCTTCTGCTAACTTTGGGGGTCTTTTTTGTTATTCTTTCTCTAATTGCTTTAGGTGTAAGAATAGGTTGTTTGAGATTTTTCTTGTTTCTTAAGGTAGGATTGTATTGCTATAAACTTCCCACTTAGAACTGCTTTTGCTGCATCCCATGGTATTTGAGTCATTGTGTTTTCATTGTCATTTGTTTCTAGGTGTTTTTTGATTTCCTCTTTGATTTCTTCAGTGATCTCTTGGTTATATGGTAGTGTATTGTTTAGCCTCCATGTGTTTGTATTTTTTACAGTTTTTGTCTTGTAATTGATATCTAGTCTCATAGTGTTGTGGTCAGAAAAGTTACTTGATATGATTACAATTTTCTTAAATTTACCAAAGCTTGACTTGTGACCCAAGATATCCTGGAGAATGTTCTATGAGCACTTGAGAAAAAAGTGTATTCTGTTATAAGATGGAATGTCCTATAAATATCAATGAAGTCTATCTTGTTTAATGTATCATTTAAAGCTTGTGTTTCCTTACTTATTTTCATTTTGGATGATATGTCCATTGGTGTAAGTGGGGTGTTAAAGTCCCCTACTATGATTGTTTTCCTGTCAATTTCCCCTTTTATGGCTGTTAGTATTTGCCTTATGTATTGTGGTGCTCCTACGTTGGGTGCATAAATATTTACAATTGTTATATCTTCTTCTTGGATTGATCCCTTGATCATTATGTAGTGTTCTTCTTTGTCTCTTGTAATAGTCTATGTTTTAAAGTCTATTTTGTCTGATATGAAAATTTCTACTCCAGGTTTCTTTTGATTTCCATTTGCATGGAATATCTTTTTCCATTCCCTCACTTTCAGTCTGTATGTGTCCTTAGGTTTGAAGTGGGTCCCTTGTAGATTGCATATATATAGGTCTTATTTTTGTATCCATTCAGCCAGTCTATGTGTTTTGGTTGGAGCAGTTAATCCATTTACATTTAAGGTAATTATCGATATGTATGTTCCTATTACCATTTTCTTAATTGTTTTGAGTTTGTTATTGCAGATCTTTTCCTTCTCTTGTGTATCCTGCCTAGAGAAGTTCCTTTAGCATTTGTTGTTAAGCTGGTTTTGTGGTGCTGAATTCTCTAAGCTTTTGCTTCTCTGTAAATGTTTTAATTTCTCCGTCAAATCTGAGTGAGATCTTTGCTTGGTAGAGTGATCTTGGTTGTAGGTTTTTCCCTTTCATCACTTTAAATATGTCCTGCCACACCCTTCTGGCTTGCAGAGTTTCTACTGAAAGATCAGCTGTTAACCTTATAGGGATTCCCTTGTATGTTATTTTTCCCTTGCTGCTTTTAATATTTTTTCTTTGTATTTAATTTTTGAAAGTTTGATTAATATGTGTCTCGGCATGTTTCTCCTTGGATTTATCCTGTATGGGACTCTCTGCACCTCCTGAACTTGATTATTTCCTTTCCCATGTTAGGGAAGTTTTCAACTATAATCTCTTCAAATATTTTCTCAAACCCTTTCTTTTTCTCTTCTTCCTCTGGGACCCCTATAATTCGATTGTTGGTGTTTTTAATATTGTCGCAGAGGTCTCTGAGACTGTCCTCAGTTCTTTTCATTCTTTTTTCTTTATTCTGCTCTGCAGTAGTTATTTTCACTATTTTATCTTCCAGGTCATTTATCCATTCTTCTGCCTCAGTTATTCTGCTATTGATTCCTTCTAGAGAATTTTTAATTTCATTTATTGTGTTGTTCATCTTTGTTTGTTTGCTCTTTAGTTCTTCTATGTCCTTGTTAAACGTTTCTTGTATTTTCTCCATTCTTTTTCCAAGATTTGGGATCATCTTTACTATCATTACTCTGAATTCTTTTCAGGTAGACTACCTATTTCCTCTTTAGTTGTTTGGTCTGGTGAGTTTTTACCTTGCTCCTTCATCTTCTGTGTATTTCTCTATCTTCTCATTTTGCTTAACTTACTGTGTTTGAGGTCTCCTTTTTTGCAGGCTACAGGTTTGTAGTTGCCGTTTTTTTTTTTGCACCTGCTCCCAGTGGGTAAGGTTGGTTCACTGGCTTGTGTAGGCGTCCTGCTGGAGGTGACTGTGTTCTGCTGGATGAGGCTGGATTTTGTCTTTTTTGTGGGCAGGACCACATCTGGAGGTGTGCTTTGGGCTGTCTTTGAACTTAGTATCATTTTAGCAGCTTCTCTGCTAGTGGGTGGGGTTGTGTCCTTGTCTTGTTAGTTGTTTGGCATGGGGTGTCCAGCACTGGAGCTTGCTGGTTGTTGAGTGTAACTGGGTCTTAGTATTGAGACAGAGATCTCTGGGAGAGCTCTCACCGTTTGATTTTACTTGGGTCCGGGAGCTCTGTTGTGGACCAATGTCCTGAATTTGGCTCTCCCACCTCAGAAGCTCAGGCCTACCACTCAGCCTGAGCACCAAGACCCTGTCAGCCACACGGCTCAGAAGAAAAGGGAGAGAAAAAGAAAGAAAAAAATTAAATAATTAAAAGTTTATTAAAATAAAAATTAAAAAGTTATTAATATAAAAATTAAAAAGTAATAAAAAAGAAGCAACCAAACTATTAAACAAATCCATCAATGATAATAAGTGCTAAAACTATACTTAAAAAAAAGGACAGACAGAACCCTAGTACAAATGGTAAAAGCAAAGCTATACAGACAAAATCACACAAAGAAGCATACACATATACACTCACAAAAAGAGAAAAAGGAAAAAAAAATATATATATATATATTAAGAAAAAAAGAAGAGATCAACCACATAAACAAATCTACCAATGATAATAAGTACTAAATACTAAACTAAGATAAACATAAAACCAGGAACAAATTAGATGCAGAAAGCAAACCCCAAGTCTACTGTTGCTCCCAAAGTCCACCACCTCAATTTTGGGATAATTTATTGTCTATTCAGGTATTCCACAGATGCAGGATACATCAAGTTGATTGTGGAGATTTAATCTGCTGCTCCTGAGGCTGCTGAGAGAGATTTCCCTTTCTTTTCTTTGTTCGCACAGCTCCTGGGGTTCAGCTTTGGATTTGGCCCTACCTCTGTGTGTAGGTTGCCCTCTGGTGTCTGTTCTTCCCCCAGACAGGAGGGGGTTAAAGGAGCGGCTGATTCGGGGGCTCTGGCTCACTGAGGCTGGGGAGAGGGAGGGGTATGGTTGCAGGGCGAGCTTGCGGTAGCAGAAGCTGGTGTGACGTTGCACCAGCCTGAGGTGCGTCGTGCGTTCTCCCAGGGAAGTCGTTCCTGGATCCCGGGACCCTGGCAGTGGCGGGCTGCACAGGCTCCTGGGAGGGGAGGTGTGGATAGTGACCTGTGCTTGCACACAGGCTTCTTGGTGGCTGCAGCAGCAGTCTTAGCATCGTATGCCCGTCTCTGGGGTCTGCGCTGATAGCTGCGGCTCTTGCCTCTCTGTGGAGCCGTTTAGGCTGTGCTCCAAATTCCCTCTCCTCGCACACCCCAAAACAATGGTCTCTTGCCTCTTCAGCAGCTCCAGACTTTTTCCCGGCCTCCCTACTGGCTAGCTGTGACGCACTATCCCCCTTCAGGCTGTGTTCATGCAGCCAACCCCAGTCCTCTCCCTGGGACCCGACCTCCGAAGCCAGAGCCTCAGCTCTCAGCCCCCACCCATCCCAGCAGGTGAGCAGACAAGTGTCTCAGGCTGGTGAGTGCTGGTCGGCACCGATCCTCTGTGTGGGAATCTCTCCACTTTGCCCTCCGCACCCCTGTTGCTGCGCTCTCCTCCATGGCTCTGAAGCTTCCCCCCTCTGCCACCCGCAGTCTCCACCAGTGAAGGGGCTTCCTAGTGTGTGGAAACCTTTCCTCCTTCACAGCTCCGTCCCACTGGTGCAGGTCCTGTCCCTATTCTTTTGGCTCTTTTTGGTCTTTTTTCTTTTCCCCTACCCAGGTACGTGGGGAGTTTCTTGCCTTTTGGGAGGTCTGAGGTCTCCTGCCAGCATTTAGTAGGTGTTCTGTAGGAGTTGTTCCACATGTAGATTTTGTTTGTTTGTTTGTTTTGGGGTTTTTTTTAGGGTATGTGGGCCTCTCACTGTTGTGGCCTCTCACACTGTGGAGCACAGGCTCCGGACGCGCAGGCTCAGCGGCCATGGCTCACGGGCCCAGCTGCTCCGTGACATGTGGGATCTTCCCGGACCAGGGCACGAACCCACGCTCTCTGCATCAGCAGGTGGACTCTCAACCACTGCGCCACCAGGGAAGCCCTGTAGATGTATTTTTGATGTATTTGTGGGGAGGAAGGTGATCTCCATGTCTTACTCCTCCATCATCTTGAAGGTCCTCCAAATCCACCTGGAATTTTAGTTTCACTTTTAAATCGGAAGAGAATCCAACTAGTTATTATTCATTTAGAACTCATTCCTTAGGCCCTCTTCTTCCAGCTCTTTGAAATAATAAACTTCCTAATCATATCAGAGTATTTCCCTGCACACAACAACTTACACTAGGTCTAGGGACCCATGCTGAAAAAAATCTAACTGTATGTGGAAACTATTTGAGGATAATTTAGTCCAGCAAATAAAAGTTAAGGCAAGAGATTGGTAAAATCCAGTTCTGCTAAATGGAGAAGCATTATGATTTATCACCTTATACTTTGTGTAGTAATCAAGCTCTTTCAGTTTAAGTATGTCTGAAACAAGTATATAAAAATGAAAATTAATGTTCATACACCTTCATGAATACTAAATGGCTTAGATGGTGAAATAAGACAAGGAAGGAAAGAAAGGTGTAAAATATCGTTCACAATTGCTTCTATTTCACTCTTTGGTGGAAGAGGAATTCTTGGTGTAGGTTACAGCTTTTAGTTGTGTTGGCTTTGAAAGATGGTGACAGCACAATGAATTAAGAAGCTTCTGTAAACAACTTGTTTTGAAATGAGCATCCACTTATATTTAATTGTACATTGTTGAACTGGAAAATGGTTTGGGGTTTTTTTTTTGATAGTTATATTTATAATTTTTATATTAACAAAATGTTTTAGAAAGCTATTATGTGGCAATCTTTTACTAATCATCAGATCTGATTACTGTTTTCTTTTTAAAATTATTTTTATTGGAGCATTGTGGCTTTACAATTTTGTGTTAGTTTCTATGGTACAGCAAAATGAATCAGCCATACATATACATATATCCCCTCTTTTTTGGATTCCCTTCCCATTTAGGTCACCACAGTGCATTAAGTAGAGTTCCCTGTGCTATGACAGTGTGTTCTCTTGGTTGTCTATTTTATGCATAGCATCAATAGTGTACACACGTCAATCCCCATCTCCCATTTCCTCCCATCCCCCCTTTCCACCTTGGTATCCATACATTTGTTCTCTACGTCTGTGTCTCTCTTTCTGCTTTGCACATAAGATCATCTATGCCATTTTTCTAGATTCCACATATATGCGTTAATATACATTTGTGTTTTTCTTTTCCTGACTTACTTCACTCTGTATGACACTCTCTAGGTCCATCCACGTCTCTACAAATGACCCAATTTCATTCTTGAGTAATATTCCATTGCATATATGTACCACATCTTCTTTATCCATTCCTCTGTTGATGGACATTTAGGTTGCTTCCATGTCCTGGCTATTGTAAATAGAGCTGCAATGAACATTGTGGTGCATGTCTTTTTGAATTATGGTTTTCTCAGGGTATGTGCCCAGTAGTGGGATTGTTAGATCTTATGGTAGTTCTATTTGT
This sequence comes from Neophocaena asiaeorientalis asiaeorientalis, assembly GCF_003031525.2. Lineage (NCBI taxonomy): Eukaryota > Metazoa > Chordata > Mammalia > Artiodactyla > Phocoenidae > Neophocaena > Neophocaena asiaeorientalis. Next base: position 7,426,388 of record NW_020174050.1, on the reverse strand, counting down.
AGATTTTTAAGGAACCCCCATACTGTTCTCCATAGTGGCTGTATCAATTTACACTCTCACCAACAGTGCGTGCGGGTTCCCTTTTCTCCACACCCTCTCCAGCATTTATTGTTTCTAGATTTTTTGATGATGGCCATTCTGACTGGTGTGAGGTGATACCTCGTTGGAGTTTTGATTTGCACTTCTCTTATAATTAGTGATATTGAGCATCTTTTCATGTGTTTGTTGGTCATCTGTATGTCTTCTGTGGAGAAATGTCTATTGAGGTCTTCCACCCATTTTTGGATTGGGTTGTTTGTTTTTTTGTTATTGAGCTGCATGAGCTGCTTGTATAAAAAATGGTTTAGGGTTTTTAAATTGCTCCTGAAATTACTTTTATTTCATTCCAAGAAAAAATCCTCAACTTTGCAAATATTTCTTTTCTGTTGTTATGTATATGTGTGTATGATAATTGTTCTTTGTTTCATCTTCATTTTTGTGTTTATGTTAAGTATATGTCTGTGCATATGATAATTGCTATTTTGTTTCATCTTCTTTCAGCCTCTTTTGTTCTTTTTGATTACAAAATAAGTAAACTTAATAAAAGATTATTGGAAATAAGCATTAATCTTAAATCTTTTAAAGGAAAATAATTAATGTTGTCTTTTCCTTGTGTCTATTTTCAACGTATAAATATTAACATGGATTCAGCACTTAAAAGAATAGTGCTTCCAACTTATACGGTAGTGTGAGAAATTACTAAATACATAGATTCAAGCATCTATCCTACTCAAGCTAATATTCTTCCTATTAAATACCTAATGATCCCTAAAGGAAAACTGCAATGTACCAGAGAGTTTTTGCACTTAACAACACTCTCCACTGGGAATGCAGCAATATATAATGTAGCTAATTTCAGTATGATTTAACTTTGCTCCTATAATTATAAGTGAAAGTTTTGCTATCTCAATATAGATGACATCATGGTAATCTTTTTAATAAAATTTCAGAAGAATGGAGAAGGGAGGTTTATGCAGTGATATGGGTTGAGGGATCTTAGAGTGAGTACAGCAGAATAAAAAGAGGATGAGGCTGTCGAGGATGTTTATAAATACTGATAAAAGGCTGAAGTGTGTAGTTGATGAGAGAAGAAAGTAAATTCAGGTGGGGTTAATGAATGAGGAAAGTTGTCTTCATTAAGTCTAAGGCCTAATGAAATAGGAGTAATGGACTGAAAACTGGGTGAATGAGAGTATTTTCAAAATGGGATAATTAAGTTTTCAGAGGTGAAGGAAATCCCAGTAGCGATTAGGCCAGGAAGCATCAAGAGAATGTGCTGTGAAAATAGAAAAGGGATAACAGAACTTTGAGACTACTTAATTGAAAAAGCAATGACCAATATAGCAGTAGCATTTGGGGCTGGAGGAAACCTGTGACCGAGATGCCACGGTTATCAGGGAATTTGTTAAGGGTCACTTGGAGGTAGGCAAAATTTCAGGGGGTAAGGCAACAGCAGGAGAGCCAGAGCTCAAAGAGGGACTTATCCCTGGGGTGTCAGAGCAATGGATGTATGATCTAGAAGCCACAGTGAAGAACTGTAGAAAGCTAGTTTTGTTGTAGACAGAGAAAAAGCAGGCTCTGTTGTGAGACCTGTAAGTGTGGGCTCTTTACCCATGGGCCAAGTTTCCATAATGGAAGGAAGTGAAGGAGCATCGTGTGAACAACATGAGACAGTACAGGATGCTAGCAGACACTGTGCTGGGATCCCACCCAGATCCCCTTCGATCCCTTCTATGGGTTCTGTGGGACCCGCTGCCTACATCCCCATCCCCATGCCACCATCCCCACAGCCCTTAGGATGAAAGCCCTGCAAACTGACCTTCATAGAGTTTCCAGATTAACTAATAAAAATCCAGGATGGCCAATTAAACTTGAACTTCAGGTAAACAACAAATATATATTTTTTAGTATAAGTTTGTTCCATGTAATATTTGAGACATACTAAAAAGAATTCGTTCTTTATTTGAAATTCAAATTTAATTGGGTGTCATCTTTTATCTGTCAACCCTCCGAGGGGACCAAACTTGCAGGTGTAATTTAAGCTGCAGAGCTCCTCTGAGGGACCAGATGAGGCCAAATCTGTGCCTGAAAAGAAAAGGGACCCTTTCCTGACTTCTTCCCTCTCCCTGCCCTGCTTCCCGGAATCTCTGACAGATCTCTCCCGGTACCACAGTGGGTACCTTGTACACAATTCTTGTCTCAGGGTTTATTTCTCCAGGATCTGAATTAGAATGAGGAGTTTACTTTGAGAGAAACTGAGTATAAAATTGAAAGAGTTTGCAGGGACCATGAGTCAAGAAGGAGCCAAAGGAGGGAAGTTTGGCCCAGTTTTACGGATGAGGAAGTTTCTTAACTTGCCGGGCTAATAGAGATAAAAAGTGGCATTGCTGAGGTTCAAACATAGGTCGGTCTAGTGCCTGAGCCTTTGCATATGTTTCCACCTACACTCCCTCCCTAAGGCAGAGAAAGGAGCACGTAAGGGACTGGCTGAGCACAGGGCCTTGACAATAGACCACTGACTGCCATCCACACGGTGAACAATATGCTTATATCAAAGGAAGGAGCCTGGTTTGTATTTTGTGTGGTGCCTCAGAGGAACAGAGATCAGAGCAATGGATGGAGTGAACTGATTTCAAGGTCTGAGGCCTGAAAGGAACACTTTGGTAAAATTGTTAGAGTCCAGAGGTAGAATGCTTCCATGTGCTTCCTGAACACTGAAGCCATTGGTAGCATCTCCCTGTGGCACTGGGAGGACCAGAAGTGGAATGGAAATCAGCTTTCCAAATGCCCTTAATAGAACATACACGTGCTCTCAGAAGACTTTCCAATATGAATCACTTCTGTGCTTACAGGGACATGTTTCTCTCTTATTATTTAAATTTTCATTATGAAACAAGTTCCAGGTTAAAAATCAGAAAGATTTTTAGGTGAAAACATGAGGACGTTATTTTTAAAGTAAAATGTAGTTACTTAAGGTGCCTTAGTAATTTATGTAATGCTCTTTGTGATTTCTTTAATACGACCTATTTTTTAAATTCTCAACACACATTCTTTAAATATGAAATATTAATGATACTTAATAAATAATAATAGTTATTGTTTTTCAATTGGAGGAGATTAAAATTTGGGGGAATATGTGGCTGGGGGATGTGGAATACATCTTTGGCATTTGGACAGCTGTGGTTCCAAAATTTGGAGCTAAGAGGCAAGCAAAGAATGTTTTATTGCCAGTATCTAAAACAAATTTTATTGGAAACTTTTATGTTTGTAGCTTTGAGTAGTTTTTATAGTGAAGAGTTCTGAAAACTGCCATAAAATTTTGCCTTGGGGGTTATGATTACATTTGTATATTTCTCAAACTTAGATAAATAAAAAAGACAGTTTTTACTGTGAGAGCTTAAAAGGTTAGACAGGTATTTGGTCTGTGATGAACCTTTTATAGGTTTGATGTTATAGAAATTTATTTTTAAAATATCAATAAAAGTACAACTTTAGAGGCCTTGATAAAAAAATTTCAGGAAACTTGATGTTGAAGTTTCCATTCAAATAGACTCACCAAGATGATTTAATTAACTTATTGTACTATGCAAACTATCTTTAATATTGGCTGATGCTACAATTTTATATGGTTGTGATATGTAATTTATAATGTTTTTGGTGGCTAGATAGTAACAGATAGTAGAATTTTTCTTGCTAGAGCTGTTTAAGCATCGGCTGGACAGCCACATGGCTTGGAAATTATAGAGAAAATTGACATCTTAGAGGAGACCAGATGAACCCTAAGATCCCTTTCCAAACCAGACATTTGATTTTTCAGCTATAAGGAGATAGTTTAAAAATAAGATGTGGAAATGTCCCCCTTTCTTCCTCTTCTTCACACCCAAGGTTTATCTTGAAAAACAGCTTCTATACCAAAAAGATAAGAGGAGGTAGAAGGAAGAAAGGGTAGAAGGGAGGGAAGAAAAAAGGGAGGGGGTATTTACAGTATAAATCATGTATCACACATGATCTAAAATAACTATGTAAAGAAGGAAATATATCCTCATTTTCTAAATAAGGTAAATGAGTCAGCATAGAGCTAGAATTCAAACTCGAGTCTCCTTGATACCCAGACCTGTACATTTCCCCATTATATCAGTTTTTAAACTTTACTACTTAGAGTGAAAGTTGAGATGAAAAGTAAGGAAGTGATTGTCAATTTATTATGCATAGTAATTAATATATAATAGAGAACATGGATTTGGGCTTCAAAGGCAATTGTCTGGAAACTTCTGGGTGAGTCAATCAGTCAACAGATATCTACTGGGCACCTATTATGCATCAGACACTCTTCTAGGCATGGAAGACTCTGCAGTAAACAAAGCAAACAGAGTTCTTGACCTTAGAAAGTGTACCTTCTAGTGGGGAGGAGACCAACAAACATAAACATAAGACAATTCCAGGCCTTGATAAATGCTTTGGAAAGAAAAAAACTGAGTAAAAAAAGTAAATTTGGTTTGGCTAAGAGTGTAAGGGAGTGAGGATGGCAGGAAAGGTTGAATGTAATTCACTGAGAGCATTGAAAGCTATGCTAAAGATTTGGGGCTTGATCTTGCAGGTAGTGGGGCATCCCATATGATTTTTTTTTCTGGAAAACTACATGATTAAATTTGTGTTTTAGACAATGGCATCTACTGATAGTATGCAGACTGTAATGGAAAGGCAAAACACAAAAGGAAAAAGCAGGAAGCTCTTCTGGTAATTCAGGAATGAATGATGAAATTGCCAAGGCAATGAGGTTAGATTCATGGACTATTAATGAAGAATAAGGGCAGGTATTAATGACTGGGTATAGAGATGAGGGGGACAATGAGTTGCACAGGCTGAATTTGCTATTCTTCGATAGAAAGATAGCTCTCTTAGTCTTAGAAAGATGAAGGATATAGAAGGAGGCAGAGAGAAAAGCAATAAGATGTTTTCCCAGAGATTATAAATTTGGTTCCAGACAGGTTGAATTAAAGGTACTTGTGGCATCATCCAAGTTGATTTTTTTCAGTGGTCATCTGGAAATATAGTATTCTGTTGAGAGCAGTTGGGTCTGTAGATAAAAATTAGGGAGTTAGCAACTTAGATGTATTAACTGAAGCTATGAGAATGGATTGAAGATGACGTTACAAAATTTAGGGGAAATGGATATTACGTATACATTAAGAAATGTTTGTGATCATCCTGCTTTTCTTTAGAAACTAATATAGTAAGAACCAAAGCTACTTGAAAAGTATGCAACAAAGGAAGTTTCCCTGGAGTGTGCCCTCATCTTTTGCTGCCTTGTTACCAGTTTTCTCATCCTCTCTTTCACTCTTACTTACTATTACTGTGCAACTTCTTCATTCAAGATAGTTCTCCCTCTCCTCTTTTCTCTTCAATCTCATTCTCTCCCTCCCCACATGCATACAACTTCTCACTTGGTTCTAATGGCATTTTATAAGATACTCAGCATTTTCATTTCCTTTGTGATAAAAAAAAACTCTTAAAGAAAATTAAAGTTATAGGAAGAAGAATGCTCTTATATCAACCTTGTATAGATGAATAAGAAGGTTACCGTGGTATACTGGAAAGATCAAGAAATATGCTGTCAAAAAACCTGGGTTTCCAGTCCAGCATTTCTACTATGAGCTAGCTCATTTACATTAACCCCTTTGAATTCTGTATTCCTCTTAAGAATACACACTTCACAGGACTGTAAGAAGTATTAGACAAAATGATATATTTAGATGTGTTATATAGAGGGCTATACATATATTAGGTTTTCATCTACTGTCTGGTTTACTCAATAAATGTTTGTTGAATGAATGATCACCTCTATTAAGGATTCTTGGATCTTCCGTTATAGATCTGTCACTCTCTACAAGATTGTTTCTTTAAGCCTTTATAACTGCCAAGATTTCTGGCCTTAAGTATGTGTTTACTACCCTCCTGTATTTTTGGTTGCACCAGCTTTATCTTAAGTAGAAAAGGTATTAAATTATCATATAAAATGGGTATCATATAATAATTATTAAATTATGCTAGCAATAATACGAAATTTTTCTTTTGGGGTATGCCTTTGCAAATATCTTGATTTCTCTTTTTCTCTAAATCTTTTTCATTCAGTTCTCAACTATACACAAAGAACATAAAAATATTTTAAATACTCTATAAAACTAAACATAAAGGTATAGCAACCAGAGAAGGCTATCATTTATTTAAGTTCTCGTTCAGCCATGATTTTTATATTGCCTACTAAATCATATTTACCTGATAATATTTTTCTTTACTGTAAAATATTCAAAACTGACTTGGAGACTTGTATTAAAAACTTGAGACTTGAAAAAAATGATTATTTCTTAGACCTCCTGATGGACCTCTCAGTATAATGATTTGACCTCAGAAGGGCATTGTGCTCCGGTCTGCAGCTTGCTTTCTCTTCTATGAGATACTATGAAGCTCCATTCCATGTTATGCTAATAGATTTGGTTAGATCTAAATCGAGTACAAATGAACTGTAGAGACTAATGACGAGGAAAACATAAAACTAGGCTATAGGCTTCGTGAAAACAAAGGCAATGCCAGATATCTTTAATATATTTCAAGATCCAGCATAGAAATCATTCATAAAAGCTTATGTTGAACTAATAAATGTTGTGTGCAGCAAGTTTTAGATTATGATTTCACAAATATTATTTCACGCAATTTAGAGTTTCTTTCTCAATAATTAGAAAGCAGGCACTTGCTGTCCATGGCTTCTTGCTGTTCTGTCAATATACCCAGCTTGTTCTTATTTGGGGAACTTTGCCTTAAATATTCTTTCTGAATGGAATTATCTTCCTTCATAGACCTATATATAGTTTGGTCTCTCACTTTGTTCAGGTCTCAAATGTCCTTTAGAGAGTCACTCTTTGACCACATTTAAATAGTCTTTCCCTTCCTTAACCCTAATTACCAGTCTCTGTCTCCTTTTTCTAAAAATTTTTATTTATAACATTTATAATTACCAGAAAGTAAACATTTACTTTACACTTTTATATTGTCTGTCTCCCCACAGCCCAATAGACTATAAGGTTCATGCAGGCAGGGTTCTTGTCTGTGGAGATCATTGCCATATCTCCAAAGCTTAGGAGAATACCTGGCAAGTATTAGGCACTCAATAAAAATCTGTTGAATTGATAAATGAATTCCTGATATTTATATTTAATTTATCTCCCAGGAATCCTGGAAGACCTTTGAGAGAAGAAATTACATCCTATATCCTACCGATCCATAGAGCATCAAATTCACTGAGTAAATATTTAAATAGATCATTTATTGAGGACTTATAAGCCAGGCACTTGCATTTTCCCACTTAGTCCTTGAAACAACTTTCTGAGGTAATTATTATTATCCCATTTTTATAAGGAAACTGACACAGAAAATTAAATAATTGCCTCAGAATCATTCTGTTGTAAGTAGCAATGCTGGCATACAAATCCCATTTAGTTTGACCCAAAACCCTATGTTATCTATCACTAAGTTGTATTCCACTTCATATGGAAGCCTTTAGAAGCCTCCTGAATGGAAACACCACATTTGTTTCTATTCTACCATCCAACGGCAAAATTTTCCACAGTCTACCTAGAACTAGATCTTAAATTCAATCTTGAGTTCAACAAGTCAGCCTGATGCTAATGCTCTCAAGATTGGAAACATGCTTTCCAGCCCCAAAAACCGATACTGCAAAAACAGCTTCCCTGGACCTAAGGGTGCCCAAATTTTCTTCTATTATAATTCTTTCATCCATAACATTTTACTACCACATTTTAGCACCTGGGTGAATGTTATCTGTTCCATATCCCTCCTTTGGGCATCATATAAGTACAACTTTATTAGAATCTGTGTTGTTACTAATACACTAGGTATAAACTGATTTGATGGACAGCAGAAGTTGTCAGTTCATTACTGACAAAAAGAGATACCAAATATTTCAATACAGAATTGGTCCCCAGGATATGAAATCAAGGAGAGAACTGTCAAAGAAAACTTGTATCAGACAAGTTAAACAGGCAAAGAAGACTTTACTTTTTACTTATATCTTAAGCAGTTGAAATAATGTGCAATTCATTGCATACAATTTCTTGATATTTTCATTATGCATCATACTCCTAAGAGTTTATTTCTCTAATTTATTATATATGCTTAGTTGTTTTGAGTAATTGGGAAAAGGTATAATTCTGTTTTTAATTCTAGTAGTGGCACCTTTTATAACAAATAATAATGTTAAAACACATTTCTTAATCTATCATCCTCTTTTATAATAAATAATAATGTTAAAACATATTTCTTAATCTATCATCCTCGGAAATGAGGTAATATCTAGTGAATACTCACTGTGAAATAGAAATAAATTAACACTCTTACAGACACTTTTATCCCTTCCCTCTCTCTTCTGTTTCTCAAGTTCTGTTAATTTGCTCTGATTTTTTTCCTCCAATCTATTTTAGGAGACATATTATTATTATTTGTTACATGGACATGAGTGCCTCAATGACAGCCTTAGGTCCGTGTTTAAAGAGATTCAATGATTCCTTCCACTCCTTTCATACCACACCTCATGGTTGGTTAATTTACACCCCCAAGGTAAATTGAGAACATAGTTTATTCTGTGCAACACATCAGAACTAGTGATTCAACAGTGGTTAGGGCAGCCTCTAAAACTATCCTACTTGACAGTAGCTTCCAGTGTAGTAAACAGAACTTCCAAATGAGGAACGGAAAATTGCTTCACTTTTCTTATACTTTTAATAATATTCATTAAAAAAAAATCTTTCATTTCATTCTTTTACTTTTCATTGAGTCTCACTTGATAGTAGGAACCTCTATGGACACTCCTGTCTCATCATTTCATTTGTGTTTCTAGGCATGCATACTTGAAATTTTAAATTTCTATTCTGTTTAATTCTCATAGCTTCACAAGCAGCTCTTCAGTTTACCTCTGAGTAGGGAATTTTCCCTGTCTCGCCTGCTTCATCCACTCTCACATATTTGTTTTGAACATTTGGATTTGTGCTTGTTCAATGGTGTGTGAGTTTGAATTGCCAGGGCGGGGTGGGGGTGGTGGTGGTGGAAATAATTTGACAATGTAAAGTACTCAAAGTTTAAAAGCTTAATTATGTTTCAACTGTTTTACCACTTGTCAGAAGCCACTATGCTAAATCTCAGATGGTTATCAGGAAATTCCTGTGTCTTGAAAAGTATCCTGGGAATGAATTTTTAAAGCATTGTCTTAACTCATTTCCTTACAAATCTCTTTTCATTCACAAATCATTACCACTTCCTTACCAAGTTTCTTGTGAGAAGGGAATCCCTGAGAGACTTAAAGAATCACATACACACACACACACACACACACACACACAAACAGAGCATCTAAATTGTCAAATGGAAGGAAATTCTAAAAGGTAGGAAACTTTGTTTTAATTCCACATCAGAAGTCCTTTAGCTGTCAGTGGTGGTCTATGAAATTATTTTACTAATTTATCCCTTTGTGAAATGAAGGGAGGAGAAGGAAAGCAGTTGCCCTTAAATCATTGTCTTGAAAACTTAAGAGGTAGCATGGCCTGGGTAAGCCCACTTGCAAAGAGATTTGGAAAGAAGTGCCACCTAAGCTGCCTTTCAACAGAATACATTTTTCTTAAAAAAAAAAAATCCATAATAATACTTTTTTCATAAAAACTTCATTTTATATTTATATTTCTGAAAGCTTCACAATGTGTATTAGTACATAAAATGTTCTATTATGTCTTGTGAAATATAATAAACATATTTAATTTAATTAATTAATTAATTTATTTATTGATCAGCTCATCTTTTTCCCAATTTAATTCAGTTCATTCCTCCATGAAACATTGAATACCAGTGTGTTTTTGTTGTCCTAGGAAACATAGTTTGGGGAACCTTGCCTTACAGACATGCTTCTCACAAAGCCTATGGCTTTGAGATTTAAGTTAATGATTTACATTAACTTAAGGATGACAGAGACGCATTTTATTTTGCACTTGACTCTTGACTAACTGGAACACGCAAGTATACTTACGTCCGCATAGAAAGAATGCTACGTTGAAAAATTCTGTCTCTATACTTAGGTCCAATTCTAGAAATAGGATGAATATGTGGCTCTTTGTTCCCAAAATACTAACTTAACTCTTATCATTCCCAAATGCTAACAATTTTCTATATCATTTTAATGCATAAAAATGAAATCGTATTTAAGCTAATATTATTGGATGTATGTTCACTCTGAAACATTATTAAGAAATACCTTACGTCCAAAAGGATTCCTTAAATTCAGAGCTAGAATGGAACACAGAATTAGTGAGATCATGAGGGAAATGGACAACTTTGTTGGCACTTGAAAAGAAATTTCCTCAACGTAGAGGTAGAGAGACTACTACAAAGATAAATTTTCCTGACTTGAAAATTTGGTCTACTACCTTTTCTAGCTGTGTTACATAAAGTCACTCCTAAATGCACATTTATAAAGTGATTTTCCAAAAAGAATGTACCAATTGTTATTCAATGGTATTGTGTGGTAGATGTATCTCATTGTACTCTTGCCAGCATTATTATAATATTTTTTATCTTTGCCAGTTTTATGTAAAATAATCTCATTTCTTTGTTAGAAATTATTTGTGCTTAAATATTTTTAATTTTCCTGTGAACTATATTTCTATCTTCTCATGCAACGTGTATTGGCTATGTAGCAACTAATAATTTAATCTGAATAATTCTGTCCCCTTAATTCACTTTTGTTCTCTCAATTTTCCTGCTTTATGAACACACTCAGTGAGTATGAGGTGTAACCAAAACCAATTTGTTGTCTTATCTCAATAACCCTAGAGTGTGATTTGATGATTAAGTCATTCAAAACTGTCATGAGAATACAGTGGAAGATTGTTTGTGCATTCTATTTACCATGATGTTTTTAAGTTGGCTACTTTTGTCAATATTTTTAATTTTAGCCATTCTCTTGGATTTGTAGATTTTAATTTACATTTTCCAGAAGAATAATGATTTTGAGCATCATTCATGTGTTTATTGGTCTTTCATATATTTTCTTTGTGAAATATCTGTTGAAGTCTTTTGCCCATATTTTACTGTTTTTTTATTCTTATTTTTGAGTTGTAAGAGTCATATATATATAGTCATATATATAAAATATATTTTATATGTATTTTGTCAGGTATATTTATTACAAATATTTTCTCCCAAAGTGTGGTTTGCCTCATTATTTTCTTGTTTATGTCTTTTGAAGAGCAAACATTATTAATTTAAATGAAATTCAAAAAATTCTAATTTATAAATTTGTTATAGTATAAGTACTTTTTGTTTTCTGTCTAAGAAATCTTTACCTACCCTAATGTCACAAAGATTCTCTACTCTGCTTTCTTTTAGAATTTTTATGGTTTTAGAGTTCTCATTTAGGACTGTGACTAATTTCAAATTAATTTTTGTGTAGAGTATGAGATAGGGCCAAGGATTATATTTTGATCTAGTGTCATTTGTTTAAAAAGTTATCCTTTCCATTAAATTATTTTGGCACTTTTGTTTAAAATAAATTGACTGTACTGTGTGGGTCTCTTTCTGGAGTCTCTTTTTTGATCCATTAATCAACTTTACAATTTTTAGTCTATAGCACATTCTCATAATTATAACTTTATAGTATGTCTTAAAATCAAATAGCATAGGTTCTCCAGTCTTCTTTAAAAATCTTTTGAAAAGTTATTTTAGCTATTCTAGTTTTCTTATTCCACTATTATTTTATATTTCAATTTTAGACATTATGTATTGATTACTTAATTCTCAAGAAGGGAGTTTAATTATCCTCCTTTCCCCAATGTAAATTAATCAAAAATTTTGGTTAAATTAATATTCAATTTATTATTTAGCTGATATAGATGATTCATGTGATGTATAACAATTTACATTCTCCTTCTTGTAAAGAAAAGTTTCTTGCATAATTTTTGTTTCCCTTTGCCTTGCCTTACATTTCCATTTGTTTAACCATAGATATAGCTATCTTTAATTCTCCCCTAACTCTATATCAGGAATTCAAATCTCTGCAAAATGTTCAAATATATTATTAGTACTCCATCATCTTCCTGTTCTAGTAATAATATTTTCTCTCTAAACCTGATATAAAGTTCTCATCCCAGAATTTATCTCCATTACTCTGGGAATCCTTTTCATTTATCTCCTGTGTTATATTAGGAATTTCAGTTTCCTGCATCCTATATCTTCTTTTACTTAGTATGGAACACATCCTTCAGTGGCTAAGTAAGAAATGGTGGGCAGCAGCTAAATTTTTTGAGAAATTGTGTTTGAATAGTCCTTGTTTTTACCCAACTGACATTGTGAATGGATGTAAAATTGTAGGTTAGAATTCATTTTTTCCCTTAGAATTTTTTAAAATTTTTTTGGTTTTTTTTTTTTTTTTTTTTTTTTTTTTTAGTTTGCTATGTTTCTGCTGAGAGGTCTTCTGTTATAGTTTTGAGTCTAGATCCTTTTATGAGTGTGAGTGTATGTTTGGATGTTTTTAAATTCTTTTCATCCTCATTTATCTGAAATTTCATGCTAATATACCTTACTGCTGGTCTATTTTGTTTAGTGCACTAGGTACTTTTGGCACTTTCAGTTTAGACACTCATGCTCTTCAGTTTGGGCATATTTTGTGGAATTTAAACTACAATTACCTGGTTTCATTTTCTCTTTTTTTTTTCTTTTGGAAAACCTGTTATTCAGGTATTGGATTGCTTGGCCAGGTTTTCACATTTTTCTCATCTTTACTATGCTATATTTTATATCTTGGTACTTTTATTTTAATTTCCGGATGTTTGCTCAGATTTATTTTCATATTCTTTTTTTTCTTGAATTTTTTTACTGTAGTAAAGAACACAACAAAAAATGTATCATCTTAACCACTTTTAACCGTATAGTACAGTACTGTAAGCTATAGGCACACTGTTGTGCAACAGATCTCTAGAAGCCGTTCATCTTGCAGTGCTGACACTTTACATCAATTGAACAACTCAACATCAATTGAGACATTGGGCTATAGGAGTAGGGGGGGTCTCACTTTTCATATGTAGACTTTCACATAACTATGTTTTCATTATAGCCTTTCTACTTATCCAGCTTAGCTGGATGATATTATGGCCAGGGTCCTTTTGGTTCAGTAGAGAGTAAATTCTGGATATAAGATAAAATATTTATAATGAATATAAGAATGGGAATGGGTGATAGTTACTTTGCTGTTGGTGGATGGACAGGGTCTGGGGTCTTCAGTAATATTCTTTATTGCCTTGAAATAAAGACTGAGTAAATGCTCACTGGTTGGTTGATCTTGTCTTTCAGCATTAGTGGACTGATTGCTGGCCTGAGGAGCAGATAATTTAGTCAAAAGAAGTACAAGTTCAAGAAAGAAAAATATTGATACTGTTGAAAATAAAAGTTATTAAAATTGTTAGATTCCTGAATTTCTAATTGTGACCCATTAGTGATTGTGAATATATGATTTCCTCACAAAGTCATTTTTTTGTTTGTTTGTTTGTTTGTTTGGCTGTGTTAAGTCTTTTTGTTGCTGCTTGTGGGCTTTCTCTAGTTGTGGTGAGCAGGGGCTACTCTTTGTTGCAGTGTGCGAGCTTCTCATTGCAGTGGCTTCTCTTATTGCAGAGTACGGGCTCTAGGGTGTGTGGGCTTTGGTAGCCATGATGCACAGGCTCAGTAGTTGTGGCTTGCAGGCTCTAGAGTGCAGGCTCAGTAGTTGTGGCACATGGGCTCAGTAGTTGTGGCTCACAGGCTCTAGAGCGCAGGCTCAGTAGTTGTGGCGTATGGGCTTAGCTGCTCCGTGGCATGTGGGATCTTCCCAGACCAGGGCTTGAACCCATTTCCCCTGCATTGGCAGGAGAATTCTTAACCACCGCACCACCAGGGAAGTCTCCAAAGTCATTTTTTAAAGAAACAATATAGAATTTATTTCTATAATATTTAAAACTCTGCTGACATAAGCAGAAATATTAGAATCCTAAATGGATAATCACTGAAGTGAACCCGTTTAGTTTTTGCATGTAGAATTCTAAATATCTCTGCCAACAAGATCAGAAATTTAAGAAATTCTTTAGGAGAACAATTTCATTTCCCCGAATAGCTCATCATTTTTCTTCTGAGGTTTTTCATATGGGCTATTTAGGTGAATATTAAAAGTGTGAATGGAAATATTTTGTACCCATAATGTTACAGATTGGCATCTTCAAAAGACAAGAGATATTGCCAAGTCTATTGCTAGTCAAGTTTTATAATTTACAACCTGTGCAAACTGTGGGCTGAGAACCACAGCAGTTGTGCTGAGCATTTCTGGGAAGTTACCATCATTCCAGGACCAATTATTAAAACCTCTTACACATATTAAAGCTATAAAGATTAAAAATATAGCACATTTGTCATTAAATATGGATGACTTCATGTAATATGCATTATATACAAAAACAATGTCCTGCCACTTGAGCTTTATCACTGCCCTACGGAAAATCCACAAACCCAGAGTCCCACAACAAAACTCATTTTGGCAAAGCCAAGGAACAACTTTGTCATGCAAAATAAACACAGATGTTCCACACTCAGGCAACTGGCTAAGAGTAGATGGTACATAAGGGGATGCATAGCTCTGTAAAAGAGAATGCCTTCTTACACACCCTACAGCAATCTTCTGTGGAGGCTGCAAATGCCGTTTTAAAGGACTGATTCTTCCATTAAAAAAAAAAAACAAGTCTTTCCCGACTATAGCTGTTAACACACTGAACTAGTTCTCTCTGCATGCATGCGGAAGCATAAGCACACTGTCTAAGGTTGTAGGTTTGGCTGTTTTGGAGCTAAAGGAGAACTAAATTTCACATGCATCTTAAGCAGTGCCTTTCTGGTCAGTGATTTATTGATTTCTGTCTGTAAGGTATAATATTAATAACCATATTAATTTTAAGAAGGTTTGAGGAAGGAAAAGTTTCTAGCCTCTCCCATTAACTGACAGTTAATGCTGGGTGGTTCCAAATGACCAGACAGCTATAATTGACTTCCTTTGTTCCTTTCATTCTCAGCTAATTGCAATAAAATATCTCTGCTAAATAAACATTTCTGGGACTCAAATGTATTTCCCCCAGGAACAAAAATAGAGTTGTAAAAGATGAAGAACGCATGTTTGGGATTTCTGATATGTGGCCTACAATTGCATTGACATTCAGTTATGGCCTATTTAAAATACCTGCTCAACATAGAGTTTTCCCTCTTTCCCCATATTGTCATGCAATTGAGGAGGAAAGGATAGGGTATGATTGGAAAGAGAAGGATAAGATTTGGGGTTATTGAGATTTTGGAACTATACAATTTTTGTGAACACCTCAATCTTGAAATAGTTTTAATCTGAAATAGACATGAATCTCATGGAGGAGGGGAGTGTTAGATGGCCAATAAAATCTCCCTCTGTTCTGCCAGCAATGTTGTCTTGATTATAATGGGAAATCAATCCTACTAGTCATATTCTAGTTAGTAGAAAAATATATAAAAAGCATTTTAGGAAACAAGTAACCTCTTGTGAAGACCAGGAGTCTTGCCCATCATCTTCCATCATCTTATATTTTAAGTATCACGCCTTAGGTGTGACAGGCAGAAAATTTCAGACTGTGTTCCATTTGCCTTTCATGCTGCAAGTATTTCTGTTCTCTTCTGCTCTCCTTATTGCAATGTCCTTTACACTTTTCTAACCATGTACCTTATCAATATTTTGAATACAGACGCCATATATATATTTATTTATTGTTTTAATGACTTATAAGAATAATATATTATATACATTGTAAAGCATACTCAAAAATAAAAATCAAAAACAGAAGCAGCAAAGATAAAATTTTAAAGGGAATTTTAATTATATTTCTTATTATTAGTTTAAAAACCCTCTAATATTGTAATTTTATTTTAGATCATAGAACCCAGAACCATGTAATCAATGTGACTATGTTTTACAAATCTAGCTTAACCCTCACAATACAGCAACTTAAGGATCTGGTTCTAAGTGCAGTTTACTTTGATACATGGTTATAATAACTGCCATAGTGAAAAGATACTTTGTGCAAATGTAATGAACCAAATGGGACATTTTTGGCTGTCATTAATAAATCATGATACTCATTTAAAAAAATCCCAATCACCCAATTAAGAAAAACCATTTTTCTTAAAATTTGACTCATACATTGCCATCTTCCCTGATGTCAATCAGGTTTCTTTGCAAACTAATAAGTGGTTGTTAGACTAATTTTAGCAAATTGCTTCAATCCACTGAAAATTTTATTTTTGAGTATTCAGCATGCACAGATTTGAAAATCTTATATAGATTTATTTATTTGGGGGCAAAAATATTAATTCCCATTAATAATGGGAACATTCCCAAATATTAGTTTTCACGATGCCCTCTCCATAGCCAAGTTACTTTCTTACTTATTAACATGAAGGAACATGTTAATATTTTCCCCCATTATCTATTTGGTAGCATACCCCTGTCAGCCACTTGTCATCGTGGAAAAGCTCAGTAAATTTGCAATACTTTACTTTTAATTAAAAAAAGAGTAACTCATATTTTAATTCAAACAACTGTTCATACTTTAACCACAATATAATCAGTGAATCTCTGTGAGCCCAAAACGTTCATGATTTCTCCCTGTTTTATTACAAGATGATATGTGTATTCTATTATATTCGAAATATCTTATCCTTATACAATAACTATATTATGAAATACTCTAGTGTTTTTCTATTTCTTATTTCAACTTTTTTTCTACAATAGTTTTCTAAAAATGATATAATGAATAAAATTCATAAACATTGCTACTGATTAATGGAATCCCAGAATTCCTTTTTAAATTCTATTTAGAGCAACAGCTCAGAGTTTGGACTTCCAAAGTTGGACTTATATCAAATATTGTGCTTAGAAACATATTATTTTTATTTAAAAAGTCATTACTGTTAAAATATATCTCCTCTGATATAGCTTTTCTTAAGTGACTCATATAACAATAGTTATTTGTGTATTTCAGTATTGAAGTAGAATCTGGAAAACAGCATAAGCTGAGACAACACCTATGGGCAGATGATTGTTGGAAAAGGTAACCTGAATGAAACTCCCTTTCCCTCTATTTCTGACTTCCAGCTCTTTTGTCTTTGGTCCTGGGACCGAGGGGCAGCTGGGAATGAGTCCTAAGGCTCTGTTGAGGTCCTTTCAGAAAGAATAGAAGAGCTGACAATGAGCTTTCCCTATCTTTCTTGCTGTGCCCCATCCATGGGTCCCTTTCAGGGGCTTCAGCAGGGGCTGACAGCCTACCAGATTCTACAACACTGGTTCCTGGAGGTAGAGATTTTTTCTGATATTCATGCATTTAGGACACTTCAGAAAATAGAAATAAATCCCATTAATCCAAGAAAAAAAAAAAAAGAGAGAGGAAAAGTCCAAATAATCAGTGGCAGGTCCAGTGAAACAGAACAGCTTGGGGACACAGAGAAATACATAATTTTTTAAAATAAAATAAAATAAAAAACAACAAGTCAGGAGATTTTAGTGCCATACACACACACACACACACACAACACACACACACACACCAAGTTTCCTGAAGCTTAAAAAGTCTTAAACTGAAAATTCAGTAGATAACATGAAGGAGAAAATGGTCACTGTTGATATTTGTATGAATCATGTTGTTATCTACAAAGAAAATATCAACATATTTTAAAAAGTAGAAATTATAAAGGTTACTCTGATAATAAAATTAAAAAATAAATTGAAAAAGCGCCTTACCTACATAGAAATTAAGAAGTATACTTAAAGAGCAAGTAAAAAGAAAATTTAAATCCAGATTAAAGAAAATATTAATATTAGAACATATGGTAATGGAAAAGTTATAGGAATATTTATACCTTTGTTATTAAAGGTGAATGGCCAAAAGAGAAAAATCTGAAGATATTAGAAGACATTAGAAATAGAACTGTAAAACGCATACCAAGAAACTAGAAAGATGGACTTATTAAAGATAAAAGTTGAAATTTAAATAGAAACTTGAAAATCAAGAAATAGAAGGAAAAAATAAATCCAAAACATATTTCTTTGAAAAAGATTATGATAGAATTACCTCAAGGGGAAAAGTGAAAGAAAAACAGAAGAAAAAGCTATGAATTAGAAAAGAGACAAAATTATAGATGTAGAGATAATTTAGAAATTTTCATTTCCTTACAGCTTTGGGGATCAGATTTTATTAGATTATCATAATTTCTGCCACATAATGTGGCTGGTGAAGAGATCACACTAAGAGTAAAAGTTGCCCATACTTGTATTCTAGAATACTTTTCTTATTCTCTTCTAATCCTACTCCAACCAAGCTCTTGCCCCACCACATCACTGAAATTCCTCTAGTCAACATTACCACACCTTTGTGTTGCTAAATCTAATGTTCAGTTCTCAGTCTGCATCTTTTCTGGCCTTTTGGCAAGATTTGACACAGAATTACATCTTTTTCCTTGAAACGTTTTTCTTCTCATGAGTTCCCAAAACCTCAAACTTTCCCCGCTTTCCTGTTACTTCACTGGTCATTCTTTCTCAGGTTTCTTTAATAAGTTCCTTATGATCTCCCTAAACCTCTTCCTGTTAAAATGTCCTTGATCCACTTGTCTTCACAACTTCATCCAGCCTCATGGCTTTAACTACCACCCAATCTCCCAAGCACTATTCACAGACACACACACTCTTGCCCTACTCCATTTGCCATCTTCCCCATTTCCATCCTTCCAGTTGTTCAGATAAAAACTGTTGGCACTGCCCTCAACTCCTGCCTTTCTCTAGCGTCCTTGTCCACTTTGACAGGAAATCTTGTTGTTTTACTTTCAAATTATACCCAGGAACTGCTGGAAGACAGAACAATAGAAGTTATTCAACGTGAACAACAGAAAGAATATAAACTGGAAAAAAATTAACAGAACCTCAGGGCCTTGTGGGACTATAACAAAGGATCTAACATGCACGTCATCAGAGTCCTGGAAGGAAAGGAAAAAGAGAGCAGGGTGGGAAAAGTATATGAAGAAGTAATGACTGAAGACTTCTCAAATTGCCAAGACATGTAAGTCTACAGATTGAAAAGGCTGAGTGAAACTCAAACGGGATAAACTCAAAGAAATACACACCTAAACACATCATAATTAAGATTCTGAAATAAAGAGACAGAAAAAATCTTGAAGGCAGTGAGAGAGAAACGTCACCTTACCATTATGGTAAAAACGATTAGAATTATAGGAGTTGTTTATCTGAAATAAGTATACAAGCAAATATCATATGATACAGCAGTTGTATTCCTGGGCATTCACCTCAGCTAAATGAAGACATATTTACACAAAAACCTGTGCACAAATGTTTGTAGCATCTTTATTTGTAATGGACAAATAGTGGAAATAACTCAGATGTTATTCAATGGGTGAATGGTTAAACAAACTGTGGTACATCCATGCCCTGGAATACTATTTAGCAATAAAAAGAAATAAATTATTGATACATGCAACAACCTGGATAAATCTCCAGAGAATTGTGCTGAGTAAAAAATGCCAGTCCTAAAAAGTTACATGCTGTTTGATTCCATTTATATAATATTCTTGAAATGATACAAGCATAGAGATGGGTAAGAGATTAGTGGTTGCCAGGGATTACAGAGAAAGCAAATTGGGAAGAGGTTGTGGCCATAAAAGTGCAAAATGAGGTATCCTTTTTGTGATTGTGATTGAGGTATCCTTTTGGTGATAGAAATAGTCTGTATCTTAGCAGAAGATGCAGTGTCAGTAACCTGGTTATGATACTGTACTATAGTGTTGCAAGATGTTACCATTGGGGGAAACGATTATTTCTTACAATGCTTAATTATAAAATACAAATTTGGAAAACAAGCAGAGTAAGCAAACAAACAAAACCGTGTATTCTTTCTAAAGTGTATGATTTTCTTATTACAGTGCCTAGTACGCATAGTCAGCTGGTAACAGAGCAGTCAGAACTGACCAATATCATAAACCCTAGCTGTGCCCATAATTAGCCATAGTTCATTAATTGTGTATGGTTCAAGACACAAAGTACTTTTCCCCCTGATCTTCTAATCAACTGATTTTTCCTCAGAAAGTAGAAAATAGTCATTGGAGTAAGTATCAGACAGTTTAAATCAGAAATAATTAATTACTCTCAAATCTCTGTGCAAAAGATTCAACGCAAGTAATTTGGAGTCTTCAGGCCTTACTGAGTAGCATTTAATGATCTAGTTCTTTTTAGTTGAGACACAATTCCAAAGTAATTTGTTGTAGGTATGAGAAGCACTGATAAAGAAGGTCTTTCCTACTACAGTTGTGAGTATTCATAACTGGAAACTTTTAAGCCCTCTGAGGATTTGCTCAGAAGCTTTACGTTGCAGAACCAAGTTGTCTGGGAGTGTGTGGCCACTTCCTCCTGTCTTAGATCTAAGAACTGCTGTGGAGCCGTGTGCCACCATGTGAGCGCCAATGACACTATCGAAAGTTCAACTGTAGTGGGGCTCCTGCTTCTTCCTTTCATTATTATGCAGCAAGCAATAGCACAGGTGCTATCTCTAGCTTCATTCATGTGTGGTCAAGTCTCACAAAGGTCCCTTCTTTATTAAACCTCAGGGAGGTAAACATTTAAACTATAACTAACCCCCTGGAACAATTATTTTTTCTATTAGCCATTTCATGACTGAGTTGGACTAAGCCTGAAACATCTGCACCTTACACTTTGTCCCCAAATGCACCAGATCATCAGTACCTTGTTGGGAGGCACTGACTCTTAGCAAATATTGTGTCCTCATCACTTGTCATAGTAACTCCTGAGAGTAAGAGCTGAATAAACACTGCTGGAATGCAAACTTCACTGTTGCCTTATTTTAAGAAACTGCCACAGCCATCCCAACCTTCAGCAACCCTGAAGTCAGCAGCCGTCAACACAGAGTCAAAAGCATCCACCAGCAAAGACATTATGACTCACTGAAGGCTCAGAAGATAGTTAGCAGTTTTCAGCGATAAAGTATTTTTATTTAAGGTATGTACTTTGCTTTTTTTAGATATAATGCTATTGCACATTTAACAGACTATAGTATAGTGTAAACATGCTACATTTATGTGCACTGGAAAACCAAAAAATCTGTGTGACTTGCTTTATTGCAATATTCATTTTATTGCAGTTGTCTGAAACTGAGCCCACACTATCTCTGAGGTATGCCTGTAATCAATTTAGCAATCTTTTTTATTATGGTTAGTACTTTTTTGATTTAAGAAATTCCTCTCTAATCCAAATATATGCTTCAACATTGTCTTCTAAAGTTTTAAAGTTTTACTTTTCACACTTAAGTGTTTATCTGTAACTAATTATTACATACAGTATGAGGCAGGCATTCAATCAGATTTTTTTCATATGGTTATTGATTGCTCCAGCACCAGTTATTCAATAGTCCCTGCTAGCTACGCTGATCTGCAATGCTTCTTCTAATCCTTATCAATCACAGGTCTATGTCTTTATGGCTTCCTTGCAGGCTTTCCATTTTTTTTTTCATTGGTTATTTTGTCTTATTTCCATTGGTCAAACTGTCTTAATTTCTAGATCTTTATCTAAATCTTGACATCTTGTAGGGTAATCTCTCACCGTGATTTTCCTTTTCAGAAATATTATGGCTCTTCCTGCCCAGTCGTTGCTTTAGCTTGTCAAATTTCATGAAAAACTCTTTGAGAGCTTCACTGTAATTACATTGAATCTGTACATTAATTTGGGGAAAATTGACATCTTTGTGATCTGAAGTTTTCCTAACATGAAATTTGGGGTATCTACTCACTTATTTTTTTGTATCTTTTAATATCATCCAGAAAAGTTTTATAATTTTCTGCATACAGGTCTCATGCATTTTTGTTAGATTTTCTCCTCCAAGCACCTTAAACATTTTATTCTATTGTAAATGCCTTCTTTCTCTCTACATTTTCTGTTTGTTGCTGGTGTATATACCAGTCACATTAATAACTCCTCTTATTTCTAAAAATTTGTCTAAAAATTTGTGTTTAGATTCTTTGGATTTTTCTATATAACAATATCATCTGAGAATAAAACATAAATGTCTTTCTATCCAATCCTTATATCTTAAATTTATTCTTTGTCTTACTGTATTAAATAGAACCTCAAGAGATATTGAATACAACTGGTGACAGTGGTCATTCTTATCATTTCCTTATTCTGAAGGTAGTGCTTCTAATACTTTCTCAATATTGAATAACATTTACTTTAGATTTATATTGTATGTAGACAATGGAATATAGGGCATAACTTTGGAGATTAAATTGTGGTGATATTATTTATTAACATCAGAAATATAGGGAAATGAGCAAATGTGAGTAGGAGTAGAGGGCAGAATTTCAACTAGCGAATGATAACATACAAGTCCAAAACTGAACTCTTCATCTCTACTCAATGTGCAAGTATGTTCATCCTTCAAGCCCCTTGTATAATATTCTTTGATTCTTTCAGGAAATCTTAGACACATCTTTCCCTATATGTTCATTAAACTATGTACACAACAGCTTTGCAGCATTTATAGCACTGCATCGAAATAGTGTGTTTACATGTTTAGTGGCCAAAATCCTATCTGCTATTCTTTTCCATTTTTTCCAATCCACAACAAATCTCTCAGTTGAAAATTCCTGTCAATTTGTCACTTTATCTATGAAGCACACTTTGAATCCATTTGATTTCATCCTCACCTTTACTTCTTTAGTCTAAGCCACTATTACTGCTCACCTGGGATGGTATGGTCTCCTGTTGTCCCTGCCCCATTCTTTTTTTTTTTTATTTTTGGCTGCGTTGGGTCTTCATTGCTGTGCACGGGCTTTCTCTAGTTGCGGCGAGCGGGGGCTACTCTTCGTTGCGGTGTGTGGGCTTCCCATTGCGGTGGCTTCTCTTGTTGTGGAGCACGGGCTCTAGGTGCGTGGGCTTCAGTAGTTGTGGCACGTGGGCTCTAGAGCGCAGGCTCAGTAGTTGTAGCACACGGGCTTAGTTTCTCTGCAGCATGTGGGATCTTCCCGGACCAGGGCTCGAACCCGTGTCCCCTGCACTGGCAGGTGGATTCTTAACCACTGTGCCACCAGGGAAGCCCCCTGCCCCATTCTTGTTAAACCCCAGTCTGTACTCCATAGCGCTGTACTGATCAATTGAAATTATAAATTAAATCAAACCACTTCTTTGCCAATGGCTTCCCATATGCTAGGAATAAAATTCAGATTTCTTACCTGGGTTTAAAAAGTCCTGTGTTATTTGACCTCTTTTTACTGCATCCCAGAATTAGTGGCCTTCCTTTAGTTGCTTGAGTAAACCCAACTCAACCAATCACTACCTCAGAGAGACCTTCACTAGTAGAAGAAATAAGACAAATAATATGTATACTTGTATATATAAGTAGATAAATAATAACACAAATAAATAATAACCTAGTAGAAGAAATAACACAAAAAATAAATCCTAGGAATAGAGAACAGCTACATAAAAACAATGTAAGAAATAACAACAATGTAAGAAAATTCTCCAGAGAATATAAAATTAAAGCTTAGGCCAAGTTAATAAAGTGCAATGTTATTGAATTTTGACTCAGTAATTCTGGGGGGTGGTCTGGGTTTTTTAATTTTTAATTAGTTAATTTAAATTAATTTTAATTTTAATATTGGTGATTCTGATGTAGACCATCTATGGACAACACTTTGAGAAATATCACTTTAGGAGTTCAAAGGAGGAAGACCACCTGGAATGAAGGGAGTTAGGAAATGCTTCATGATAGAGAATGGTTATAATCTGGGCTTCATAGAGGTGTTTGATTTGACATGGGGAAGTATGAAGAAAAAGCAATATCATTCAAAATAGAAAGCATAGGAGTAAAGATTTTCATAATATAATGGTTTCTAGATAAATAAGAATTATTGACTATTCAAATAATTTTTTTAATTTAAGTTTTAAGATTTCAAGAATACTCACGTATTGTCAATTATTCTCAAGCTATGGGGTAAATGTTCATTTGCATTCCAGAATACATTACAGTTACGTTACTAGCTACTATACGAGAATATCAGCCCAGCGCCCTGAATTCATTTCCATCAGGTCGGAGAACAACTAAGGTTTTAAAAATTGTGTTACTTTCTCTGTATTGAGGTCATAAAACTGCCCTGAGTCTCAGCACAGGTGGCCACTGCCTGCGTGAAATGTCCAAGCCTGTAAAACAAGAAGGTATGTCATGGATCTGTGGTGATCGCTGACAAAATGAGCGCCTCCCTCACGGCATCTGCCTGAGAACTGGCATAAGTCAAAGACTTCATACGAGGCAGAAAACACAAAGCAGCCTAATTAACAAAATCCTTTCCCATGGAACTTGCACATTTATTTGGGAGCTGGGGCACCAATAAGTAGAAATGTGGTTTGAATGACTTGTTTGTTTTCTACAGATTTCTACAGATTTTATTACCTATTAATAACTCACTAGTTATTAGTGAGAACTCACTAGAAAGAAGTGAGTTCTTTAACTTACCCAGATGATCATTTTATTTCATTAGATTTTGTGGCTACTGATGTCCTTTCTTACTAATCACAGATGAAGAATTCTATAATTAAATAATTTTATGATTAACTAATACTAAGAGTTCAATCTTTTAGTTTTTAGTAAACACTATCTTTGTCATATTTCTGAGATTTTTGGCGATTTCTTTAGGGGCTTTTTTTGGGGGGAAAGAAGGAGTCAACCTGTTCAAATATGACTGCGATGCTGTCTTTATAATATATTACAATCACCATATATGGAAATATACTGATTTCTAACTTAGAAATAGAACAGCAAAAAATAGAATATTTATATTTAAGAATGGATATTTGCATTCATCATTGTTTCTGGTCATAATTTAGCTAATGAGGCCAGATACTGACTTCCTCATGGTATATATTCTCTTTCCTTTAAAATATTCCCTACACAGGTTTATATAAGTTCAGAGGTATTAGCCTATATACCTCATTTGCATACTAGAGAACAGAAATATAATTGAGTTATTTATTTTGTCCTGGGGAATATGATGAATGGAACAAGTAGGAGCCTCAAGACTGCAACATTAATAGACTATTTCATAAGGACTAAAGATGAGTATACGCTACAGCTACCAGTTACCAATGAAAACGAAAATGCATTTTTTAAAGAGCGAAATAAAAGTAATGGCCTTTGAATATTGTCACTCGACCTTCCAGAACAGCAGAATCTGGAAGCTAAAGTGTTAACACCTATAAGCTGTTCAACAAGGGAATATATACTGTTAAATATTGGGAGTTATTTAAAATGCCAGTGAGTATAATAGCAGTGCTCTGAAATAACCATTTCATCTGCCTACATTACTCTAAAATTAATGAATAATGAAGCGATGCCCTTCACATTCTCTTCCCTTTTCATTCCAAGATATATTGATCAGATGACATTTATTTAAGTTTGGGATAATGTATTAATTTCAAGATAATTATTCAATATACTTTTGTCACTGTTGATATGCTTCAATGTCATCCAGCGGCCGGGGGATGAATAAACTGTTATCTGACATTGCTGGACAGGGTGCTAGAAATAAATGCAATTTTTCTCCTTGAGATTCACTGACTTGGGTTTTTATTTGGGGAGGGGCATGGAAAAGGAGAAAGCTGAAGGTGGAGAGAGTATGATGATGTAACCTGCAGGTTAAGAGGATAAGGATATTTTAAAAGATAGTTCTTTGGGACAAAGTGCTTTTCCATTGTTGCTGGGGTCAGACTGATCCTCAGCAAAGCTGACAGAGCCCATCCTTAGTGGATGCCACTACAATATTAACACTCATTTACAGCAGATGAGGCTAAAAGCATGAAACATTGAACAAACAGCTGCCACAGATCCAGTGCCATTGCATAAGCACTTATGTTCTATTAATGCAGTGGATTGCTGAGGCCAGTAGGGCAGACGTTATTCCCCACAGTTCTTTAGCAGATGGGCCAAAGGATGGCTCCCCTATTGAAGCAAACCCTCCATCTTATGTAAAGATTCTAATACAAAATCATCTACCCATAAGAAGGATGCATCTAAGGTCAGATTATGCTCTGTCAAGATATTTTGCAGATGTGTACTTCAGTATGGGTTCATTTTATTTTACAGTATTCCATTTTATTCTATTCTATTTTGATTTTGATAGTGTACCCATGCTACAACGTTATTTCTCTTTTCTTACCTTGTGATTGTGTGTGTTCACACATGATATGTAAAAGGCTGTTTCTGCACATACAATAAGTCAAGATCTTGTACTTCAAACTTGCATCTCTGCTTACCTGATTCAGTGGGCTCAGACATGATGCTTCCATATCTACAACGGCCAATTTGAAACCTGTTTGGGCTTCTGAGTTTTTCCTCTGTTCGCCGGGACAAATTGAAATTTAGAACTACAAAGCAAAATTATCCAACATTATGGGTCATAACTATAATTTGTTCATAATAAAAATCAAATCACCTGCTCATCTGCAGTGCAGAAGCTACATGGTGGTATTTGCAAGTTTAAAGAGAAAAAGAACAGGCAATAATTCTAGCTTGTTGTCTCTCAGGCTGATTTGTACTCTGTTGCCATCCCACTCCCCCATGCATATGAGAGTTGCTTGGGTAATTAACCCTTAACAAGCCAACATACTGATCTCCAGCAAGTGGGTAATTCCTTCAAATTGAGTGGAAGTGGAAGAGGTGCTGTATGGGATTATATTTTTAAGGCTTCTCAAAGAACAATGTTTCCTAGCCATAACTGTACTTCAGCATATTATGTTCTCTACTCCAATGTCAGTAGGAGGGAGGAAGAAAGAGAAGGAGTGGGTGAAAGAGAGGGTAAGTGGAGCTATAACTGGAAAATGACAGAGGAAAGCAACCAGCATTCCATCTATTCACTCTCCTTGAGGTGGGGCACGTACCATGTGCCAAGCACTATTGCAAGGTTACAGTTAGGGATATATTCATTAGGTCAATGGTCGCATGAAGTTTTGATTTCAACACAGAGCAACTGATGAAAAAAACAGTAAGGCAGTAACTTAAACCAATAAATTAACCAGATCATTTCAGATTTTGATAAGTGCTATAGACAATAAAACAGGAAAATGTATTAGAGAGTCCCACGCGACAACACGCTCCTATAGACTGAACGGTCAGGGAGGACTTGTCTGAGGAGGAGCTATTCAAGTGCTGAGATCTAAAGGGTGAAGATGGGAGGTACAAGAGTCCCAGGTGGTGACACAGTTAGGGCAAGGGTCCTGTGGCAGAAACAAGCTTGGTCTGCTGGAGGACTGGAAAGAAGGCATTGTATTTGGCTGTGCTTAAAGCCTCTCCATTATGATGTAAATTCACCCTTTTGAATTATCTCAAGGTGGGAGTTGGGGGAAGAAGGGATACAGAAGGAACTTAGCCCTGTAACTTTGACCCTGTGCAGCTAGTGTGTCCTCTGAGGACCCCTGAACAGTTGTAGTATACATGGCTCTGTTCTGTAGTCAAGATCACCCTCCAAACCCCCTAGGCTGCTCTCTCAGGGACATGACACCCAGAAAGGAAACAGGCAGGTAACTGTGACTGTCTCTGTTCAGCCACAGTCTGCTATCTGTCCTTCTGACAGCAGTGTTCATATTCTCAAATATGAAGGACAAAGTGGAACTTTATCATGGGTCTAGCAAATGTCAGAAGCGAGCCGAATAATGCCTTCGAGTTTACCCAGGTGTCTCAGAACTGAACGGAACGAAATGAGCTGAGAATGATACCACAGAGGAAGTCAGCTCAAAATGTTCTCCTTTTTTTTTTTTTTTAAACCTAACTTGAAACAAATCCAAAGCCAGGAAGCAGCAGCTCTAAACAAATTGTGCTAGATGCTGCTTAGAAACAGCCAAGAGACAAGGAGAAGTGTGAAATGACTCTGTCATGTAAAATCTTCACTGTTCTTGTGAGACAGAAATGACTGAAGCCTACCTTTCTTGCAACTCTGGAATAAAAACATGAGCAAGCCCCGGGTTAGCAAGTTGACATTGATAACAGCAAAAGAAAGGCGGGATATGTTAGCCTAATAATAAAACCTCACACTGACCTGGAAAAAAGATGAACTGAGGTGTGGCAAGGGAGGGACCCTATACCCAGGTCCAGAAACTTGCATATCAGCACAATATTTTAGAGACAATGCATCTGTAGCCTTTGCTTGAACTTAAAATTGCCACCTGGTATTCTTGGCTTTATTTTTAGGATCATAGAATCAAAAAGATCTTGATGAATTAGCACATCCAGTGATTTTCAAGATGTATTTTCCTGAGTCCTAGAGCTTTAGCTAAGGTGTTTATCCCCTGGGGATTGAGGGGGTTAAGAAGGTGAAAAAGAGCTTTTAGCTCCCCACCCCATTTCTAGTTGGTTCCGCTTTTTAAAGAAGCATAAAAAGAAACATTGGCTTTGTAAAGACAGGAGGTGGAAGGAAGTTTTAACTGAGGCAATATGGTCTCCTTCTTTTGGGTAAGTTTGATTTCTTGGACCTCTGTGATGGTTTCAAAGCACGGATTGCAATCGAAATGGAATTTGAGTGGACGTAGCAGCATTAATAGGCTTTTTACAAGACTCCTTTCTCTGTTTCTAAAAACTATCACAACCTGTCTTGTTCACCAGTATTCTCATATAGTTCCTGGCATATGACTGATTCTCAGTGACTGAAGCTCGTTATAATAATCATCATTATGTTGTGGGAGACGAAACTCTGACTCCTAGTCTAGGGCTCTGTATGATGAGGTCTTTTGTGCCCAATCTTAACCATGCTAAGGCCTAGCCAAGTGTATCCCTTCTCCTTCATGCAGCCTCCTTGTACCATGCCAGGACTCACAAATCTCTCATTTCCTCCTAGCCTAGCTGCAGGAGGAGTCTAGACACAGTCTCCTTTAAGGCTGGCTGCTAATTCAACACACTGTAATGCCCTTAAAAGCACAGAGCTGGTCTTAGTTTTTTTAAGTGTATTTCTCGAATATGTAAGTACCAGAACAGTGCTGAACTCATTACAGGCGAGCAATAAATATTTGTTGATTGCTAGGCCTTTCTCATTTCAGAAACATTACAACTTATTGAAACTTCTTCCAACTTGGAAAACAACTCTTATAACATCTGCTTCCTATATTATCTCTGCTCTTGAAGGGATTTAGAATTCTATAATAAACATTTTTCCCTTCTCTAGTACATATATACTCCTATTCTAGACCAAAGTGAAGAGAGGTCTGTATTCTACTGTCTTTCAGTCCTGTCATTTGAGGTGAATAGACCATGGACACACATACATTGGCACCACTCAGAGTTTTATACACTCCACCAACTGACATGCTGGCTTGTGTGTGAAAATGCCATTCGGAACTCCTGGATTTCCATTATGACTCTACCTCAAATTTTGCATGACCCTAATTCCAAAACATCATATCTATATTTTAAGGTTTCTAATTTCTAAAATGGTTGGATAGCATTTCCTCCTCTAATTTTGAGCAGTGTTCTAAGTCTGATTTAGAGGCCGTCTGTCAGGTGCATAAAAACCAGAGATCATTGTTATTGTGTCTCCAAGACACTATTCCAAGAAATGTAATTCCCTGTCCTCAAATGCAAGTTAAATGATATAGCATACGCTTTGCTTGGAGCATTGATGACTCTGGTAAAACTGCCACCTGGCTAACAAGCCCAATGAGAAATGTACAGGGGGCTCCGATGTCATTTATAACAATGCCTATACATTGGATAACAAGGGCAGTGTTGGCTCCCACCTCTGTTGGCTGTCTTAACTGCTGGAAAGACTAATCTGCCTTCTGAGCTGCTATTGGCCATTGCCACCTGCTGGCTCTGGCACACGACTCCCCTGGCTCTCCTCCTGGTGCTGTCCTGGCAGCCTCCCGAAACTGCCAAGTTAGAGCCAGAGAGCGCAGGGACGGTTGGAGCTTACACATTGCTGAGGCTGCATCATGCAAACTGGCTGACAGTGGGGCGTCTTGGTACTCTCCAGGGTCAGTGTATTGACTGCTGTGGTGACCAGCTGGCTGGCAGCAGCGGTGATTGGAAACTGCCCCTGAGAACGTCACATATTGGCAAGGAAAGGGTACCGAAGGAGCAAGCCTTCATAGAGAAAATAAACAATGCTTTATGAGGTAGTTGTGAGCATTTTCTATCTAGCCTGAATTCATTTTAGGCATTCAAAACTTTTCTCAGAGTTGCATTTAAACATTTATATTTTAATCTTGCAACTATTCACTCCATTGGGTTTTTTTTTTTTTTTTTTTTTTTTTGGCGGTCCGCAGGCCTCCTCACTGTTGTGGCCTCTCCCATTGCGGAGCACAGGCTCCGGACGTGCAGGCTCAGCGGCCCTGGCTCACGGGTCCAGCCGTTCCGCGGCATGTGGGATCTTTCCGGACCGGGGCACGAACCCGCGTCCCCTGCATCAGCAGGCGGACTCTCAACCACTGCGCCACCAGGGAAGCCCCATCGGGTTTACTTTTAAGTTCTTACCTAGAACTGAAATGTTCTCATTTAGTACAGGACGGGTCTAAGTCTGTCTGGGATCACAATGGTTTCTGGTGGCAGGTCCATAATGAAACAACAGGGTGTTCACCGTGTCTAGTGCTTTAAACACTGACATAACTTGTGTCTGTGTTTAACCATCTGCGTAACAAAAAGCGTTTATATGCATTGTCAATACACTTAACAAATCTCCCTTAATATGGGTGGAGTTATTTATGAGCTGTTGTCCAAACCAGGCTGCAAAAGCCCCAGGTGGAGTCACAGCTGACTCTGCACTGTTAATGCCCAGCACAAACAGACTCATAATAATAAACCTAGCATTCCAGGGAGTGTGAATCCTGCTGCGAGACTGAGGCTTTCTGGAGTGTTTTAAAATATAGATTTTGTTTTTATACAGATATGGTGAGGCTAACAGCTCAGGAGACAATTGCCATTGAAAAGAGATATGTTGGTATAATCATACACACCAAGAGGAGGAGGCATGCCATGCCATGGGTGCCACACGGGAAAACACCAGGGTCGGCCGAGAAGCAGAGGGAGCACAAGGAAAGCACGGGCAAAATCCTCGATTGCGGTTTCCATAGGAAGGAACAGGCCAGGCAGGGTGAGCAGGTTTAGGATCGGCAAGTTTGAAGAATTTCAGTAGGTTCTGGGGCAGTGGGGCTGTCCCTGGTTGTGAGGTACCTTGACCAGGGATGATTAGGGCAGAGGCACAGTGGCCTCTTGAGTGTAAGAGCCCAACAGAGGAAGCGGTTGCATTATGGGCTGTGGATAGGTTAGTCTGACATGAAAAACATGCTCCCAAGTAAGTTGTTTGCTATCTCTAGGAATTAGCTAGCCCTGGGCAGGCAGTAAGGCCCTGGATGTGGAAGCATCAAGAGTACATAATAGGGCTTCCCTGGTGGCGCAGTGGTTGAGAGTCCGCCTGCACATGCAGGGGACACGGGTTCGTGTCCCGGTCCGGGAAGATCCCACATGCCGCGGAGCGGCTGGGCCCGTGAGCCATGGCCGCTGAGCCTGCGCGTCCGGAGCCCGTGCTCCACGATGGGAGAGGCCATGGCAGTGAGAGGCCCGCGTACCGCAAAAAAAAAAAAAAGAGTACATAATAAAAAGAGATGCCTAACACATGGAGTTAACCAGCATGCACAATATCATGTTGCAGTGGATTTACTACAGCAGAGATGTAGCTTATTTGCTCTTTATATTGTCTTCACTGAAGAAATCTCAAATCAAATAGTCCTTCAAATTTTCTAACCTCGTGTGGTACAGCAAGGAAGGGTACAGTAACCTGTGACACAATATTGTCAGCCACAGTGACTACATGGGTATGTGCAGAGAGGGGGGAAATATGAAGAGAAGGAAAGAAAAGAAACCGCATCACAAGCATAACTATGTTCAGTAGTTCATGGTGGCTGACCCATTTGATACGCCACAAATCTGATGAGGGAAGAGACATATTAGAAAAGCCCCAAATTCTAATTTTGTTTTGTTTTGCTTTATTGTGTGGCAGGGAGCAGGGAGCTTTTATTTTGACTTGAGATTATGTGGATTGTAAGCAATGGTCAGTTGTGACAGCTTTGGAGGGATCATGACCTGGATTGGGACCCTGGCTCTGGCACTTCGGATTTCTGTGATAATTAGGTTGACTTTGCTAGGTTTAAGTTCCTTTATCACTAATATGGAGATAATATATGGAGATAATAATAATAACTTGAGTAAGTGCTCAAAAAAAATGTTAGCTTTAAGTAAGTCAAATCCCGTTAGAAAGAGCCAGAATATGATTTGATCAATCTTGCATCCAGTATATGATTCTCCCTCTTATATCAAACCCTTATTAACAAATATAGTATTTTCGTTTTCCATTTCCATCCCCTTCATCTTGATGTTACATTTCTAATTTTTCTACCAAAATTGATTCTGAAGAAAGGGTAATTTGAACATGTATTAGCATTAAAAAAGAACACAAGAAGACTGAAAAGTACAGACATTCTACAAGGGAAGGTTAACACATCAAGAAATTGCTCTAGTCCTAGTGAAATCTTGCGCTCCGATTTTCCTTTTACTTACATATAATAGTTGAGAGATATTTATAACCTTTTGCTTTTTTGAAGCTGTGTAGGCTCAAAAAATGTTCTATAGGAGAAAGAAGAAAAAATTTAAATTACCCATAGTATTTCACTCTATTTTCATGTTTTCTCATTGTCTTTTTTCCCTAAATCAGTATTTAAAAATTATAATTGTTGCTCATATGATACATGTAATTCTCATCTTTTTATTTAACATTGTATCATAGCTGTTGCATACTCTATTGTATCATTTGTAGTGTCTAAATAATCTCTTTAATACTTTTCCGGTTATTATAAGAATTATTGAGACAACTGAGAAAATGTGACTATGGAACAAAGATCCAAGCTGATGCCAATGGGGTAGACCATCTCGAGGACACACTTGGGAGGACCAACTTTAAAAAAACAGAAAAGAAAACTTTTTAAAAAATCAAAGAAATTTATTCAAAAATATGGATTTCTGCTTTTCTTGAAAACCTGTACCTGGCAATATTGCATCTGCATTTTCCTGTGCAAGAATCTTTGGAAATAGAGTAAAATCCCCTTTCTACTTGGAATGAGCTTTTCAGTCCATTCAGCTATGCAATCTCCTAAACCCTGCTGCTCCCACTCACTTAATTTAACTACATTTGAGACTAAGAAGATTTAGGGAGGATTCGAGCTAGGTGCATGGTTGAGCTAGATGCCACTAAGGTCACACCAAACCATAAGAATCTAAGGCATTCATTTAGCCATGAGGTCCAAGGACAAGAATGGTGGTAGGAGTGAAACTAGGCAACTCACTGGATATGGCATAGATGAAGGAGACTAAAAGATAGAACATTTGAGTCTGGTTAAGTGGAAGAGTAAAAGGTTGGTGGATGACCAATCTGGCTTTTTATCTATGGATGATTTTTTCCCCCCAAATACTTTTATTTCTGGAGGAATTTAAGAGTATAAATTACTACTATTTGTTTGCATTAACTATGTTGCTTCCTGAGGCAAATATGATTCTTAAGAATGGCCAGCAGCATCTTTGATTTCTCTTTCGGATGTTGAGCTGAGACCAGAGGAAGAACTGAACTATGGTTGACAAAGTCAAGCCATCAGGTCAGCCAGGGTAACAGGCCCACTTTATTCTTCCACAATCTGATCACATTTTGGGCGTTGAGCCAAGTCACTCTGTCCAAAGGAGAAAAGACTCAAGACCTCCTCACAGGAGAAAGTATTAGAATAATTAGAACATCAGCTTGATGGACATGACGACTGCTTTCAAGAACTTAAGGGTGTATTTGTATGAAAAAAGAATTCATTTCCTATGGGTGACCTTGAAGTATAAAATTAGAAATAATAAGTAAAAATTCTACTTTGGCTGGTTTAAGAATAACTACAATGAAGACCCTTCTAAAAATGAGAGGTTGTCAAAAATAGAAAAGTCTCCCTGGAAAGTAGTGAGTTTCCTTTCACCAGAGACTCTTAAACTGATAGATAACAGTTGCAACTCCAAAACACAACTTGCACTTCTAGTACAGCCAAGAACTTGAGAGTAATCTTCTATCTCCTACTCAGATCTGTACTGGTTGCCAAACTGCAGGGGAGTAAAAGGCTCTGCGTTATCCTGATAGACGAGCTGGAGAATCCCACACAGCTGTGTTGTGGAAATGTTCTCCATTTCCCTCATGATAACATTGAGTCATAAAAGAGAGAAATGTACATTTATTTGCCAACTCCACCTGTCTGTTGGGCCCACCATATCTATATTAGCATCAAGGGAACTTGCCTATAGTGCTGAAATTTTTACCAGTAGGAGAGAAGCAACTGTTCTTTCCCTTAAATTGTGGTTAAAGCCAGTTCCTTTCTTCATCAGAAGCTAAATGATAAAAATTGAGACTTGGATGACTTGTTTGTCGATATTTACATTTAGTAAAGTGTTTGGAACCAAAAATCTCGAATCTTTTGAACTTCACATTTTAAAAATTTAGAACTAGGGTGAAAATTACTTTTGTTCTGAATCCAGTATGAATAGAAGAAACAGTCTTTTATTTAGAAAAGAGGGGAAAAAAAGACTATTTTTGTTTTCTAGATAAAAGCAAGATCAAATGGAGGAAGAAAAGGAGGTGAATGAAAATTCAAGAGGAACAATATTTTCTTTAAATCCAAAGTCCTGGGATTTATCCTTTTCGTTTCTTAAATTTCTTGGTAAATTCATTATTTCTGAAATCACTGCAATGACATCTTTTCCATTATCAAAGAGGAATAATTTTAGAGTTGAGTGGGAAGTGAGTTTTCAATCTATCCAGATTCACTGATGCACTAATTAAAGTGGCTCTTTTCTTTTTATTTATATTTGCAATTAGATCATCTGCTTCCTTTATACTTTTATTTTTTATTTCATTTTTTTATTTTTTAGTTTTTTTTAACATCTTTATTGGAGTATAACTGCTTTACAATGTTGTGTTACTTTCTGCTGTATAACAAAGTGAATCAGCTATACGTATACATATATCCCCATATCCCCTCCCTCTTGCGTCTCCCTCCCACCCTCCCCATCCCATCCCTCTAAGCGACCACAAAGCACCGAGCTGATCTCCCCGTGTGATGCAGCTGCTTCCCACTAGCTATCTATTTTACATTTGGTAGTGTATATATGTTCCTTTTCACTTTTAGGACCAGGTATTTGTTAGGCAGATTCCTTTTAAAAATTGAACCTACTATATACCTTTGACCTACACTTTCATGTTGAAGTGTAAGTATGACCTAGTACGACAGTGTATGTTGTTCTGTTTTTAAGAATAATGAGAACACCAAACAGAAATAATCAATAACAAAAAACAAGTTCTCTGGACCAGAAGAACAAATCAGACCTGGCATCTGTACCCACCACCTTCACCATTTGATTGATAACTGTGATTTGCTGACTCTCTCAATTAATCCAGTTTCATTACAGTCTGAGAAATACGCCAAGCACTCATTTTGCTTTTATTATCTTTCTAGCTTTGTACTTGCATGAAATGCCCAAAACTGGCATTTCAGGAAAAGGATAGGTAAATTAACTATAGCCAGAAAAAAAAAAAAAAATCAGTTCCTTCAATGTGACCTTGCAATCAGTATCATATTGCAGTATTTTCAAAAAACATATAGAAATGCACACTTATCATTCAGGGTACTGCAAAGCAGCACACAACTTGTTCTAAGTTCCTCCAATGTGCAGCTCCTATGTATATTTGACTTTTATTGTGCTAATAAAATCCCCTTTCTGGTCTCAGGTGAATAGCCATTTTCCAGTCCGTTGTAAAAATCTCCTTCCTCTGCAACTACTTGGTCACTGATCCACACAGGATATGGTTTTGTAATGACCTTGAACTAAAGGGGCAACATGGAACCTTATGATTCTAGCAGTTTTTGAGTGTTTTAATTATGTAAAATTTGAAAACAGCAAAAGTGACAAATTTTGCCATTTTCTGGATAGTAAATATTAGAACATGTAGACTGTTTCCCACAGCATCTTTAAGACTGGGGACTCCCAAGCTTTGAACTAGCATCTCAGGAAATGCCCAAGCCTTTACAAGTTTAAATAGAACTTCTAACTCTGGTCACTAAATGCTGGGGTCAATCTTAAGATAGAGGTTAACTCTAGGTGTTAACTTTGTTCATATTTTCTTTGATAACTTTAGTCAGAAATCCAGCTTTTGCCCTTTCTTTGATTTCTACATTCTGCAGTCATCAACAGGATGGTGGTGGATTTGTTTCCAAGTGTAATCCAGATGTATGCCAGACAATCAACATTTTATATGGTGCCACCTTAGATAATAACATTTTGCATTTGATTTTTATTATAATGCAGATTAAGAAAACACCAGGAAAACACAAGTTGA
Source organism: Neophocaena asiaeorientalis asiaeorientalis (assembly GCF_003031525.2). Taxonomy (NCBI): domain Eukaryota; kingdom Metazoa; phylum Chordata; class Mammalia; order Artiodactyla; family Phocoenidae; genus Neophocaena; species Neophocaena asiaeorientalis. Next base: position 7,389,743 of record NW_020174050.1, on the reverse strand, counting down.
CCCCTCTTGAATTCTTTTTCCAATCTGGGTATTAGTATTTTCATTGATATTCTCCTTCAAAAGTTAACACCTAACAGTAGTTTTTCCAATTACATTACTCTTCTGGCCAATGCCCCAGTGGGGCTCTTTGCCATTGACCATGTGTTAGGATGGAATTTGAAATGGGATCTTTCTCCCTATGATAACAACATCCCAACCTGAAACTTAAATCTGGGCCTTTTTACACTTGGTCCCCCTCCAACCACTTTCAGCATAGCTGCTTCTTTCTTACCTCATCCACTCTTGCTTACATTCTTCCCTGGGTCATTTGTAAGCAATCTATTTCCTGAACTACATGGCAAGTTCTTTCAGTGTTAGGGTCCCTTCCAATGAATCTCTGTGGTCTTCCCAGGTCCAAACACAAATCTTTGATGTAATAAAGCATGTACTAACTTTTTGATATGTAAATAAATACAACTGAAAAATCATCTCTATCATACTGTTCTTGGGTAAGGCTAATGTAGAATATTAAATTTGGCTTGCTTAACATTTACCTTAATTTTCACGTTAAAATTTTATCATTTTCCTAAGACCACAAACTTCTAAGTATGAATTTTCTAAAAGTTCTGAAATTTAAAAATATTTGTGTAGGATTATGTGTAATTAAAAAAAATTCTTTGAAGAGTAAAATAACTCCACATTAACCTCTACTTTTCCATTGTTTTCTACACATTCTTATTCTTGTAAAAGCCTTTCATAGATAATAGTGTAGGAAGCCTCATGTCTTTCCTTACAGATTAACAGACCCACCAAAGGCAGAATTGTCAGTGAATGATATCTCTGTTCGGTGACAACATTAGACTTTTGACTCAGTCCAGTTTTCAGATACAATCTCTCCTGCATATGTTTAATAATTTCAGAAACACCACACCTCTAGAATAAAGCATTCGTGAGAGAGATTGCAAAGAATGAAAAGACAGAGGATGTCCAGGAAAAGAAGAAATGCTTAATGATTTATGTCATATTTCCATTAAAATTATATATTAAGCACCATGCTTACATACAAATTTCACAAGATCCAGATGGTACCATACCTGTAATGCTGCTTTGTTGGGAGACTATCTCAGAGCTGGTTCATAATCCCTTTGTTTCTAATACATCACAGTGATATATGATGTTTACTCCTAGGGACCGAACACTGTTTTTATGAGCTTGGGCATAAATGACATAATACCCAGATTATGTGCATTTCCTTTTTTAATCATTGTAGCACTACCTCTTTTTCTATCACTGATCTTATGCTGAGGGAAAAAAAAAAAGTTGTCAGTTGTGTAAACACAAGGGTGGAAAGAAGGTATAAAGTCTTATCATAACGTTATGCCTTATAGAAGTTTTAGAATGAAAAGATACCTATCTCATTTTTCATTCAGCTATTAAGTTCCAGGCACCACTCTCTGAGTTTAGAAGCTAATAGCTCCTGAAAAAGTGGAAGACTTTGATGAAGCTCTTAGAGAGTCAATCAATGATAAACACAAACAGAAGAAGCTCCTGTTCTCATGGTGTTTAGAGTCTAGTAATCTTTAGCATGAAAAGATATTCTACGTGCTTACATCCATACTACGTTACACTAGGTCAGGAATTGGCATAACCATGGCCTAAAGGCCAAATCTGGCCAGCCACCTGTTTTTGTAAAATTTTACTGGAACCGAGCGATGCCCATTCATTTACATATTGTCTGTGGCAGCTTTTGCACTGTAGCAGCAGAACTGAGTAGTTGTGATAGAGGCCATATGGCTTGCAAAACCTAAAATATTTACTATCTGGTCCTTTACAGAAAAAACTTGCTGACCCTTGTACTAGGTGACACAACAACTTATAGACAACAACTTTATCTGTCTAAAGCTGGATTTAATCGCTACACCTTATTGTGGTTTATCAGTGAAGAAACTGAGGTCCAAACAGGTTAAGTATCCCATTAAGTATTTTAATGAAAATCACACAATCACCAAGAGACAGAATCAGTAGAAAATGCTGGTCTTCTGACCACGGGTGGTAGTCCAAGGTCTTTGTTTATTCAACAGCATTCCTTGTGCTAAATCTGGTTGTGGGACACAGCAGAGGGGAAGACGCTATATCTAGGGAGCCTAGAGTCCAAAAACTTCCATAGCTCAAAGCACTTCCTAGACTTTAAGACCCCTAGAGCTTCTATGTCACGTAAAAGAGAGTTGGTAAATTGTTCCCATCTTACAAAGTAGGAAAGAGACTGTCAAGATGAGCCCCTATTTGCTAGAGAAGCTGATAAGAAAACTACTTTTTAATTTTATCCTCCAGGGTTCTGTTTGTGAAACAATAGCACTGGACTCAAAGTGCATTTTTGAAAATTAAGAAAAAACACTTTGTATGCATCATTGTCCCCAGCACCTAGCAGCACTTCGTACTCAATAACAAAAATCTTCTACAGGAGGTTGAGAAGAATTTGGCCCTGCAAAAAATACTTTGTTCTAAATTTCTGAACCTAAAATATTTCTTCATCTTGGATTTATAAGAGTATTGCCTTTGGCTTTCAACTGTTGCTAAAGAAAATGACTAACCAAGTAGAATTTTTGTAAGCAATCTTGGACCCTGAGAGTCTTTAAAAATACTTGTTTTGACTTCTCAGATCTTAACTCTAGAATTTGAATTCCTTACATAAAAAAAAAAGAGCTTGAAAAATACTCTTTTAAAATATACTAATTTTAGTCAACAAATCAGTGACATGCCAAGCTATATTGAAGGCTGAGGAAAAAGGAAAAAACAGTCATACTGCTCCTGTCTTTCCTTAACACTTCGATATTTTATTTCTCATGGATTTTTTGCACTAATTGTGACTTTTAAAAATGTTGCATAAGAATAACCAGAGGTTTTTGGCAGCCCCTTAAATTTAGCTTCAAAGGCAAATGCCTTACTCACCTCATTCTAGTCCCAACCCTGCGCAAACCCAAATATTTTTAAAATATTTTTTTTTTTACTGAAAATATTGTGTAAAATAAAGCTTCAGAGAAAAATTCATTTTGGCATTCTTTTCCTTCATGAGTTCATTCTTAGCTTTATAATAACATAAATATTTGTAGAATACTTGCTTTTCATCTGATTGTCTCCTGTGACTGAGGTGTCACAGGAGGAAAGAGTAACCTGTATTTGGGTGATAGCTGTTGGTCACTGCTTCACAGTGGGTGAAAGAGACCTAGGTAACAGCTTCAAGTTCTGAGGATTTCTTCTTTTTATCCTTTCGTCTCCATTTTTAGATGGATGTAAACTACAATCCTGGTAAGTCAGCATCTCTCTTGACTTTTCCTTCAGTGGTCATCTTAGGGGTTCTATACACGGTGTCCAAGAATTCAACTCAGTTCTGACACTATCTACCCAGAGATAGCATCAGATATCCTGATGGCATCAGGTTAAGGGTTCAGTCCTACAAGACTCTCCCCTGCCGCCTACATACTTCAGTTTCAAGCCCGGACTGCTACCTGTGTTTCTGATCAACCAGCTACAGGTTGGAGGTTCCAACGACCCTCTCCTTGAACTTCAGATGCCAATCAAAAGTCCAGGTTGATACCTGGACTTCTAACTGACTGGCAGTAAATCAGAGGTTCCCTCCATCCTTTCTCCAGTTTGATTAATTTCCTAGAGCAGCTCATAGAACTCAGAGAAACATTTTACTTAGTAGATTACCAGTTAATTATAAAAGGCTAGAATTCGAGAACAGCCAGATGAATGACATGCATATGGCAAGGTATGTGGGAAGGGGCAGTGCAGAACTTCTATGCCCTCTAAGGCAAGTCACTCTCCCCAAATCCCCACGTGTTCACCAACTCAGCTCTCTGAATCCAGTCCTTTTGAGTTTTTATGGAGGCATTATTACATAGGCATTAAATAAATGGTCATTGGCAACTGATTCAACCTCCTGTTCCTCTCCTCTTTCCAGAGGTGTGGGGTGAGACTGAAAGTTTCAACCCTCTAATCATGGGGTAGGTTTGTATGGCAACCAACCCCCATCCCTAGGTGGAGTCTGACGTCGCCTAATTAACATAACAAAAGACATATTTATTACTCTCAACCCTTAGGAAATTCCAAAGGTTTGAGGAGCTTAGGGTCAGGAACCATGGAAGAAGACCAAATATATATGAGAAATATATTTTGGTCATCTGAATGACCAAATATATATTTCTTATAAATCACAATATCACAAGCTTTTAAAAGAATAAAAAGCAGTGTATAAAATAAAATACTGTATAGCAGATAAATTATGTAATGAGCACTTGAATCAGAAATGGGTGTATCACTTTCAGAAGGCCTCACTTTTTTTACTTATAAAATAAAATTTTCCTATTTACACAAAATATTTTTTGATTTGTAAAAATTCCATTTGACAGAATTTTTCAGGAATATATTACTTGCCTTCTGTATTAGTCTGTGTCTGTTCAGGAAAATATTGATATTTCAAACAGAGAGATACAAGTAACTGGATACAAAAGTGACAGAATGGCTGGAGGACCCAAAGGAAAGAAGTGAAGTAACCCAGATATTAGTAAGTATACAAAGCTGCTACCACTCCTAGAATGGAGGAAGGAAAATCACCCAGATCCATGGTCACTGTGTAGCTGAGGCTGCTGTAACTGCTGCCACTGGAACCAGTTGAAGGAAACCAGGAGCTCATATCGCGACTGACATTGCAAGATCCCAAAGCCTGTAGCTATATCTGCTGTGTTCTAGGAGCATCTGAAGCACCTCCTGTTTCTATCACCTCTACAAAGAAATCTGAATAGAAATGTGGAGTCCATACTCCTGTGGAGGAGCTGGTACCTCTGCTGTTTTTCCACGACTGCCCAAGGCACAGCCTACAAGACAAAAGCACAAGAAATATATCTTGTGTCCTTTTAGTTTATATCTTTCCACCACCTCCCACTGTAGGAACAGGAAGCCAGCTAGCAAGACGGTGGGGGTGGATGGGAAATGTAGTTTCCAGGCTTCTAGCCCCCCATGACACAGAACAGAGCACAGAACAATGGGAATGGATAAAGAAAGAAAACAGATAAATGATGTCACAACCCTATATATTGTATAACTGGTAAATATTTTTTTCTTCTTCAAGCACTTTAAAGGGATAAAATTTAAAATAATAATTATACTTGCAATATTATTTATTTATCACTTACATAATTATTTAATTCTTGTGCTTATTTAATTCCTATTACCTAAGGGAGATCAGATACCAGTATGTGTTGTCTATCTCAGCCCATTCTCGTTCCAGGGGCAGCTACTACAGTTGCAGGCTCTCTGCTCTGAACACGTGCAATACCGATGCTGACTTAGACCACCAATCTGGGGTTTCCAGGGCTACCCTCACTTCTGAACAACTGACTACAAACTTGGGGTTCCTAATACCCCTCAGTTTTAATAACTGTCCAGAACAACTCACAGAACTCAGGAAAGCATTATGAGAACAGTTTTATTAGAGGAAAAAAAAAAAAAAGAAAGATGTAAATCAGAACCAAACAAAAGAACATGTGCATAGGGGGAAGTCTGAGAGGGTTCCAGACATGAAGCTTCCAGTGTCATCTCCAAGTGAAGTCAGAATGCATCACTCTTCCAGCACACCAGTGCCTAACAACATGCATGGAATATTGCCAACAAGACGGTTCCTTCCAGCTTTTTTTTTTTTTTTTTTGGTACGCGGGCCTCTCACTGTTGTGGCCTCTCCCCTTGCGGAGCACAGGCTCCGGACGCGCAGGCTCAGCGGCCATGGCTCACGGGCCCAGCTGCTCCGCGGCATGTGGGATCTTCCCGAACCGGGGCACGAACCCGTGTCCCCTGCCTCGGCAGGCGGACTCTCAACCACTGCGCCACCAGGGAAGCCCTCCTTAGAGCTTTGATGTCCAGAGTTTTACCGGGATTTCATTACGTAAGCATGATTGATTGATTCAGTGGCTACGTGACTGAACTCCAGCCTCTCTTCCCTCCCTGGAAGTCCAGTTGATAGAGCATGGCTCAAAACCCCAACTCTCTAATGACATGGTTGGTGTTCCTGGTATGGTCAGCTTCATGATCACAAACTATTTAGGGGCCCACCATGAATAGTAAAAATACTCTTATTACTCCAGAAATTCCAGAAATTTATAGGATACCTCTCAGGAACCAGGGAGAAAGGCCAGCCAATTGTTTATTATACAGGGCCAGTTTTTTAGCCAATTCTTAACAAAATGGCAGACTCTTAGAATCTTCTTTCATGTCAATAAACGAGATCTGAAGTATTCCTGCAACAGAGCCAAACTGGCCTCCTCTCTCAGGGTTATTAGAAAAAGCCTCTGCACTTCTGTGACTGCCAGTTTGAACATGGACACATTCCATCTGCATCTAGGAACAAAACTGCCTTTAACCCCTATAATTAAACTCTGCTCAAAGCTTCTGTTTGTCTTGCCTTTGCCCATCCAGGTAGATCCCTTGGGCAATGACTGCCACATGAGTTTAGACTGAGTATCTTGATCCCCTTTGAACAATACAATTTTGGGCTGTGGTTACTTTCTACTCTCACTGCCAGTTCACCATTTAGGACCCAACAGAATGTCTGCAGGTTATGACAGAATAAAGAATTAGATTTCAGACAGAAAGCTTATCATTAATATAAGCTTGCCAGGTGTTTTTGAGAGAAGGAATTAACAGAAATTATTCCCTAATGGTGTTATATTGTAAAGAATCTTTCAAAATAAGTTTAAAAGTAGAGTCAGATCTGATGATTTTCTCTGGCTGTTACTTCATTAATTCCTAAGAAAATTATTAAGCTTTATAAAATGCACAAATGATTGCTTCGTTTGTTTTAGCAATCTTTTCAACTTTATGATCTGGCTGATTATAAGATTATTAAACTGGCTTAATATTACCTACTATTGGCATGATATTTTAGAAAATATAATAAGAATGCCAAATGTGGAATTGAAAAATAGGTTATCACTTCCCATCATCTTTGGCAGAATAATGATAACTTGGATTATTTCAGTGAAATTTCAACAGAGGGGCCTATAGTAAATTAGATTATTGATCAAAATTGTTTAGTTTCCTCTAGCAATAACATACATCTATACTTTGCCAAGGCCTTGGGGTAGATAACGTGTATTTCCCTAACCCTCAGCCACGTGACTGGCTTTGGTCAAAAAGATGTGAGCAGATGTGACATAAGCAGAGTAGGGAGATGTGCTTGTGTCTGGCCATGGCTTGTGTGCTTCTGCAGTTACCATGAGAAGAACTAGCCTTGGATAGCTAAAGAAGTAGCAGCCTGGACCCCAGAATCATCACACATGGAGGAGACCTGAGTCTAACCCACAGCAGTGACTAGAGAAGGCTTGGACCCAATCCCCAGCTTGGAGCCAAGACCAGCTGAGCCCAGCTTGGTCAGCCAAGCCCTAGCTGACCTACAAACACACAAAAGAGAATAAAGGATATTTTAAGCTACTGAATTTTGTGGGCTGATTTGCTAAGTGGTATTATTGTGGCAATATTGACTACTGCAGAAATTTGTACCCGGAAGTGGGGTGCTGCCATAAAAAATACTTGAAATATGTGACATCCTTTTGGGGATAAAGTGGCAGAGAGCAAAGAAACTTTGACAAGAGTCTGGAAAAATGTTATCTGGTGTCAAAACATTTGATAAAACTGTCACCTCTGACAACTCCAGAGAAAGAAAAGAGGTATCTATTGAACTGCCAGCATTGGAGAAGATTTCCAGCCTAAAAGTTGAAAATATTCTGATTGTAACCAGATGCATTTGATAAGGTCCTACAATATTGAGATGAGCTCAGACAAGAACTCACTGGTGAGCAGGAATAAATGATTGTTGTTTTAAGCCACTGGGTTTTGGGGTGCTTTGTTACACAGCATTATTGTGACACTAGTTGACAGATATAGGACCTAAAATTTACATTAGTTTTAATCCAACATCCCTATAGTCTTTTTTCCTTATACAAATTTTGGCTAATCTCTATGCTGGATGTTATGAGGAATACAAAAAAGAATTATTTAGCTTACAGAATTTTTAGTATGTGTGGGTAAACTTTATTTAAATACAATATTTAAAGTATTGTATTTAATCAAAAGATGGTTAATAATTTTTAAATATCAATGATTTTATAAATACAAATATATATTACATATATATTTTTTAAATAGGCTCAATCATCCTTACTACAAGACATATTTTAAATAATGAAGAGTTGATGAAAACTCTGAATAATTCAGTGATTATATTATATTATAAATTATATTATATTTACTAGTTTTGCATTTCTATAAGAGAATAACAAATATTCTTCTGTTTATTTTAATTTCTGGTGAATGCACCTCTGACCAAATTAAGACATCCTGCAGTTGAACTAAACCAATATGGCCAGTGTGATTAATTTGGTTTAAACCGCTACTGGAGTCTTAATTCTAGAAAGAGACCTCAAATTCTAGCATGGTACAAGTCAACAAGGTTGCAGTGCCAGGGTTAATGTTTATGTCTGTGACCTGGCTCAGTATACTTTCCCCAAATGAAGACCAACTAAAAGCAGTCCAAACACGAGATGGGCTGCCAGAGTAGATCTCCTGCATTACAGCAACTTGTACATAATTTATTCACCTAGGTTGTCTGATTGAGAAGGGGTATCTATATCCATAAAGGGCAAACCCCTGGCATGCAATGATACCAAAAAGTTGTAATATAATGAGAATATGAACATGATTATTATGTGGCCAAGAAGTTCATCATCTGACAGAAACAACAACAAAGTCCACACCTTGTATTTGCTTAGGAAAATTTTGTTCACTTTCTCAATCTGTTTTTTACCCACCCTTCCTCTGGTAGCCCATCCATCCAGAAAGAGAAATAAAAGTGCAACATGGACACAAACCAGAATAGAAAAGAAAAACCCTCACTGTTACAGGAATCCACATAGTAAACTTCAAATCTCAATTGTGTCAAGCATTCCAAGTTTAAATACTTTAAAATATTTGCTCAGTGTATACATTCAAACATATCCCAAAAAATCATCCAGTAAAAATGATTTCTTATCCCTCAGTGAGCTTTCCAGTCATGAACCTCATAAGAGGGACACCTTACCACACGCCATAGATTTCTTTCTTTCTTTCTTTCGTAACTGGGAAAAATTAGTCTGTTTCCATTGCTTAACTTGCAGTTTTATTCCCTATGCCAAACCAGAGCTTTGGCTGTCCTTCCCTTAAAAATATAAGCTTTCCTAGTATTAAGGACTTTGAAAATTATTCCACAAAAAGAGGTTTATTATTTTTTCTCAGCTTTTGTTTTGTTTGATGAAAAATGAAATATAAAGAAACACACTGTTTTTAAAGGCTCACTTTAATTTGTTGGGTGATGATGGAGCTAAAATATGTGCTGTCAATATGGAGTATGAAAAGTCAGGAGGCATTTCCATATCAAAGAGACTAACTGTTGGTAAGAGTAAGCTGAATGGAATCTTGGAGCAAGATTTTATTCTGTAGGATTCTGTTTGTGATTTTTAAAAATCCCTTGTTAATACCTTCCAGATCAATGGAAATATTAAAGCCGAAGTAATTTGCATCCATCAAATGTGATGAGACCCACTGGCATCAGGGCTATGGAATTTTGGGCTTCACTTGCCCTGGGAGTTCAAAGGCTATAGCAATAAGCTATTAGCATATTTCCCACAGACAGGGCAGTGGAAGGACTGACTATTTAACCAGTGCCAAAACATCACATTGCACCTCCTCCACTTGAGAACTGAACCTATCAGCTCCTAAATCGTGTGCATTTTCAAGCAGTTAGCACAGTTTACTGTCTGGAAACCATCACATCACCCCCATTCTTTTTTTTTTTTTTCTTTTTTTGCGGTACGCGGGCTTCTCACTGCTGTGGCCTCTCCCGCCGCGGAGCACAAGCTCCGGACGCGCAGGCTCAGCGGCCATGGCTCACAGGCCCAGCCGCTCCGCGGCACGTGGGATCCTCCTGGACCGGGGCACGAACCCGTGTCCCCTGCATCTGCAGGCGGACTCTCAACCACTGCACCACCAGGGAAGCCCCAGCCCCATTCTTAAAGCAAATTGCTTTATCAATGTTAACTTAAAGGATAAATGTTATACTTCCTGCCATATTTGGCAGACAGGAATCATGTGTTCCGTGTATGTTTTATCATTGACCCAAGAGGGAGGAGTGGGGACCACTGCTCACTTTTTTGCGGTATCAAGAGTGGCTGTTTTCTTTTCTTTTCTTTTTTTAAGTAAATGAATCCAATAAAGCTTGCACTCGATTATTAGGAGAATCTGATGTCATCGCAAGAGAAACTGGTCAGGTTTCTATGGTATTTCACATCTGCGAGACACAGCAGTATTTCCATCAGCTATTGATGCTGCTACTAAAATTAGGACCAGGAACTCCACAACTTAAGCAACTTAAGCGGGTTTGGAAATAACATTTGTTCATGTTCTCTTTATACCATAATGGTTTTGGTAAGTAAAGTATGTGGAAGGAGCTCACTGTGGGATATGTTTCTACATATTTAGCAGTAGCCAAGTTCAAGGGGTATGATGCCTGTTTGAGATATCTCAAATTCCACTTCACTGGGTTGGAGTGCCCTGCCCCAGTTTAGCTCAGAGATGATATTTCCCCTGGACTGGAGTTATAAAGAAAGCAATTTAAAATGCATAAACACAGTGCCTGAGCCATGCCATAGATCCACCACCCAGCAGGGCATTCACACGAAGCACTGCCTCACTTCCTAACTGCTCAACTGAGGGCCTCATTCCCTTCCCAACTATTAATATTCATGTGAATTTGTACCAAAGGGTTCAGGCAGAATGAAAAGCAACATATTGGAACATCACAGAATACCTTGAAATTTCTAAGCCCCAACTTTCCCCAGAATATGCTTTACGAAATAAAGAATCAGTGATGTTTATTTTACCTTAATTTTTGGTATAGTGAAAAACTAATAATAATAGAATTGGGTGTCAGGAAGCCTGAGTTTTAGCCTTGGCTCAGACACCAAATAATTAGATAATTCGACCAATTTTTATATTTATGAACGTTCACTATATGCTTGTCACAGTGGTAATTGCAAGAATATAGAGGAAATTCACAGTCTTTGCTCTTACAAAGTCCATAATCTAGTGGTAGGAACTAAACAGATACTTCGTTTTGGCAAGTAAGAACTTTACCAGTCTACAGATGCTATCAGTAAAGTGGAACGGTTAAGGTAGCTGATTTTTTTAGTTGTGACTTTATGATTTGGTGTTAAAAATATATCTCACAACTCAAATATTTTCAAAACATACAAGGTACCAAGCACTGTGCTTTGTACTTTGCATGCATGTTACTCCTTAATTTCCACAGGAATTCAATGAGTCTAGCTAGCTACTACAGTAGAGATATTATGGAACTGGCCCAAGGTCACACAGCTGGTTAGTGGCAGACCCAGAACTGGAACTGTCTCCAAAGGCCATCATGCTCTTACAGCTGATATAAAAACCACCTCAAAATAAGAGGAAACTAAGACTGTCTATCAGGGATGTGATTAAGATGCAATTATAGCCTGTAAGATAAAAAGTCATGACACATTTTCATGGTGGAACTGATGTGCTGAGGGCAAGACTGAGCAGAATCATTTCTAGATCACATCTATTTAGAGATTAAGTACAGATATGTACTATTATATTTCATAATTTATGTTTTTCTTATTAAATAATAATCAAGAGAAGAACGTGAGCTGGAATGTGGTGGTTGGGAATCATAAAACACTGCATACATTTACTGTTGGCTGGCTGAAGTAGAAACCATTTAACGATCCACAGAGGCAGCAGCGTGGTGTCCTGGAAAGAGCCTGGCCCTGGGAACGGAGCTCTTGCCAGTGACTCTGCATTGCACTGGGAACTCATTTCCTTTAACTGGGATTCAGTGCTCATATCTGTAAAATGAGGATAATGGATCCGGTTCAGCTTTTAGCTTTTGTGACAGTTTCCAAAGGAATTAAGCTCCGTGATACTGATGGTCTGACTTCAGAAGTAGAAAGCCCAATGTCTGTTAAATACACATATTGATTGGCCCTTGGCCTTTGTTTCCTGTTAGAAACACTTTTCCTTTCTGTAACTCTCACCTAAACACACACACACACACACACACACACACACACACACACACACACACACACACACCCCTACTCCTCCTTTCTCTTCTTTATCTCCATTCCCCCCACCGCCTTTCTCTGTCTCTTTCCTACCTGGCTAATCCCTAGTCATTTTTTCCGGTCTTAACTTGGAAATCACTGTGTTTGGGAAGCTTTCACTGTCTCCCAAAGTCTTGGTTATGTGTCCACTTACCAACATCTATAAAAGTACTATATGTACTTCCTCCGTCACTGAGTTTCTGTGAGGGTTAGAGTATGTAAGATGTATAAGTGCTTGGAACCATGCTTGGTACATAAAAGTACTCAATAGCTAACATTGTCATCACCACCATCATAATGATTATTGAACTTATGACACCCTGTTTCTTATTAGTCTCTTTGATTCTCTGTGTCCTCTACTAAGTGTTGGCTTTGAGGGGGCTGGGACCATAACAGTCTGACTTGTTGCATGAGCAGCAGCTTAGCACTATGAACGACAAGAGTAGGTAAATGCGTCCTAATTACTTAATGTTAAATTAGACAAAGCAATTTACGTACGGAGACTTTCATTCATGCAACAGGCAAGTTGAGACTTTAAGCATATTCTTGTGGACTAGACCGAAGCACGTGATTTAAAATAACATGATGTGATGAGGGCTGTAGTAAAGTTTTGAATTAAGTTTTATGGAGACATAGAAAAAGAAATAATTGACCTCTTCTGGGGGATGATGTATACTAGAGTTGAGCTTTGAAGAACCAGGGTGATTTAACATAGCACATGTGAGGGCGGGATTATTCCATACAGGAAAAAATGGTATAAATAAAAACATAAGGTGGAAAACTGCAATGGATTTGTACCACTGACTTCTTAGATCCTTAGGACAGTACAAGGACAGACTTTTAAATGCCTTAAATGTCATGCTGTTATACGGTGATACAAGGCTTTCAAAAAGCTTTTCCTCATCTCTTAGTCATTGCTTAACCCCCTGCAGTCTGTAAGCATTCACCTAAACTATTACATTGGGACATATTTTGACTTTCCCTTTAACATTTCCTCTTCTCCACCCTCTGCCCCCATCCAATCAATGACCAATGCTATTAATTCTACTTCTGGAACACCTCTCAAATTCAGATCATCATCTCCATTCTTTCTGCCACTAACTAAATTCAGGTCATTAAAATATTGTCTACTTGATCTCCTACTCACAACATCCCCTTCACACTGTGGCCAGTTACTTTTGAAACATTGAACATTGATCTGATCCATTAAGCTTCTACTCTAAACTTTAAATTTAATCTGCCAGAACCAGATTTAATCTACTTTTAAAATAACATTTTGTGTGTTCATTTCGAGAGCACATATGCTAAAATTGGAATGATACAGAGAAGATTAGCATGGCCCCTGTGCAAGGATGATGTAAATTTGTGAAACATTGAAAGAATAGTAATAACATTTCGTGAGAAGAAAGTATTTTAGCAATGCTCCACATGCTAAAAGAGTCTGCATTTTCCTTTAATACTACTCTAATTTTTAGGAGCTTAATCAATGAGGTCATAATCAGTGGCTAAATTATCACAGGTCTGGTGAATAAAATCAACCTTCTATGAAAAACATTTTAAAGGTTTACATGAACAATATATAACAAATATCCTCACAAATATAGTTTGCTATTAAAAAGTTCCTAGCCTCCAGGTGATAAGCCAATATACCTTTAATCTATTTACACAATCTCTTCATTATTATAGAAAGCTCTTTTCTTAGAGAAGCAACTTGGAAATTCACTTTCTGATAAGATCCAAAATAAATATCAATTATTTTACTAGAGGTTACAAAATCATGCTTTTCTAATTTATCATTCTATTAACATCTTTCAGTGAGAATTCTTCATAAAGAACTTTCCCTCATTAGCCAGGGCTATTTGGTTATTTTCAAATTTAGTTCCTAAAGGAAGAACAAGATAAATATTTATTCTTAGATTTTTGCTTTTAAATAAAGTGATTAATGAATTGAGTTTTGTTTTGTTGGTTCTCTCCCATGTATTATGAACTTATGGAATTTTACGTAATGTATGTGTTGCAATAAATTGTATTCATTATTCTTTTTGATGCTCAAATTTTACTGTCTTTGGCTATTCAGATCTTCTTCATTTTAGTGTCTATCTGTGGCCTTTTAACATAACTCATATTCTTTGATAGCTTGCATTGTGGCCTCCCCAAAATCTCAGGTTAATCTTATAAAGGCTGCCCTAGACTTAAAAACCGTCATTCTAGGGGCTTCCCTGGTGGCGCAGTGGTTGAGAGTCCACCTGCCGATGCAGGGGACACGGGTTTGTGCCCCGGTCCGGGAAGATCCCACATGCCGCAGAGCGGCTAGGCCCGTGAGCCATGGCCGCTGAGCCTGTGCGTCCGGAGCCTGTGCACCGTAACGGGAGAGGCCACAACAGTGAGAGGCCCGCGTACCGCAAAAAAAACAAAACAACCTGTCATTCTACAGGTGCATTTGTGAAAATGTAATAAATACAGACCATAATCCAGTTAATAGATATGCTTATGGCTATTAAGTTATGATTGCTTTTCAGTGGACCAAAGAAGGAAAATAGGAGGTTGGTTTTTTTCTTTGTCAATTCATACAGATATTTCCAATTTGAATTGAATTACAAGATTTTAGTTACCTTTACTTTCATACACATATATATATATATATATTTTTTTTTTTTCCTCTTACTCTAAAAACTTCTTTTTCCTAACTGCATTAACATAATTGCTTTCTTAACCCTGGTTATTTACAAAACAGAGCCTGAGGCAGATTACTTGTTAAGGCTTCATTGGAAGGTGCAAACCTAGGCAGGTAGAGTGAAGGTAAAAGAGAATTGAGGAAAGGGAAGAAGCTCAGTTATGTAGGAAACATTTCAATCAGGCTTTCAGAAACCACTGTGCCTCAGAACAGCCCTTGCAGTGAAAAAAGTGAGGGGAATTAATTTTCAGGCTTCCTCCTGGATCATCGGTCAAAGTTCACCCCAAGAGTTGTTAGTGGCCCTGCACTTTCACGTGTGTTGCCTAGACCTTTCTAGGAAGTCACTAAGGACACCAAATCCCACACTCTATTAGGCCACGTATCATCTGAGTGCACAAGAAATGAGAGGAGCTAGAGTGTTTTGGGGTCTTGTCAGGTCAGATCGGGCATTGGAGCTGATGCTCCTATGGCAGACATGGGGAAGACCACGCCCTCACCCAGAGGAGTCCAAGACAGCCAGGCAGCACTTGGAGATGAGGCAGTGGCAGCAGCAGCTGGGGCTCTCTCTTGAACAAGCAGTCAGGGGCCAAAGTGTCCTCTCTGGTAGAACTCTAAATGTTTTCACATTAAAACTGAATCCAAATCTTTAAGCCAAACTATATAGCTTCAGTAGAAAATGAATGGAAGAAAACTAATCTAATACTCATCTTACTTTTAAGCATTATCTGCAGAAGTCCACAAATTAGGTCTTATGTATAATTTCTTATTTGCATTATTCTCATGCACACACACCCACACGGATATGACACACATACTTTAAAATGAATAATATCAATAATATTTCTAACAATTAGATTATTGAATAAAATGTAAGACTTTTTTCTAACTGGCCTGACACCCTTCTCCAGGGAAGACCTGTGAACCTGAGCCAAAGGGCTGGTGTACACTTGTTTACTGTGTAAGCAAGAGTAGAAAAATGTGATGTACAGTGGAAACTTGTACAGAATAAATAATAGCTTTGAGAAAAAAAACAGTATAGAAAAAGTAAAAAAAAAAAAGACTTTTTTGCAGCTCAATTTTTCTTAAGAATATATTCCATATAGTCAAAATACTGAGTATAAAAGGATATATAGTCATAATACTGAGTATAAAAGTCAATTACAATAAGTATTAACTCTGTGTGTTTATGTCACCAACTTGATATAGAGCTGGTTTATTCATTTCAGTTCTGTTGAGTTTATTAGAATTAGCTATTTATTTTTTTCACTTTAGGTTAATTTAATTTTTTGAGTATGAAAATAATATATGTTCCCAGGTGAAAATTATGTAAAAATACATACTTAGAGAAGTCTTGTTACATAAGTTAACTGCTCTCTTTATCTTATACCTCTTTCCCATTTTAAGCAACCATTTTTATAACATTGATAGGTCCTTCCAAAAATTTTTTTTGCAACAATACATCTATATTTATTTTTCATTGCCACATAACACACAGGTAGCTTACTACTAAAAACAATTTTGCATCTTGATTTTTTTTCATTTAATATATCCAGTCATGCCTTATCAGTCTATGCAAAACTTCCTCATTTCTTTTGACACCTGCATAATATTCTCACCTTAATTTTAAAGAAGACTAAATCAGACGTATTGTAGTTCTAATTTTTCATTCTCAAGTGTCAGTACAATTTTGGGCACCTTGATATGATTCATAGTATAAATAAAGAAATACTATAGACAGGTGGTTGATAAGAATATTTTACTGTAAATTGTATAAATGTTTGCAAACACTTCCTCCTCTTCCCAGGTCATCTTACTAGAACACCTAATCCCTCTAACAACCTTGTTATGGACTGAATGTTTGTGTTCCCCCCAAATTCATATATTGAAGTCCTAACCCCCAATGTGATGGTATCAGGAGGTGAAAGCATTGGGAGATAATTAGGTTCAGATAAGATCATAAGGGTGGGGTCCTCATGATGGGAT
The DNA here is from genome assembly GCF_003031525.2 of Neophocaena asiaeorientalis asiaeorientalis. Classification (NCBI taxonomy): domain Eukaryota; kingdom Metazoa; phylum Chordata; class Mammalia; order Artiodactyla; family Phocoenidae; genus Neophocaena; species Neophocaena asiaeorientalis. Next base: position 7,372,883 of record NW_020174050.1, on the reverse strand, counting down.
TAGTATCATCATAAGAAGAGGCAAAGAAACCAGTGCTCTCTCTCGCAACCATATAAGGACACAGCAAGAAGGCGGCCATCTACAAGCCAGGTGAGGGATCTCACCCAGAACTGAATCACCTTGATCTTAGACTTCTTAGCCTCCAGAACCATGAGAAATAAATATCTGTTGTTTAAGCCACCCAGTCTATGTTATTTTGTTATAACATCTCAAGCTAAGATAAACCTTCAACATTAGTCATTTATGGACGTATTTAAATAAAAGAAATAACAAGACCATCTATGGCCTTAGAAATTACGTGTATTTATGTTACATGAGTATGTTTTTTCAGCCAAAGCTCCAACAGCTTTCTTGTACCTCTTATACCTCATAACAGGTGAGAAGGAGCTATCTTCTTTGGAACCATCCAAGGGCAGGCATGTCAGATGACTGACATGATCTCTGTCCTCAGTGTTTTTGCCATGGGGTTGTTTAGCCTTCCCACACAGCTGTGGCTCTCCTAGACTTCAGCCTTTTCGTTCAGTGCAGAATAAAGAAAAAAATTAGGGCATAGGGCATTGACATATTAGACAGTACTAAGTACTATGATTTGCTATGTTTTAACTAGGGAAGAAAATGGCTTCTCCATTGTCTCTTAACTCTAGTTCTTTGTCAATGTTATCACATCATTTACTGAACATAAATTTTTAAGCAAAGCTATATGGTTCCATTATAAGCTGAATGAAAGAAGTATTAGTGTTACTCATCTATTTTTTCTCATTGTCAAAATGCTGCTATATTTTGGCATGGAATTGATGAACAAAAGGCTTTAATGATACAAATAATTTGGAGGTGACCTTATTTTACCATTTTTCATATAATTTTACCATTATTCATACACTAGCCCTATTAACCTAACTTTACTATAGAACATCTCCAAACACTAAATTCGCTAAGATGTTTTCTTAATATCAAAGAGAGTCTATAGTGAGAACTGAAGAGGTAGTGTTTTGAGTGTCTGCTCCTGGTTTTCCATTATCCCTTACATGAGGAAACAACAATCTAAGCTTCTGCCCTCTCTCCATGTCCCTTTACTAGCTCCTTTCCACAGAAGAGAGAGGGGATCATATGATTTGTCAGACAGTGAGACAATCATTGGGTCAAGTGTTCAAATGAGAAGGCTTACTGTGACTTAAAGATAGGATCCTGCCTTCACATCTGATTTACTACCCTCTGGCCTCCATACAGGCCAGGTGAACCTCTTTGCTCTCTGTCTGAGATTAGGTCAATATAGCATCTGGTTTGTTAGAGTAGATGGCCAGGTAGTAGTGCCAGGAGAATTATATGGTGGGTAGAAGACTTACTGAGGTCCTTCTCCAAAGCAGACATCTTGGACAGGTGTCAAGAGCTTAACCTTATATTAATAATGAATCAGTATTTTGTACACCATTTGACATTTGCCTTCTGTCTTTAAAACTCAGCAAAGAGAAGCAGGTATATTTAGGCAGCATATTTGAGTACTAGTACTTGACAATGAAAACTCTATAATGCCATTCCTTACCCTTTTTGTGTCCATGGAACATCTTCCTTTACTCCCATCATCACCATAGAACATCCATTAACCTATTTTCAGACTCTACAGATCCACAGACTCAAATCAATGAATAACACAGATTCTGGACCTAGATTGGCTGAGTTCAGAATCCCTGATCTCCACTTACTAAACTGTGTGATCCTGAGCATCAGTTTACCTTTCTATGCCTTAGTTACCTTGTTGTCCAATGGCAATATTAATACTATAATATGAATAACATAACAATATAATAAATACCATATTATTATAATTATATAGCTAAAATTATAATAATCCTAATCCTATGCAGTAGGACTTAAATAATATGAATATATATAAATATTACATACATATATATCTCATACATATTATATATATAAAACAGCACCTGACTTATGAATTGGAAATTCTGGTTTAATGTTTTCATTATATTGTTTTATAATCTTTATAATTTATTCCACGCTAGTTGCAAGAAGACAGGTAGTACTATCTCAAAGATATAACTGAAATATTTTTAAAAGATATATATGTATATATATGTTAATGTGAATATTTGCTAATAATATAATAATGTAATATGTGAGTAAAATCAAACAAAAAATTAAAAATACTTTGTGAATAAAGAGAGACAACTAAATGCAAAATAAAATAGATATTCTTTGTTCTGTGATAGTTTAAATGCAGATGTACTTAAAAGTAGGAAGTTAAGCTCTGGAGGCCCTTTGCAAGCTATAATTCCATAATATAAAAAGAAATGTTTCTAGTTTTGAGATTTATGCATGCACATTTTCTATTAAGATATACATAGAGAAAGAAAGTTAGGTAGGGTAGACATACATTGTAATTCAGATTTGCCTACTTACAGATGGTAACATTCTGTGCAATAATAATGCTCTTGAAACCATTTGCAAATTTGTCCAGCAACAACTCTGCCTTTAATGATGAAGTTTCCAGAGTGGCAGATGGCAGAGTGAGCAGTGAAGGATGCTGCCGACCCACCAGGGTTATGTCTGTCACTAAAACGATCTGGCTCCAAAAGCCAAAGTCTGTTGAGGTCACACTGGTTATTGCTCCATTGGAATGACTTGATTGATCACATTTGTGGTTATTCTATAAATGATGACCTTTTAGAAGGGATCCTGGCAGTTTCATCCTGCTGTAGGAAAGTGATATAGAGAAACATACAGTGTCTGCAGTCTATCGACATATTAGAGAAACAAAGGAGCAATTTATGTAACCAAAAAATAATACATTCACTGATGTTGCTGTTCCCTCTTTGTGTCTAAATGGTTAGATAGTCTACAGAAAAAGCACAATACTACTTTTAATATCCATGTCATATTTAGGAAGAAAAAAGTAAAGGGAACAAGACAAGAAAATATATTATTTAATGAATTTTAAAAGTCCAGCAAGGATTATTGTTCTAATGGGAGCATATAAATATTGAGGTCCAGTTACTCTCTAAGCACCTAAAATTGGCAGATAGCACAGATAAAAGAAAATGAATAAGTAAACTTCAGTGTCCAGGTGAACCCTTGGAATACTTTGAAGGAAATTATATACTATTCTATGGGAAATTTAACATAACATACCACTTTTAAAGTATATTGTATTGAAATTGCCAAGTTCCATTTATAGTGTGATATTTTGGGATTAATTTATCAATAGTGAGTGAGTATACCTTTCAAAATTGAATTTACTGTCAGATCATGCCTTAGGCACTGAAAGGAACAAAGCACATCTCTCACTCTGTATTTATTGAACAGTAACATACAAAAATTCCACAAAAATATTAATCCTCTCATGTCACTGATGAAAATAAAAAGCATAAAGCTGCTCATTAATATTAATAACAATAATAATCATTTATAATTACTTGTCCTATTCAAAAAATTCTAAGTATTTTACATATATTACCTATCTTCAATTTTTTTTGACAACCATGAGACTTATTTAGAGATTTCATGAGGAGCCAGGTCACTGATGTACTGAACCAGCGAGAGATGTTTGTTAAGTTTTCAGGGTATTTCACAGAACTAGAACAAATAATCCTAAAATTTATATGGAATCACAAAAGACCCAGAATTGCTAAAGCAGTCCTGAGGAAAAAGAACAAAGCTGGAGGCATAACCCTCCCAGGCTTCAGACAACACTACAAAGCTACAGTAATCAAAACAGTGTGGTATTGGCAAAAAAAAGACATATGGATCAATGGAACAGAACAGAGAGCTCAGAAATAAGCACACACCTATGGTTAGTTAATCTTTGACAAAGGAGGCAAGAATATAGAATGGAGAAAAGACAGTTTCTTCAGCAAGTGGTGTTGGAAAAGCTGGACAGCTACAGGTAAGTCAGTGAACTTAGAACACTCCCTCACACCATACACAAAAATAAACTCAGAATGACTTAAAGAATTAAATATAAGACAGGACACCATAAAACTCCTAGAAGGGAACACAGGCAAAACATTCTCTGACATAAATCATGGCAATGTTTTCTTAGGTCAGTCTCCCAAGGCAATAGAAATAAAAGCAAAAACAAACAAATGGGACCTAATCCAACTTAAAAGCTTTTGCACAGCAAAGGAAGGGATAAACAAAACAAAAAGACAAGCTATGGACTGGAAGAAAATATTTTCAAATGATGTGACCCTCAAGGGCTTAATTTCCAAAATAGACAAACAACTCATACAACTCAATAACAACAAAAAAAAAACAACCCAATCAAAAAATGGGCAGAAGACCTAAACAGATATTTCTTCAAAGAAGACATACAGATGGTCAATAGGCACATGAAAGGATGCTCAACATTGTTAATAATCAGAGAAGTGAAAATCAAACCTAGTGTGAGGTATCACCTCACACCAGTCAGAATAGCCATCATTAAAAAGTCCACAAACAATAAGTGCTGGAGAGGGTGTGGAGAAAAAGGAACCCTCCTACACTGTTCATGGGAATGTAAATTGGTACAGCCACTATGGAAAACAGTATGGAGGTTCCTTAAAAACCTTAAAATAGAGTTGTCATATGATCCAGCAATCCCACTCCTGGGCATATATCCAGAGAAAACTCTAATTCAAAAAGGTACATGCATCTCTATGTTCACAGTAGGACTATTTACAGTAGACTGATTTCCATGAACAAATGAATGGATAAAGAAAATGTGATATATATATATATATATATATATATATATACACACACACACACACACACACACACATAAAAAGATATATATATATATATATATATATATATATATATATATACACACACACACACACACACACACACACACACACACACAGAGAGACAATGGAATACTACTCAGCTATAAAAAGGATGAAATAATGCCATTTTCAGCAACATGGATGGACCTAGAGATTATACTAAGTGGAGCAAGTCAGAAAGAGAAATACAAATATAATATGATATCACTTATATGTTGAATCTAAAACATGATACAAATGGACTTATTTACAAAACAGAAATAGACTCACAGACATAGAAAACAAACTTATGGTTACCAAGGGGAAAGTGGGGGAGGGATAAATTTGGAGTTTGGGATTAGCAGATACAAACTACTATATATGAAATAGATAAACAACAAGGTTCTACTGCATAGCACAGAGAACAAAGAAATAAAATAAATTTTCAGGGAATTTGCAAGCTACAGTTAAACATGGCCATTGTTAAAAATTAAATTATATAAACTTACAATGACATAAATTATATTAAATACAAAGGTAATAAGAACTCAAAACTCATCCCATTTTAATTATTTTACTGCATTTCACTATTATCTCTGTTCTTGAGGTTTTTTACATGTATTCTTCATGCATGCATATGTATGGAATACTTGTGCTACTGTGCATTTTTTCCTGACTCTGTGTTCATTGATGCTATGCTATATAGGTAGCTTGAAGTCAGCCACAGTGGGAATATTCATACCATGGAAATTGGCAAATGCTGTACATCAGGGCTCTCCCACCCTGAGTCTGTTGTTAAACAATACTAGTCCACTACTATGTGAGACATGTCTTTCTGACTTCAAGGTACATTGTTCGAATGGCTTGAAGCATTTTTTATACATATGTTTTAGGTGTATAGCATTACAGTTCAACATATGTATACACAACTGAGTGATCATCATCACAAGTTTAGTTACCATCCAACACCATACAGCTGACCCCCTTTACCCATCTACCCATCCCAATGCCCTTCCCCTCTGGTAACCACTAATCTGTTCTCTGTATCTATGTTTGTTTTTGTTTTCTTTTGTTTGTTCATTTTAAAAAATAGATTCCACATATGAGTGAAATAATATAGCATTTGTCTTTCTCTGTCTGCTTATTTCACTTAGCATAATGCCCTCAAGGTTCATCCATGTTGTTGCAAATGGCATGATTACATTCTTTTTTTATGGCTCAGGTATATATATATCACATCGTTTTTATCCATTTCATCCATCAATGGACACTTAGGTTGTTTCCACATCTTGGCCATTGTAGAAATGCTGCAGTGAACATAGTTGTGCATATATCTTTTTGAATTAACGTTGTGTTCTTCAGATAAATACCCAGAAGTGAAATAGTTGGGTCAGGTGGTAGTTCTATTTTTAATTTTTGAGGAATCTCAATCTCTATACTATTTTCCATAGTGGCTCCAACAATTTAGAGTCCCTCTAACAGTGTATGAAGGTTCCTTTTTCTCCACATCCTTTCCAACATTTGTTATTCCTTGTCTTTTGATAATAGCCATTCTAACAGGTGTGAGACAGTATCTCATTGAAGTTTTGATTTGCATTTCTCTGATAATTAGTGATGTTAAACATCTTTTCACGCGTCAGTTGGCCATCTGTATGTCTTCTTTGGGAAAATGTCTATTCAGATCCTCTGCCCATTTTAAAATCAGGTTGCTTGCTTTTTTGTTGTTAAGTCATATGGGTTCTTTGTATATTTTAAATAGTAACCCCTTATTGGATATATAATTTGCAAATGTCTTCTCCCATTTAGTAGGTTCCCTTTTAATTTTGTTGACGGTTTCCTTTGATGTGCAGAACTTTTTTGCTTGAAGTCATCCTTTTTGTTTTCCTTGCCTTTGGAGTCAGAGCCACAAAAGCATTGCTAAGACCCATGCCAATGAGGTTACTGCCTATGTTTTCACTAGGAATTTTATTGTTTCAGGTCTTACATTCAAGTCTTTAATCCATTTTGAGTTAATGTCTCTGTGTGGTATAAGACAGTGGTCTAGTTTCATTCTTTTTCAAGTGGCTGTCCAGTTTTCTCAACACATTTATTGAAGAGATTATCCTTTCTCCATTGTATGTTCTTTGCTCCTTTGTTGTAGATTAATTGCTACATATGTGTGGGTTTATTTCTGAGCTCTCAATTCTCTTCCATTGATTTATGTGTCTGTTTTGCCAGGGCCATACTGTTTTGATTACTATTGCTTTGTAGTATGAAATCAGGGAGCATGATAGCTCCAGCTTTCTTTCTCAAGATTGTTTTGGCTAGTCACTGTCTTTTGTGGTTCCATACAAATTTTAGAATTATTTGTCCTAGTCCTGTGCAATACGCCATTGGAAATTTGATAGGGATTACATGAATCTATACATTGCTTTGGTAGTACAGACATTTTAATAATGTTAATTGTTCTAATCCATGAACATGGTACATCTTTCAATTTTTTTGTTTCTTATTCAACTTCTTTCATCAATGTCTTACAGTTTTCATAGTATAGGTCTTTTACCTCCTTGGTGAAGTTTATTCCTAGATATGTTATTCTTTTTATTGCAATTGTAAGTGGGATTGTTTCCTTAATTTCTTTTCTTAATAGTTTATTAGTGTATAGAAACACCACAGATTTCTGTATATTGAGTTTGTGTTTTTTACTGAAATCATTTATTAGTTCTAACAGTTTTTTAGTGAAGTCTTTATGGTTTTCTCTATATGATATTATGTCATCTGCAAATAGTAACAGCTTTACTTCTTCCTTTCTAATTTGGTTACTTTTTATTTCTTTTTCTTTCCTAATTGCTGTGGCTAGGACTTCCAGTATTATGTTGAATAAAAGTGGGGAGAATAGGCATCCTTGCCTTGTTCTTGATCTTAGAGGAAATACTTTCAGCCTTCTGTTCCTGAGTATGATGTTAGCTGTGGGTTTATCATATATGACCTTTATTATGTGGAGGTACCCTCTATGCTCCCTTTGTTGAGAGTTTTTATCATAAATGGATGTTGAATTTTGTCAACTGCTTTTTTGCATCTATTGAGATGATATTATTTTTAGTCTTCATTTTGTTAATGTGAGGTATTACATTGATCAATTTGCAGATGTGAAGCCATTTTTCCATCCCTGGAATAAATCTGACTTGAATGTGGTGCATGATCCTTTTAGTGTATTGTTGGATTTGGTTTGCTAATATTTTGTTGAAAATTTTTACATCTATGTTCATCAAGGATATTGACCTGTAATTTTTCTTTTCTTTCTTTTTTTTTTCTCTTTGTGTCTTTCTTTGGTTTTGGTAGTAGGGTAATACTGGCTTTGTAAAAAGTGTTTGAAGGTTTTCCCTCCTCTTCACTATCGTGGAAGAGTTTGAGAAGAATAGGTATTAAATCTTTTTTGAATGTTTTGTAAAATTTGCCAGAGAAGCAGCCTGGTCCTGGGCTTTTCTTCGTTGGGAACATTTTGATTACTATTTTAATCTCTTTATTAGTAATCAGTCTATTCAGATTTTCTGTTTCTTCCTGGTTCAGTCTTGGAGACTAGTATGTTTCTAGAAATTTATCCATTTTTTCTAGGTCGTCCAATTTGTTGGCATATAATTGTTTATAATAGCCCATTATGATCCTTTGTGTTTCTGTAATATCAGTTGTAATTTCTCCTCTTTCATTTCTGATTTTATTCATTTGAGCCCTCTGTCTTCTTGGTTAGTCTAACTAATGGCTTGATGATTTTGTTTACCTTTTCAAAGAACTAGTTCTTAGTTTCATTGATCTTTTATATAATTTTTAGTCTCTATTTCATTTATTTATGTTCTGATCTTTATTATTTCTTTCCTTCTAATAATTTGGAGCCTTATTCATTCTTTTTCTAGTTCCTTTAGGTCTAAAGTTAGATTGTTTATTTGGGATTATTTTCTTGTTTCTCAAGGTAGGCCTGCATTGCTATGAAATTTTCTCTCAGAACTGCTTTTACTGAATGTTATAATTTGGTATGTTGTATTTCTGTTCTCTCATTTGTCTCTAGGTATTTTTTATTTCTTCTTTGATTTCTTCTATAACTCATTGATTATTCAGTAGCATGTTGTTTAATCTTCACATTTTTGTGGGTTTTTTCCCATTTTTTTCTTTTTTGGCAAGGTAGCCCAAGATCACAAAAATGGATCCTGCCAGTGTCTCAATCACCAGGGAGCATCCCCACTGGCTCCTGACTCTTTGGTAGAAGCTCCAAAATTAGTAAGTGGGTCCCCTTCACCTGTGGTCCATGTGCTTTACAGTCTGGTGTTTTTGTGTTGGTTTTCAGGTCAAGTTCCCTCGTGAGTGCTTTACAATAATGTTTTCCATTCCCTGTTTTTCTATAGTTTTCTTGGATATATTCCTATCGGTTTGCAAAGCCAGGAGTTTTGGCGGCTAACCTCTCCTGTGCAAACTTTAAGGGCTGGAGTGCTTGATGTGAAGTTCAGACCTTCAGTCCTCAGGAGAAATAACCATAACTTTGTGATCCTTCCTGATTGTGTATCACCATGGCTGGGGTTGTGTTTTTTTCCTTGGCATGACTGTATCTCTGTTTCTCCTCCTTGCTTTGATGCTGTCCTTTAATCCTTTGTGGTGGAGACTTTGTTCATCCAGTTTTCAGGTCCCTTTCCAAGGGGATTATTCCATATATAATTGTAGATTTGTTGTATTCATGGGAGGAGGTGAGTTCAGGATTTTCCTACATGGCCATTTTGAACCCTCAAAGCATAGATTTTTAATATGGTGTCTACTGGCTTTTGGGGAGAGAAGTATGGGCTTATGTATAAGCCTTTTCTGGAGAGGTAGTCCATAGCTTTTATTAGATCCCCAAAACTTCACAGCCTGAAATAAATTTTTAAAAACTGATAAAAAGCCATTTCTGTAGAAAAAATTCTGTATCTTCTACAAATATTCTTTTCCTCTGGAATGAAAAAAATCAAGTAGCCTGCATTAGACATGATTAATAATTTTGCCCATACTAATGCCCCTTAGGTACATATTTTACCCTGTAAAAACTTTCTTTACTCTTTCTTTGCTGTTTCCTCTTTAAAAAGTCCCTACATTTAGCAAAAAAGACTCCTATAGCACTAAAAAGAGTAAAATACTTAAGAATAAATTTAACCAAGGAAATGAAAGATCTATACACCAAAGGCTGTAATATATTGATGAAAGAAATTGAGAAGACACAAATAAATGAAAAGATACTCAGTATTCATAAATCAGAAGAAGTAACACTATTAAAATGACTGTACTAACCAAAGATAGATTTTACATAATCCCTATCAAAATTCCAATATTATTTTACATGGAGATAGAAAAAATAATTATAAATTTACTAGGGACTTAAAAGACCCCAAGCAGCCAAAGAAATTTTGAGAAAGAAAAGAGTTGGAGGCATCACTCTTCAATAAATTGTGCTGGGGAAACTGAACATCCACATGCAAATGAATGAAATGGGACCCCTATCTTACACCACTCACAAAAAAAAAAACCCCAAAACAAACAAAAAAAACCTCAAATGGATTAAGGACTTAACCATAAGATCTGCAACCATAATACTCGTAGGAGAAAACATAGGGGGAAAATACCTTAACATTATTCTTGGCAATGATTTTTTTTTGTATATGATGCTAAAAGTATAAGCACCATAAGCAAAAATCAACAATTGGGACTATATCAAACTAAAAAACTTTTGCACAGCAAGGAAACCAATCAACAAAATGAAAAGGTAACCTACAGAATGGAAGGAAATATTCACAAATCAGATATCTGACAAGGAATTAATATCCAAAATATATAAGGAACTCACACAACTCAATAGCAACAACAACAAAAAGCAATCTGATTAAAAAATGGGCAGGGGACTGGAATAGATATTTTCCCAAAGACTTTCACATGGCCAACAGGTGTGTGAAAATGTGCTCAGCATCACTAAAAATCAGGGAAATGCAAATCAAAACCACAATGAGATATGACCTCACATCTGTTAGAATGACTATTATCCTAAAGACAAGAAATAACAAATGCTGGTGAGGATGTGGAGAAGAGAGAACTCTGGTGCACTGTTGATGGAAATGCAAGTTGGTGTGGCAACTATAGAAAACAGTATATGAAGGTTCTTCAAGAAACTAAAAACAGTACTACCATATAATTCAGCAACCCCACACCTGGGTATATATCTGAATGAGATAAAATCACTATCTCAAAGAGCTATCTGCACTCCCATATTTGTTGCTGTATTATTTATAGGAGCCAAGATATGGAAACAACTTAAGCGTTTGTGGATGGGTGAGTGGATAATGAAAATGTGATTATATATATATTTATATATATACACACACACACACACAAACACACACATACACACATACAATGAAATATTATTCAGTCACTAAGAGGAAGGAAATCCTGCCATTTGCAACAATATGGAAGGACCTTGGGGGCATTATGATACAGATAATAAGTCAGGTAGGGAAAGACAAATACTGCATGATCTCAATTAATATATAGAATCTAAAAACATTGAACCCATAGAAGCAGAAGAATGGTTGTTGTCAGGGGCTGAGGGGTGGCAGAAATAGGGAGATGTTAGTCAAAGGGAACAAACTTTCAGTTATGAGATGAATAAGTTCCAGGGATCTAATGTACATCATGGTGACTATAGCTAACAATAACACAATGTGTTCTTAAAAGTTGCTATGAGAGAGCTTTAAAGTTGTCACCTTAACAAGAACAAAATGGTAATCATGTGAATTAAAGGATATGTTAACTAACCTTACTGTATTGTTTCACAATATATACATGTATTAAATCTAAAAAATGATATTTGGCACACATTTATTCTAAAATATCATTTATTTTAACTGAATTTCAAACCTAACTAGGCATTCTGTATTTTATTTTGCAACTCTACTCCTAAAGGTATTCTTTCCTCATTCTTCCACTTACTTTTTCTTCTTACTAAGAAATCTACTGGATTAATGGACCACAGCTTGGTTTTTATATTAATTATGTGATTAAGAGTTAGTTATATCTGATTTCAATTTCAGTTCTAACCCTTCCAAGTTTTGGCATTGGGAAAATTATTTAACTTTTCCAGGTCTCAGTTTTCATGTCTGTAAAATAGGCTTTTGTAGAATTGATTGCTAACAGGTTAAATAAGATAATATATGTAAAATTTCGTATTATATATAACATATTGCATATGTAGTGTCTGCCAGTTAGTAAGCCCTCAGTACACACTAGCTCTGGTGATGATGATGTCATCATCACGTTTTCACTATCATGGAGCTGTAGCCCTCTGGATTACCACTGAATTCATCTCACTCTCATTTCTTGGCAGACATGCACCCCCTTTCTCACCCCATCTACTCTTTCTGGAGTGAATCATCAAACTAATATAACCAGTCCCATACATCACTATCAGAACCCCAAACTTTCACCAGATTTTATTTCCTGGTTTTTATGTTTTTTCCCCCCTAGCTTTATTGGTATATAATTGACATATAACATTATGTAATTTTAAGGTATACAGCATGATGACCTGATAAACTTATACACTGTGAAATGACTACCACAGAAGGGTTAGTTAACACCTCCATCACGTCACATAATTACCATTTCTTTTTTGTGGTGAGAACATTTAAGATCTACCTACTCTCTTAGCAACTGTAAGTATATAATACAGTGTTGTTAACTAGAGTCATCATGCATTGGATCTTCCTGGTTTCTATATTGATGTGGCCTGAACATGCTCATTTATGCTGAGGGATCAGGGCCAACTCAACCATAACTTTGCTAGCACTGGCCAGACAGCTGGCTAGTGAGGAGGAGAATAATGACACTACTGAGTTTGAATTCTGCTAAAGCTGTATTAAGGCCTTTTGCATATGGTTTTATTTAATCCTCATAATAACTCTCTATATAATACTATTGAAATTTTATAGGTAATGGAATGGAGGCCTTAGAGGTAAAAGAAGCAAAAACGGGAAAAAGTTTTGCATTTGGATATAGTTAGGGACTTCTTCATACTTAGGTAATTACAATAATTTACATTGGTATAGGTATTCTTGAGGTTTTAATTTTTCTCCAAGGATGTTCACATACACAATCTCATTTATCCTTACAACCATCCTATAACTTTGAAAAAGTAATTATTATAAAAGTAATTATTGTCTCCATTACATAGGCAATGAAACTGAGACATTGGGAGGTTAAACGTCCTGTCCAGAATTATGCAGTAATTAGAGTAATTACTGGAACTGAACCCTCTAATTCAATACCCTCAGTTTTTCCTGTTGAACCGTCAAGGGCAAATAGCTTTTGTCGCATGTAAAACTGCTGATCAACTGGTATTGGCTACTTGGAGTGCCATGTTATTGAGAATTTTGAGACCATTTTTAGGTTCAACAGCAAAGGATGCCATAATAAATTAGTAATATCTGCCACGAACATGAGCAGTGAGGATAATAATGATGATCTGAAGGGAAGGTATTGAACAGACTAGTAAAGGAAAGTATGTGATTTGCAACATAAACAATAAATTACCAAATTTCAAAGTGGCCAATCCCACGTAGTTCTAAGGGTTCTTTATTGAAAACCCAAAGTGATGATGCTGTGTCACTTAATTGCCCATAAGAACAAAAGGATGGAGTAATTCATTCCAAGTCACCACTTGCCTTTCCTCCACTACAATTTGTTTCTCTTACAAAAATAAGACTTTAGTTGATGCGGTTGAGTTTAAATGTTCCTTTCACTCATGGCGTATTCTGATAAAATGACAGTTCCATTAGTGGTAATTTTTGTGTATGGACTTACAGAAGAAGAAGGTGCTCATGTACCCCCCTTTCTCAGGTGAGTAACTTTAAACTCATGGAAGGTAGACTGAATTATATGCACACATGTTTTAGTGCTTCTTATTTAACAATTAACGTTTATATATGTCACTGTCACAAATCCTGGTGGGCTGGGATTTAACTTAATGTGTGAAATGGGGCCAAATTCCTTCATGACTTTAGTGCTCTTTTTCTTTATCTATTAATTGAAAAATTGGAATAGATATTTCGTTGATTTGTTTATCAAAGACCTACCATATCAAAGTACAACAAGCCAGCATAGATCTGTTTCAACTCTATCATTCTAGGAATCTGTGCCTATATATGGAGATCATTATAGTCAAAAGTATTATTTTGCTCCTAATCTTCCTTCAAAGTTTATTCCCTCACAGTCTATCTGATGTGCTTACTTCACACTGTCCTCTGCTTCATAAAGAGTACCATTTTTTGATGGCATCCAGTTTGACTTGTAGGAGTAACTAGAATAATAACAAATTTTGTATGATGAATATATTTGTTAAAACCTTTTAAACCTCAGTTCAATGATTCATTCTGATATTTATAGGCACATAAAGAATATATTCACACACACACACACACACACACACACAGAGCTCCTTGAAGTCAAAGGTTATATTCATAGTTACATATATGACAGAATCTAACAAAACTGTCATATACATACTAAGTAATCGATAAATTTTCTCTGCAATTGAATGAAATGAAATACTTATAGTACACATATATGCAATATATATTGTATACGTATATACAATCCTTATATATCTTTGTGCCTTCAAACACTATACTGTCAAAGATACTCATAAAATAGATAGCTTAGCACTCTGGTTAAATGGGTGTGATTTATTATCAGAAAGACCTAAACTCAGATCCCTACTTTGTCATTTTGGACCTGTGTGACCTTGGATAAGTTCTTTGACTTTTACAAATTTCAGTTGTCTCAACTTCAAATGAGGAAAATAATAATACTTACACTGTGCTGTGGTTGTGAGGTTTAAAGGAGATAAATTATATCTTTTACTTAGCAGAGCACTTTGTACAAAATAAGTAACCAGTAAATATTAGCCAATATTATAATTAATAATCAAAGATGTTAATCTTAATATTGGCATTATTATCAAAAGAGAGTGGGTTTTTGAAGGTTCTTCAAATAACTTTCCTTCAAAGGAAAGTAAAATAAATTAAATATTGATATGTTCAAAGACTGCTTGTGTGTAACTTGCATATCATGCCAAATTTAAAAAATATTATCTCATTAAATTCTCACAATCAACTTCTGAGGCAGCTGTTATATTTATTTTATAGAAAAATTATGGAATTTCCTTAAAGTCATACAGCTGGTAACTCACAGTTATCCAAACACAAATCTGTACCAAACTATGATACATCCAGCTCTACACTAAATATATAATCTGATATTTATTATGTGACCAAAGAACCTAATATTGCTGATGAGTGTACAATTTGAATTACTTAAAGAGTAGAGGCAATAATCTTAAGTATTTTCCCATGAACTTTTGTGAATGTGAAGCAAAAAAGAGCAAGTAAGGGGAAGCAACCCCAGGAAGATATGCTCTGATCAAACCATCAACAGAATACTAATACAGATTCTTCCAACATTCCAGCTCTCTTCCAAACTCCTACAAATTGAAAGTCTTTAGAAACTGCCTAATTCCCTCAAATTGAATAGAGAGTCATCTAACATGTATAAGACAACTCTGAAAATTTCGGCAAGCTTCTGTCATGGCTTTTCCTTTGTAGCTCTTGTAGGTTTAGGACCTGTATCGAGAAAGTAAAAATGAGAAAAATATCAAATCTTTTGATTTTTTGATAATGGGGTCCCAATTACCCAAAGATAACAGATGGAGCATTGATAATGGGATTATCATCCCAATCATCCAGGGTCATAGGAATAGTCTTATGGGAATTGTGAGGTTACAGTTTAGAAGAACAGATCTCTCTATTCAGCCATACCAAGAGCAGCTCACCTTACAAATAAAACATAAGTCCTCAAAGTAAACAACTGGAATTAAAAATTAAAATATTCAAATACATACAACACTTTAAAAATATATCACTGAAAATTTTTAAGGATACCTCCCTCTGTTGTGAGATTCGTATAGGAGAGTCATAATACCTTCTCCAAATATCTGAGGTTGACTTTATTCATTCATTTAACAAACAAACGTTTATTGAGCACCAATATATGCCAGGCATAGTTATAGGTGCTGGTTTACACTAATAAACAAAATGGGCAAAGTTCCTGCTCTTGTGGAACTTACATTTCAGTGGGAGAAACAGTAAACCAATAACTCAATAAAGGTATAACATACAACATGGTACTAAGGGCCAAGATGGAAAATAAAGCTGTATAAAGGGCTAGAGAGTGATTAATTTTGGAAGAGGAGTAGTTAATATTTTACAGTGTGTGGACATGAAAGTCCTCTCTGGTGAAGAGGCATTTGAACAGAAACATAAAAGAAGTGAGGGAGGCAACCATACTGAAATCAGGGAGAAGAGCATGGAAAATGGAGGGGAAAGCAAGTGCAAAGGCCCTGAGACGGTAGTGTGCTTGGTGTGTCCAAACCACAGCAAGAAGGCCAAAGTGATTGAAACAAAGTATAAGATGAAGGATTAGAAAGTATGCTTTTTTAAGACACCCAGCTTTAAACTATGTAATTATCTATTGGTCTCCTTATGAAATGAGATAACAAATCCAAAAATTTCAGGTGATCTTTGCTCCTGTGAAGCCTCGCCTCCATCACTGCTGGGTCTGTCATGAGGGAGTCAGAAGTAGTGATGAAAGGCTGGCCAGCCCAAGTCATTATCTGGCACTTAATTGGCAAGTAATTATAGCTTCATTTTAGTTACATGGCTGCAATTTAAATATTTTTACAATTTTAGACAATAATCCTGAATGATTATGCATTTTGTGAACGAGAACTTATGCTTCAATTGTATGTGGCAGAAAAACGATGTCATCGAGAAAAAAAGTTTATACTGAGAAGCTTTAAACAGTATACTCAAACTGATCTTTGAGATAGTTCATAGTCTATTCGTAGAGTCTTAGAGATGTACTCCAACTCTCCACTGATTATTTCAGCCAACGGCCAATTCCTCCTATGACTTGTAAAATATTGAGTAAAACATTGCTTCAAATGACCACCCATTACTGCCCTATCTTCTTCCTAATTCACAGGAGACGTTTTTGTTTTTGTAAATGAAGAAGTTCATAAATTACACACTCACTGATATGATAATATTTCTTGCTTTCATGGTCTCAATTCTTGATAAATCAAGCATCAGAGTCCTTTGAAAAACATTATGTATTGGACCTTTTCTTTTTTTTTCATAAATTTATTTATTTATTTTTGGCTGCGTTGGGTCTTTGTTGCCATGCACAGGCTTTCTCTAGTTGCGGTGAGCAGGGGCAACTCTTTGTTGTGGTGCGCAGGCTTCTCTTGTTGTGGAGCACAGGCTCTAGGCGTGTGGGCTTTGGTAGCTGTGGCACACAGGCTCAGTAGTTGTGGCACACGGGCTTAGCAGCTCCGCGGCATGTGGGATCTTCCCGGACCAGGGATTGAACCTGTGTCCCCTGCATTGGCAGGCAGATTCTTAACCACTGCACCACCAGGGAAGTCCAGGACCTTTTCTTACTGAGAAAAAAAAAAATGAAGATTCTGGAAAGAATGGAACTTTGCAAAATTATTTGTTGAATATCTGACTTTTTTAAGATGGTTTCCTTATTATCAGAATCAATATGCATACATTTTATTAATAAATAAATTGTTTTAATTGCCAAATTACTACACATTAAAAAAATGTTCACTGTGCTCCAGGAACAGTAAAAAGCATTTGACAGTCATGGGGTCACTTTATCATAATATAAGCGTCTTTTTGACCATGAGGTGACTACTTGTCTGTTCAATTCTGACCACCTGCCTTATGAGAGAATGAAAGGCACCAGCAGAAAACAGATCAGATGGCAGAATTTGGGAAAAAGCCAGTTTGCAGAATGTGAGATTCTACTGAATATATTATCAAAAGGTCCCATATTGAATTTTTTGAGCACATAGCGGAGATGGCTACGGTAATTAACTGCTGCAGTTTGGTTCAAGTTTAACCACTGGTCATTATTTCAATGAGATGGTGTAAACCTCTTTCTTAGTTTAGTGAGAGTTTATTTGAGCTTATTCAGAAATTCCAAAGAAATTCAGACATCAGAAATTCAGAATTTGATTAGGAAGAGTTTCCCACAGGTGTTAGGTTAAAATCACAAAGTACTTTAAATCCACGATACCAGTCAACTCCAACCCTACCCTTCAGGTTCCCTCAGTGCCAATTTTTATGTGATCTCATAAAATAAGAACCTTGCTTAAAACCATATTCTACAGAGCCAAATGTTAAGAGCTGTAGGGAACTCGACTGAACATAAGAGTTTTTATAGAAAGTTTTTCTTAGATCAACTATTATATTATTTCTGGAAAAGGTAAAGAACTTAGTTTCCAATTTGTTTAAATGGGGTTGAAGGAAAGGGGAATTTTTTTTTGACATTCATTAGGAATCTAAATGTACCAAGGAGGGCTGTAAAATCATTTTATTGAAGCTCATTTAGATTGGAAGCAGAGGAACATCTGTAACTACTCTGAAGGGGACTCTGGAAGAACTTTTTATGAGTAAACTGGGATTGTTGCTTTTAATTATTTGAGTGTATAGATTACTCAGTAATGTGTGTAAAGGGCTATTTAGCTACCACCTCCAGGCCACGTCATTGAAATACAAGAGGATCTTTTTTCAGTTCACTTTGCTTGTTCTCTGTAATTTAAAATATAATCTTGAACATAACTGAAGCAAGTCAAAGTGTGATTTGTTTGCAGCAATGACTTACTGTGAAATTCCTTTGTGGATTTACTTTTCTGTGCATCATTTCACAAGACTCAGAAATAGCTAAACTGTTTTGTTTTATATTGGATTCCAAAGGCATAGTACTTTTTTTTCTTAAGAACTGCTCATATATAATTTTTTGGGGGGAATTCTGCATAGTACTTTTTTTTCTTAAGAACTACTCATATATAATTTTTGGGGGGGAATTCTGCATAGTACTTTTTTTTCTTAAGAACTACTCATATATAATTTTTTGGGGGGAATTCTGCTGCAGGGGTTTCCATAGTTAAACTTTGGCTTTAATTCTTAAAACATTTAAACTGAAGTCCCATTAGGTATTTTGTTTTTGAAGGAGCCAACATCACATGGTTCCAACATTAAAAAATAAAGTGACGTCTTCAGCCCCTAAGCTGTAACACTGAGGGGGGGAAGGATCACTGCACATTTATTAACACAGCCCTCTGTTTGGTTACGAAAGGTGGCTAGACCATAACTTACTGTCACATCAGTCCTTATTGGGCAGAGAAGACATTTAATGAATGAAAGGTCATTATATTTTACCCTTTTTCTTAATCAAACATGTAAAGGGAGCATAGATAATGACACACACAGCATTTTATTGCATTTCAAATGCAGTATGTTTTATTTTATAGGATGCATCTTAATGAGGGAGAATCATTCTAGAATTTCTGCTAAATAGAAAAGTGTCAGGATTTTCAAAAAGGGTTCTTAGGATAAAAGGAGCCTCATTTCAAAACGTAAGCATTTTTTCATAACTTAGATATAAACAATTAACAGGAATTAACCATGTCTGAAGTCACAAGACCACACAAGGCATGGCTAAAATAGCGTTAATAATCTGTGCAAACAAAGCCACTATCTTTGGTTAGATATTTTTTTAATCTACTTAACTTGAGGATAACTTGACTTTCATGGAAATTCACTAAACTATGTCTTTCTGACTATTCTGGCTAGAGCTACAATTAGAGAAGATGAATTTTCAGAAGAACCAGCTTTAAATTGGTCACTCTGGCATGGCAGATTTTATTATGGATGCCTATGTACTCTTCAGAAAGACACTTCTCGACTCCCTGGGAAGAAAGCATATGACTGAATTTCAGTAGTTCAGTTTTTACATTAAAATATGGCCAGTGAGGGGTTCCAATCTGTCAGGGAAAAGTGGCCATGCGGCCAGAGTTATCATTTTACTTTGGGGGTCTTGTGTTTGCCAAGTGGTCAGCCAGCTGTCCAGCCTTTTAAAATGAGGAAACTGAAAAATCTGAGAGGTAAATTGCACTGAAACATATAATATTTATTAAATCTGAAGGATTTTTAATAAAATTAAAGAGAGAGAATTGCTGTTTTGAAATATGGAGTCTTAATAAACATTCTCTTAAATTTTATGTAAACAGTTAAGTAGGAAATCAAATCTCACATAGCTGTGATCATTGTTTCATGGTACAAAGAACATGGGCATGAAGGCTGATAAGCCTGATATCAGTTTGCCACTGCTAGTCAGTAGTTGTATAAACTTCTCTCTGAGCCTCAGTTCTACTGCCTGTAAAATGGGAAGAAAACAATAATACATAACTCAAAAAAAACTTGTAACCATCTGTAGTAATGAACATTAATTAAATTCATTGTGGCAATCATTTTGCAATATATACATGTATCAAAATCATTATTAAGCACCTAAAACTAATACAATGTTATATGTCAATTATCTCTCAATAAAAAAGACTGAAAGAAAACAAAAAAAATGTACTTTGATAAACAGTAATAAATTTAAAGCTCTTGGCAGACAGAAGACAATAAATTACAGTAAACTATTTAAATGTACCTTGAAGGAATAGCAGTTAGAGGCTGTGACTTGAAAATAGATTGCTAATCACTTATTAGCATATACCAAAAAGGGTCATAATTTCTGAATATGTGTAAAGTATCAATGCAAAACATTATCAAAAGCCTGTCTTCTCATCTGAGTAAGGAGGTTGGAAGTTAAGCCTTAGGAGTAATGGCTCCAAACCAAAGAGATTTTCTTGCTAATAAGGTTAGATTTGTCTTGCCTACTTTCTTGGGGAAGCCACAGGGAAGGCTGCAGCGCAAAGTGCCAGCCAGTCACGTTTGCATGAGATAAATAATCAGTTGTGAGCTCAGTGTGTGATTCTCGTTAAACTCCAGACATTGGAACAGCTCCCGAAATGTATTGCCACGACCACCGCTACCAATCTCTTTTGCATCTCATTGGCATTTGAGGACGTTAATTGACTCATTATTGCAATTCATATTCAGGAAAGGAAGTTGATTAAGGAAGGCAGATGCAGACTCTCCAGACATATTCATAGCTGCGTTGTTTGTCCCGGCAGTTTACTTGAGTTATTAGAATATTTAGGAAGCTATAGCCAGAGGGACAGGGAACGTGTCCCACTAAGTGTCACCCTTACAGAATAGATTTTTACTAAACACAATATAATTTTTGAATAACCTTATTCTACCTTCATGTCTAAATAGCAAAGTTATTTTCTTAGCTCTTTTATACTAATTATAGCCACTCCATTTTATTTTAATTGCTTTTCTGGAAAATTGGTTTCTGATCCTTATGTTGTATCAAGAAATATTTTTTAAACGTTAATAAAAAGTATCTCTAGACTTTATTGGGTTAAAGAACATATAAATATTAAATAAAATTAGTAAAATTTTATAAATAGCTGCAATTCTTAATTTTGCAATTCTCAATTTTGATTAAGATGTGATAAACTTATAGATCAAGTGTATTTCACTATTCCTTTAAATGGTTGTTTCCTTTTGTTACTTTGCTGATCTTTAAATAATTGGACTAATTTCTATTTTTTATGTCTAATATTGCATTCAGATAGTTATATACATAAGCATATATGTCTGTTGGATGAGAGCTTTCTATTTCTATACTTGGAGCCACCCGCATTTTTAACTGAGTCTGAGAAGTATTCTCAATCATTGATTCTCAGTAATTTGGGAAATACTTTCATAAGTAAAATGTTATATAATTCTGAGGTCAATTTAGCAAAAACCATGTAATTCACTTGCTGCTCTTTATATTGAATTTCCTTAATAATAATTAATTTTGAGAAAGTTATTTTTTATCTTTACCTTAAATTTGAAAGTATTGTTCAGACCTTACAATGAATAGTTTTATTACCTAAAAAAACAGAAATTGGTCTATAAGAATTTCATCCAAAACAACTAATCTTACAAAAATCTTGTTTGGTATTAAGCATAGTCATCATTGTCATTTAACAATATCTTTCCTCTCTCAACTAGCTATTGCTCAGAATTAGCTAATTTTATCTTCTTCACTTGGTCTGTATCAACTAGCCTGAAAGCATTAAAACATGTGTACAGTTAATAAATTTTCTTACACATATATAGATGTACATGAAATAGAGATGAAAGGCAAAATTTAATAGATCTTTATACATTGCCCCAATAGTTTTTCTCCACTAATTTATTTTGACTCCACAGCAAACAAATCAAGGCTCACTTTCCTCAAATTTTTTTTTTTTTTTTTTTTTTTTTTTTTTGCGGTACGCGGGCCTCTCCCGTTGCGGAGCACAGGCTCCAGACGCGCGGGCTAAGTGGCCATGGCTCACGGGCCCAGCCGCTCCGCGACATGTGGGATCTTCCCAGACCGGGGCACGAACCCGTGTCCCCTGCATCGGCAGGCGGACCCTCAACCACTGCGCCACCAGGGAAGCCCCCTCAAATATTATTAATTTTAAGTGTTAGTAACATTTCAAAGTGCTTTTTCTACAAAACTTCAATTCAATAAAAATGTAATGAGTAATTATTATATATGTGTCAGATATTTAAGGGTGGGGCAGAGGTCATAGATTAATAATGCATAATCTCCACTTTCTAAGAGCTTACATTCCAGTGAGGGGAGAGGGAAGCACATACAAATTTCCATATAATAATACAAAGCATGATATAGATACTTCAACTGAAGAATAACCAAAGTTAAATGAGAACTCCAAGGAATGAACAATTGACTGACAGTCATTTTTAGAATCTAAAAGCAAGATCAAGGAAACTTTTGTGTCTGGATCTTAAAGAGTATATATGAATTTGATTACAAGGAAAAAGAGAGTCATTCCAGGTGGATGAAATACCTTGAACACAGGCACAGAGACAATGCTCTGGGAAGAATAAGTAGCTCTGAAATGATTGAAGCTTAGGGTAAGAAAGTGAACCAAGAGATGAGGCTAAAGGGTAGTCAGAAGTCAGACTGGGGAGGGCTTTGAAAGACACATTCAGGAGTCTACACTCTATTTTACAGACGACTTAGAGCTATGAAGTTTCCAGCAGGACATAGAATGTGGTGACGAGAGGTTACCTGAGCAGATTGTATTTCAGAGAGCTAACCCTGTTACAAGCAGATTTGATACACTGTAGTAAGAAAGGCTTGGAGATACAATGTTAGGGAAAGTGATTAGAAAGATATGACCAAAGTCCAAAGTGGCTAATTACCAGCCCCAAAGAAGAAGCAGTGGGCGCAGAAAGTGGAGCGCATGTGTTTGCGGAATGGAGATACAGAACTCTGTGATGGCGAACTAGGTTTAAGTGTGAGCGGAGGATGGCTGGGGAAAAGGGAGAGAAGAACAAAATGATAATAACTGCAAGATTCTTAACTGAATTATTGGCTTTATGATTGATATGAGAGAGAGAAGAGGAGAGAGAGAAGAGAATATCTAGATGAAGAAATATCCAGCAGGTCATAGTAAATGTGGGTCAGGGCTAGAAATTTATATTAAGTCTCTCAAATAGAAATGGGAATTGAGCTTTGGGGGCAGATAAAAGCATCTGTGAAGATGGTCATACCATGAATAGAAGCTGGAAGATGAGACTTTGCAAACGCCTATGGGAATGTAATGGCCTGATGGAAGGAAAGGAGTCAACAAAGTCTTCTTGCTCTCACAAAACTTTAGTTTATGAAGACCCAGAAAACATGGCAAGCTTAAAGTCCAGGCAGCATGAAAAAAAGAGACTAGACAGACACAATTACAGGCAAGGCAAAGGCAAAAAGTCTCATTTTTTATTCATACATTTGTTCATTTCTGCAACATTTACTGTGCATCTCTATGAGCCAGACATTGTTGTTAGGTCTCAAAATATATATGATAGCCCTAAAATTCCAGACTGTTCTAAGTAATCTCATGTAATCCTTTATTGATTTTTTTCTTTCCTCACATTTCCATATTAAGGATTAATACTTATTAAAGCTTTTCCTTCCTTGTGTAAATATAATTATCATTAAAATATGACTATAATAAAAGTAGTATTTGATAGTCTAATAATATTTTTATAAACATTTGTTAATCCTCCCAGCAATCTTGTGAGGTTGGCAAGATAAGTATTGTTATCGTATTTTATATGTGAAGAGTGAAATTACCAAATACAGTGTCTTGAATGCAGTAATTACTCAATAAATATTTATTTGAATCAATTCTACAGACAGCTTGTTGCAAAAATCTCCCCAAAGAACCAGGTTAAAAATTTATATAACCATCTTATAAAATTTTATATAAGCATTTCCCATCATCCAAAAAAAAAAAAGACTCCTTAAACTTAGAAAGTAAAAATCAGGTGAGATGGTATCTACTTTTTGTCGAACCAAAACATGACATTCTCTCTTCTCCTCACCATCACTAAATACCCCCTAACCATACGTGTCCCAACTCCAATTTAGATATTATGCCCAAATAATGTCCCTTCCAGGTCTCAGAAACCTACCTCTATGAAATAAAATCTATCTTCTATGTTATTCTCCCATTGCCTTTAGCTTTCATTGTCTCCTCTTCATAGAGAAAATTTATTCACTGGAGGTCTGCAATACTAGTTACTTCCAATAAATGTCACAGTATTCTCTTCCATTAAAAAAATTCTTTTAATCCCACAATGATACTTTCTGAAAGACATTAATTTGCTAAAATTGTCCAAGGGCTTCATATTAAGATAAATACCTGAAGTCAACCCTGTGTTAAAGGGCTCATATTATATTACCAAAGCAGGTTTAAAAAATAATTACGTCTATGTGATAGCTTCAACCAATTGACAAAGGCTTCCTGAAACACTGGGTTAAGAAGAGTTTAGTGAGAAAAAATGCCGTGAGTGATTGTCAATGACTGTCAAAGACACAGGGGAGGAAGGGGTAAAACATGTGCTGAGTATTTCACTGTCTTGTTCTAATGGCAACTTGAATCAGCCTGCTGGGATCAGATTATGAGATTTCCGGCGTGAGTACGGTGATGTTCTGCTCTCTTAAAATAAGGTCAGGCCTAGGGATAAAGCACCCCTTTAAGTGAGGAATGTAACCTTTGGCTGAGAAATCTGGCATGTAGTCCTGAAGATGGCAGTTAATGCTTTAATTAAACACAAAAGTAGAGAACTGTTTTAGTCAATTCCTAATTGCATGTTTGCAAATACTTTTAACCTAAATCTCAGTGTTTTCTGCACTAACCAGCTGACATTGATTGCGGAGGGAAGTGATTGGAAATTTAATTCAAATGAAAACTAATCAATTGTTTTGAATTTGTAAAATAAATTCCTCTCTAGGGGGCCTCTGGAGCTAATGGCAATGGGTGTTAGACATATAAATCCCCACACACATCAACGTAAACCGAGATAACTAAACAGGACTGGTTATGATAATAGAGAAAACTCTCTAGAGGGCTTCACACAAATGGACACATCCAAATGTTATTTTGTTCGTTAACTTTTCCTAGCATTGAACATCTCTGAAGCCTGTTTTATCTTAAAATGAATTGCTGTCCCAGACACTCGATCATTCCCTTCAGAGCCAGAGTTGCCTCCAATTTAGTGACTTACTCAAGGTCACTGAACATGAGGGGCAGAGTAGAGGATATTTCAAAGGCTTCTGAGTTCCAGACTGCTGCTTACCCACTGAACCTCACAGCAGAAAATGTAGAAAACCTGCAGATCTATTTATCTACATATTTTCTTTGGCTGAAATTGTGCATTTATAAATTGAAACCTTCACTCAGGTCATGGTCCCTTCATTTCAAAGCAGTTAGAAAGAATTTAATTCAACCTTGGGCAATTTATGTTTTTAAATTATTCTGGAATTATATAACCTGACATAGAAGGACCTGTAGATTCCACAGTGCAAAATGCAGCAAGAAAATCATTTAAAACTGAGAACAACAATGAAAGATATCAGGTATTCTAACATGATTTGATGAAAGTTAGTCATTGAGTCATGAAAACTGTCCATATTGCCCTAATACTATTATTCTATCTAATATTTCAGATTGATTTCTTTTCCAGAATACTTGTTTTTACTTCCTGTGTCTCTTGCGTCAGAAACAGCATGTCTGCAACCAGTTAACCCACAATAACCAGAGCCCAATCAGGAAAATAGAAGCTGCTGTAGATATCCCAAATGAAGACATTTAATTCAGAGTTACATGGGTTATGGAAGATCTGAAAGTCAAACAGAAGATGGTGAGACAAACCAAAGATCAGCAACAACAGAAAGTACCACCCCTAAACCTGGAGGAACAAAAGAAAGAGGTGGTGTTTCCAGAACCCAGAAGCCAGGGCCATTCAGCAGGAGCTAGAAGACTGTGAAGAGTTGCTCACAGACAGCACTGTCCAGTAGAGGCTGGCAACTGGAGGAGGCCAGCCACATGTGGAAATGCCAAGGGAAACAAGGGTGGGGGGTGCTCTGACTTCCCGTTCTCACCCTCCACTCTTCTAGGAGAGATAGGTAAGACCATTTTCGATGGATACAGTATACAAATACATACAGTAGGATTATACTAAAAGTAGGAAAGAAAGTCTTACAAGGAGCAATCTCCAATTTCCCTTTCACAAAAGGCTTTTTTGAATGTTCCACACTGGTTCTTCTGGAGTAGAAATGATACCTTCTTGGCTTCTATACTGAATTATGTAGTGGTCTTTATAGGGCTAGAAGTAAAGCTTCCAGATATGGATTCTTTTTTTACAAAGAAACATAATGAGCAGTCTGTGCTCTTCTTGTTCTGAGTTATGATTGTATGTATGAAATTTTACAAGTAAAAACAACATCCTAAACTACAATTGTAATCACTACCACTAAAGATTTACCATAAGGTCTCAGAAGGTCAGGTCCAGAAGGGATCTAGGAACTTATGTATTCTAACTTTTTATTTTAGATCGGGGGAAACTGAGATCTCATGAGAATATGACTTGCCTACGACTGGTCATTTCCATCTATCACATTCCCAGTTCCTAGCATCTGTACTTTCAAAGTACTAGGCTATCATTTTATTTTTTTTTAGATAAATATATGTTTATAATATTATTTTTCAAATTCTTTTCCCTTACAGGTTATTACAAAATATTGAGTATAGTTCCCTGTTCTATATAGTAGGTCTTTGTTGGTTATTTTATATAGAGGAGTGTGTATATGTTAATCTCGAACTCCTAATTTATCCCTCCCTCCTTCCCCTTTGGTAAACATGTTTCTTTTCTATGTTTGTGGGTCTATTTCTATTTTGTAAATAAGTCCATTTGTATCTCTTTTTTTTAGATTCCACATATAAGTGATATCATATGATATTTGTTTTTCTCTGTCTGGCATTACTTCACTTTGTATGGTAATCTCTAGGTCCATCCATGTTGTGGCAAACGGCATTATTTCATTCTTTTTTATGGCTGAGTATTATTCCATTGCATATATACCATATCTTCTTTAACCATTCATCTGTCAATGGACATTTAGGTTGCTTCCACATCATGCTTAATGGTGAAAAGCTGAAAGCATTTCCTCTAAGATCATGAACATGACAAAGATGCCCAGTCTCACCACTTTTATTCAATGTAGTTGTGGATGTCCTAGCCACAGCAATCAGAGAAGAAAAAGAATAAAAGGAATCCAAATTGGAAAAGAAGTAAAACTGTCACTGTTTGCAGATGACATGATGCATCATAGAAAATTCTAAAGACACTACCAGAAAGCTACTAAAGCTCATCAATGAATTTGGTAAAGTTGCAAGATACAAAATTAATGCACAGAAATCTATTGCATTTCTATACATTAACAATGAAAGATCAGAAAGAGAAATTAAGAAAACAATCCCATTTACCATCACATCAAAAAGAATAAAATACCTAGGAATAAACCTACCTAAAGAGGCAAAAGACCTGTACTCAGAAAACTATAAGACACTGATGAAAGCAACTGAAGATGACACAAACAGTTGGAAAGATATACCATGTTCTTGGATTAGAAGAATCAATAATGTTAAAATGACTATAATACCCAAGGCAATCTACAGATTCAATGCAATCCCTATCAAACTACGAATGGAATTTTTCACAGAACTAGAACAAAATATTTTACAATTTGTATGGAAGCACAAAAGACCCTGAATAGCCAAAGCAATCTTGAGAAAGAAAAATGGAGCTGGAAGAATCAGGCTCCCTGACTTCACACTATACTACAAAGCTACAGTAATCAAAACAGTATGGGCTATCATTTTACCCATCTAATAGGGTGCCTTTATAATTTATGAAAGTTTTCAATGTTCTATTGAACTTTTTGATTGAAGATAGCACTTGAGCAAGTCAATAAACAATGAGAATAAATATTCATCAGTGCATTATCCATTGTCTGTATGAGCAAATGGTAAAGATTGCCAGCTCTTGAGAATGACTACTTGATTTCAAACTCTGATTCATGATGCCAAATGTGGACAAAGATGGATAGTTGGCAGCTGCCTAGCTTCTCCAGACCTCATTTTCTTTATTTGTAAAATTAGGACAACCACAGCACCTACTTCATGGGGTTGTTACAAGAAATGAACAGAAATGCATGGAAAGGACTTAGACTTATCAACTGTGCATAATATGTTCTGTTATTAATGCTAGTTGTTAGTATTGGGTGCTTTGGATTCTGAGTATACTGGACATTTACATCTTCCAAAACAAAATTGGAAAACATTGCCCTAATCCTAAGCAGTTGGAGACACTAAATTTTGCATCTACTAAAACTTATAGTTTACTACAGCACAGAAAGAAATTTATATTTGAGAAATAGTTAAATTGAGTTACAAGACAAGAGTCAGGTGATATAAGAAGATTTGTCCTTTATCAATAAAGAGTTCATAAGAAGTTTAAAATGAGTTGCAAAAGCACAATCTTAAAGCAGGAATACACAAAATAGCAAGCAAATAAGTTTTTTAAGGCGTATAGCCAAAAACCCAAAGCCTATCTAGACGAGAAGCTTGTAAGTCACTCCTTTATGGAAGATTTTGGAGTAATTGAGGTGGTTGGATTTGCTTGGATGGGAAGATTTGGCCCCTTTCGAAGCAGAGATACTGCTGAGATCTATTTTTTTTTTCACATTTTATGACAGAGTTTTGCTTGTTATCTTCAGCTTGGCAGTGTGGTCACAAAGATGCTTATATCTTCTAGGCTGCCTGTCCCTGAAGGATTCACAAAGAGGGAAACTATTGAAATTGTTTCCTCAATCTTGAGATTTTTTTTTTTTTACATTACTTTTGCTTTAGCAAAATGCATTTATTCAAGCACAGTCTCGTCTGCACTCTAGAAAATGTGACACCATTTTGCACTGAATTTTTTAAACGCAAAAAAAAAAAAAAACTGGGCAATTAACAGATATAACTTCTTGTGATTCTGTTCCAATAATCTTGGAGAATTGTTATACTGTAAACCCAGAAAATTAACATTGCCAGATAAACAGTCTGATTATATCTGGCATGATCAAGGTTTTGTGGTGAGAAAATGTAGTTTCCTAAGGCCTCTGACAGAAAGCTACTCTGAGACCTTTTCAAAGGTTTTCAGAAGTTATTACTAGAGATTAACTATGGCATGAACAAAAAGGAATGAGGTCTTGTTTATAGTTAGCCTGTGGCTCTGAGTTAGCAAGTTCTCTCTTAAATGATCAGTATTTGAGTTCTGGGTGTTAATGAGCGAAGGTTAGCCAGAGGGAATGTGGATTTAACATAAAATCTCAATAACTTTTAGAAGTCAAATTATGTTTTAATCAACGCCTCCAGAATAAACTGAAGAAGTCCCACTGACGTTCTCAGCTGTAAGAGTAGAAGTCTGGTTTCACATTTGCATGATTTTGAAGGTCAAATGCCTGCTATCCAAGTCTTACTGATCCATATGGACTAGAAATGCCACAATATGCAATCATCATGAGGCAGATTGTCTCCTGTAAATCTGTCCTTGCTGTAACACATTCAAAATGTACCGTATTGGCTAGATTATAAATCCTTCCAGGAAATTCATGCACATTTGTAGAAGCAGCTTCACATTGATGGATGATGGCATAGGTGTTCAGGGAACCCTTAAAATAATTTATCATATGTATAAATCTGGTTTTCCATGTGTCTGGATTTCCTATGATTCCTGTGACCAAGGTACACCTGTAACTCAAAATCCTATTCCAGAAATAAGTAAAGCCATTTTTAGTCTGCTCCCATGTTTTCTACAGATATAGCACCTGTGGATTTTGTATTATTCTGAATCATAACTTTATTTGCTAAATAGAAATTCCCTTAAATGGACATTTAAACTTTGAGAATGTATTCATCAAAGGATTCTTCTCTATATTTGTTTATTTCCATTAAATAATCAATGTCTCTGGTATGTTTAAAATATTATTTATTTTATAATTATTTAAATATACACAACATTGTTAGAAACACAACCCTTGTATAAAAGAAAGACAAATGATTTGACGGTGATTCCAAAAGATTCCACTGTGTTGTGGAAGTTTAATAATTTTTATATACCTCTTTTTATGGATCTTCTAGTATGTACTACATATTATTGAATTCAACAGCTTCCACTGTACTCCAAGCAACTTTCTTCACTTTATTTACAGAAAATAAAATATCCTTCCTTCTCTCTTAGAGATCATGTACCCCTACTAGCATTTGTGAAAGTAACATTTTCCATACCTGTAAATAGATATATTAGAGCCATTCCATGAATACTCAGGAAGTACTTTCCAAAAAAAAAAAATTGGTGAGTTCTAATTTCAATTGCTTGAAAACATTATATATCATCAGAATTAGAAGGCTTTGCTTTTAAATAAATACTCTTATTTACCAAATAGAAACTGAAGTCCAGATTGAAGCAACCAAATACAATCAAATGGTGAGTTTGTGACTGCCTTATAGCTAAGACTAGAACTTGAGTTAGCTCTCAAATTAGTCTGT
Source organism: Neophocaena asiaeorientalis asiaeorientalis (assembly GCF_003031525.2). Lineage (NCBI taxonomy): Eukaryota > Metazoa > Chordata > Mammalia > Artiodactyla > Phocoenidae > Neophocaena > Neophocaena asiaeorientalis. Next base: position 7,342,121 of record NW_020174050.1, on the reverse strand, counting down.
ATGTGTTTTCTACCATGTTGCAATGCCTCTCAATCTAAAAAAGTAATATTTTATAACAAAAATCAGATGCATTTTTTTTTTTTCCCGTGTCCCCTGCATCGGCAGGCGGACTCCCAACCACTGCGCCACCAGGGAAGCCCCAGATGCATTTTTATATACTAACAATGAACCACCTGAAAAAGAAGTAGAGGAAGCAATCCCATTTATAATACATCAAAAGCAACAGAGTACTTAGGAATAAATTTAACCAAGGAAGTGAAAGATCTAGTCACCAAAAACTATAAGACATTGATAAAATAAACTGAAAAAGACACAAATATATGGGAAAATAGTCCATGTTCACAAATCAGAGGAGTTAATGCTATTAAAATGTCACTACTACCCCAAATCATGTACAGGTTCAATGCAATCCCAAACAAAATTCCAGGGGCATTTTTCACAGATATAGAAAAAACTATCCTAAAAATTCATACAGAATCAAGAAAGACCCCAAACAGCCAAAACAATCTTAAAAAACAAAGCTGGAGGCATCACACTTCCTAGCTTCAAACAATATTATGAAACTATAGGAATCAAGACAGTATGGTAATGGCATAAAAACAGACACACAGAGCAATGGAACAGAATTGAGAGTGCAGAAATAAGCCCACACATATATGATCAACTAACATTTGACAAGGAAGCCAAGAATATTCAATGGAAAAAGAGTAGTCTCTTCAATAAATGGTGTTGGGAAAATTGGATATCTACATGCAAAAGGATGAAACTGGTCCCTATCTTATACCACTCACAAAAAATAACTCTAAATGGATTAAAGACTTAAATGTAAGACTTGAGATCATAAAATTTCTAGGAGAAAGCATAGGGGAAAAGCTCCTTAACATTGGTCTTGGCAATAAGTTTTTTTAATATGACACCAAAAGTATAAGCAACAAAAGCAAAATTCAACAAGTGGGACTACATCAATCTAAAAATCTTCTGAACAGCAAAAGAAACCATCAAGAAAATGAAAAAGCAACCTACAGAATGGGTGAAAATACTTCCAAATCAGATATAGAATAAGGGGTTAATATTCAAAGTATACATGGAACTCATACAAATCAATAGCAAAATAACAAACAATCTGATTTAAAAATGGGCAGGGGACTTAAATAGGCATTTTTCCAAAGACAACATACAAATGGCCAATAGGTATATGAAAAGGTGTTCAACATCACTAATCATCAGGAAGTTGCAAATCAAAACCACAATGAGATATCATCTCACACTTGTTAAAATTGCTATTATCCAAAAGACAAGAGATAACATAAGTTCTGGTGAGGTTGTGGAGAAAAGGGAACCCTCATGTACTGTTGGTGGGAATGTAAACCAGTGCAGCTACTATGGAAAACAGTATAAATGTTCCTCAAGAAATTATAAATAGAACTACCATATGATCCAGCAATGCCACTTCTAGGTCTATAGCTAAAGGAGATGAAATCGCTATCTCAAAGAGATATCTGCACTACCATTTTCGCTGCAGCACTATTCATAATAGCCAAGATATGAAAAAAACCTAAGTGTCTGTTAATAGATGAATGGACAAAGAAATTGTGATATATATATATACATATGTATGTGTGTGTGTGTGTGTATATATACACACACACACACATACTGAATAGATACAGTGAAATATTATTCAGCCAGGAAAAAGAAGGAAATTCTGCCATTTACAAGATGGATGGACCTTGAGGGCACTATACTAAGTAAAGTGAGTCAGACAGAGAAAGATACATACTGTATGATCTCACTTATATGTGGAATCCAAAAACATTGAACTCATAGAAACAGAGACTAGAATGGTGGTTGCCAGGGGCTGAGGGGTGGGAGAAATAGGGAGATGTTGGTCAAAGGGTACAGACTTTCAGTTATAAGATGAATACATTCTAGGGATCTAATGTATAGCATGGTGACTATTGTTAGCAATACTCTACTATATACTTGAAAGTTGTTATGAGGGTAGAGCTTTAAGGTTTTCACCTTAACAACAACAACAGCAGCATCAAAATGGCAATTATGTAAGGTGAGGGATGTGTTAACTAACCTTATTGAGGTAAAGCATTTCTAAATATATGTGTATCAAATCATCACATCATACACCCTAAGCTTACAAAACGTTATATGTCAGTTATCTCTCAATAAAGCTGGAAAAAGAAAAGAGTTAATGAGAAGCTGAATAGATATTTCACAAGTTGGTTTTTGTTTGTTTGTTTTGTCCAACTGATGTCTTGTTTTGCACTCTAATTGGTTTACTTATGGCACTTCCCAGAAAGTAAGATATCATTCATTCATTTATTCAATCATTCCACAAACATATCCTGAGAACTGGTTGTATAACAGGCATTCTAGTGGGTGATCCTTCAGAATTTACAATCTAGTAATATAACCCAGTGTACAGCAACACAAGAACAGATGAACAAAGGGCTTCCTAATACAATCCTTGTATTTGTTTCTCCAAGTAGCCTTAAAATAAGATGTAAATTCTGGAGCCACTCCCTGGTTTTGATCTCAGCTGCTTGCTCTTAGGAAAATTACTAAGTCTCTCTGCCTCAGTTTCCTAATATGTAAGATTATAGTACTTTCCTTATAGATTTGTTTGATGATTAATTAACTGGGTTAATAAATTGACATAATGTGAAGATCTTAGAATCACACCTAATGTATAAGAAGTGTTCAATAAACATTAGATAGAACTATTATTATTATTATTATTATTATTACTTTTATTACCATCAATAATAAAAATTCTCTCCACAGATAGCCTCCAGGACAACTATGGTCTGAACTCCATTTCATATTCTTTTAATCCCTTCCAATTCCCCTACCTCCCCTTTAATTCCCACAGAGTATCTCAATTTAAGGTTCATTTTAATGGCTATTTCTGCAAAGAGAACATTTAGCAGTTTGGTGATGAAATCAGGGCAGCTTGAGATGTCGCACTCTAACTAGTTACACTGCACAAAGCCTAACAGTTTGCTTTCTGTTTTTAAAGAAGCGTTTCGTTTAGCCATCCTTGTGGCGGCACATGTAATTGAAAAGAGGCATATGGAGACCAGCATGGAAGCCTAACAAACACTTCAGAGTGCCTTAAAAACTATGCTAATCAGTTTGGGAAACCATGTTTTAGTCTTAAAAAAAAAAAACAAAACCTCAAAACTCCTCAAACCTAAGGTGACTTTTAAAGAAATGTTATCATTTCATTGATATTACCTAACACTAGTTTATTTCCTCTGCCCTGGCAGATATTGGCAATCCAATTAAATCATATAAAAAAGAAGAAATGAGAACACCCGTGACCTGCAGTTTAGTGGAGCAGAAATGAACTCCTGAGGGAGGTAAACCAGGACATGGTCAGAGTGTAGACTGCCTCTGTTGCAGAACAGGGAGAAGCCACACTGGCTCACAACGCTCCTCCCCCTGCAAGAAGGCACTGAGCGTTACCTGAAAACAAGAAAGACATCAGACGAACAGACCTTTATAACAGAATGTACATCTGCCAAGACAAAAATACACGACAAGCTTCTGGTGCTGGCACGCTGACAGTATGAGCAAGCTGTCTTAGTAGTGATTTTGCAAATCATTTGAGTTTAAATTCTATATAGGCCGTAGGGCCCCTGGAGCATCACTTTCTATATTTGGCTTCCTCATTTAGCTGTGTTTGGAATAAATAGGCTATGGGTAAAAATCATGCCCTTTAAGAGTTTTGCATACACAGACTAGTTTTGCATATATATTAATATGTGAACGGAGTGATTGATGCTAGCCTATGCACACGCGCGCGCACACACACACACAGAAGCTTTCTAAATGTATTTTTAAGTTGTTTTCCTGTGTGACTTTTTCTCTCTCTTTTTTTAAGTTCAGCTCTCTGGCATTTAGTAACCCACAAGCTGCTGTTTCTTTTTCCAAATAAGTTCAGCTTGATGGAGAGGCCAAGAAAAATGAGCCCAACTGATGATTGCAATCTCGAAAGAAAATATGCTTTTTATCAGAGACCACATGTTGCCAACGCCAATTAAAGTAAAGCTGGGAGATTTTCTCTGATACCAACCTGGAGAGCAGTAATGGTGAGCCAAGTATAAAAAAAGAAAAAAAAGTAGGCTTCAGGTGGAATTGTCAGGATGTCCATTGAGACGAAATGCAAGAATTTAAGGTGGAAAGTGTTACATGCCTTGTAGATTTAGCAATTTGTTTACCAGCTGGATAAGAAGTTGTACAAAGGCAATGTCATGGACTTTGATTTAAGCTGATCTAGATGAAATTCTGGCTCTGCCACTGACTGTCGGAATCTCCTTCACATCTCTGAGCCTTAGTCTCCTCATTTATAAATCAGGAATCACAAAATTCTGTTTGGATTTTTAAAAAGTGATAATGTGGATTAAAGCATCAGTTTCACAATATTTGCTTGATAAATGTTGAAAGAGAGAGAAATTAATTGATTCATTTGTAGACAACTGCTTCAATAAGGAGATCATGTTCCTTTTCTAAAGTGTTATGGGCAACCATTTCGACGCATTCATCTTGTAAACATATTAAGTATTATGTGCATTACTTCAGTGCCTTTCAAATGTTGACAAGGAGTATTGTAATGATGTGATTATGGAAAAGTTTTATTTCTGACATCAATTAATGACATACCCATGAGGTCATATGATCACACTCCGTCAAAAAAGAATCACTTTTTCTACTAGCATGGGAGGTGCAAGATGTCAAGGTTAAAAGGTTCACTTTGGGGTTTCTCTGACTTAGCTTCCATCATCCCTAAAGTGTTTATGCCAACTTTAAAAGATTATGGTAAGGGTTAAATGAGAGGAACCATACAAAATTGCTTATACCCAGAATATAGTAAAGGTGAGCTCCTTTCTCCTTTTCCTTCTGGTGAGTTGAGTACCTTTTACATTCTTAAGAACTAGTAGGAATTTGTTGACTAAATGGGCTGGGTCTGAAAAATAGGTACAAGAGCTGAAATTTTCAGATGTAGATCTTGAAACATTTTTGTGCTTACCAAAATGTTGAACTCGAGAGATTTCTTAGAAGTTGGTAAAAATAATTATTTAAAAAGTTACACTATGTAGGATGTAATAATTACGATCTGAAAACCAGGTACTGAATATATACTTTTTCATAATAAACATGTTTTTTATGTAGAACTACCACTTTTCACTTTTAAACCTTTTCAAAATTTATAATGAACAGAAGACACTTGTAGTGTGCTTTACTTACTCATCATTTATTTGAATACTTAATTCCACTAATTCTAAGATTCTGGAAATTATTTCTTTTTAGAAAGATTCACTGTGCATATTTGTGGGAAAAGACCAAAAATCTCTTACTTAAATCAAATGATTTAAGGAAATAAAAACTTCCTTAAATCTCTTACTTAAATAAAATTTATTTATTTAAAATAAAATAATATAAGGAAAATTATATTATTTAAAGTCAATTAAGGAGTTTGGAGTTTCAAGAAGCAGATAATCAGGTCATAAATGTATATCTTGACAAAGCCTGAGTGAGTGCTAAGGTCAATGAAGGAAATGAGTTTGTATTAATGTGTCATTTCAACTCCTCATATTTGGACTCAATCACAATAACCATGTGCATTTTGTCGACTTTCCTGGGTATTATGCTCTCCCACCTCTGAGAGTGAATATAGAGTTACAAGCTCGAAAAACTAAACATAGTATAGCTGGGCTACAACTTTGTTTGAAAAGAACATCAGTTGAGAAGTTCTTCTATATGTTTCTATTATATAGATCCTTCACAGTGTTTTATTCCTCTTCCCACATAGCTCTAGTTTTCTGAAATTACATTAAGAGGTTCTCAGGAAAACAATATAAATTTCATTCATACTATTCATCTGAGTTAGTCATGAAAATAAAGTTATTTTATTTCTATAAAAGTGGACTCAAGTTGAGTACACACAAAGACAGGATAATAATACCCACTTTTCAAGCAACCTGGATATTGCTGTTATCAGCTACCAAAGGACTGATCTGAACAGAATGTAATTTGTTTTCACAAGGGGCATATATATGTGGATCTATCAGCCCTTTATTGTTTATCTTTACAGTTATCCTGTGTTGGTGGACTTTGCTAAAAATGATAGAAGCACATTGTTAATGTAATTATCTATTATAAAAAAATAAAAAGCAATGTAAATATTCAATAAGGTTAAAATAATTATGTAACAGTATATATAATATTAATATTCATGTGATTAATTTTTTAAAATTTGACTTATAGGCACTCATAAAAAAAATTCTTGGGTTTCACCTCCTACCTATTAAATCAGGGTTTTTCAAGGAAAGAACTAGATAATCTGCATTTTTAATAAATAAATCAAGTAACTTTGGAGAATGTTGTACTAGAGTGCAACCTTAATGTGAAAGCAGGATTTTTATTGTTTTGCTTGCTACTATAATGCCCTGTATATCATAGGCATTCAATAAATTTATGCTGAATGAATGAACTTATCATCCTCTATGGAAAAGTATGTTATTTTTAATAATGATTGTAGAAAGTATATAATAATACCAAAAGGTGCTCTTGATATAATATTTAATGAAAATAGAAAATAAAAAATTGCACTCATTCTAAGGCTACAAATATTTAAAAAGACATTTTAAATGAAAAAAAAAAAACCTTAGCCATCACTTATACAAGAAAAAGATAATACATAGAATTTTGCCAGAATTAAAATTTTTGCTTTGCAAAAGACACTATCAAGGGAATAAAAAGATAGGAGAGAAAATATTTATGAATTTAATATCCAACAAAGAACTTTACCAAGAATATGAAAAGAACTCTCAAAACTCAACTGTAAGAAAACAAACATAATTTTAAAATAGGAAAAAGATTTGAATAGATGTTTGACCAAAGAAGATATCTAGGTGGCAATAAGCATAAGAAAAAAATGTTTAACATCATTAGTCATTAGGAAGTGTAAATTAAAACCAGTATGAAATTCTACTACACATATGTTAGAATAGCTAAAAAAAAAGTTGACAATACCAAGTGCTGATGAGGATTCAAATTAGAACTCTCATTCATTTCTAGTGGAGACGCAAAATGTTAATGTCTCTTTAAAAACAGTTTTGCAGTTTCTTATAAAGTTAAACCTACACCTACCACATGGTTGAACAATTCCACATCTAGAAATGAAAACATATTCACACACAAAATAATCTGTACATTCATGTTTATAGCAATCTCTAAAAACTGGAAACAATGCAAAAGTACTAAAACTGGTGAATGGTAAACTGTGATATAGCCATGCAATGGAATACTCAGCAATCCAAAAAACAAAGAAAAATGGATTATTGATCCATGCAACCACATGGATAAATCTTAAATGCATTATGCTAAGTGAAGGAAGCTAGGTACAAATTGCTACAACCTGTATGATTCTACTTATATGACATTCTGGAAAAGGAAAAACTATAGGGACAGATAATAGATCAGTAATTTCTAGCCATAAGAATGAGGGGAGGAGTTGACTCCAAAAGGCTAACATAAGGGTACTTTTTTAGGGCAATGGAACTGTTCTGTATCTTGATTGTGGTGATGATTATGTAGACATATGCATTCATCAAAATTCAGAGCTGTACAAAAAAATAATGAATTTTATCATATATATACTGAAAAAAATAAATTTGAAGAAATAGAAAGAAAACCCAAATGAAATACAGTAGTCATTATGATATGGTGGTGAATTTCTTTTCCTCCCCTTCACTTTCTAAATTTTTCTGTGATGTGGTTGAAATAGTTATTTAAATAATAATTAAATTATTTATACATAAAGTAAAAGGTTGTATAATAACACTATGTTTGATTAGCAGAGTCATGTGTCATTTGGTCTTCCTCATAAATTAACATTGCATCTGCTTTTGCAGAAATAAGAGTTACTCATTACTGGTTGCATACCAACTGATTGAAAAAAAGGGTCAACCAATTACATATTTTCTCTATATGACACCCATCTGTTTAATTTCTGTACTTAATAAAAATATAATCTTTCTCTATATGCTCCTTCTTTTTTTTTTTTTTTTTTTTGCAGTACGTGGGCCTCTCATGTTGTGGCCTCTCCAGTTGCGGAGAACAGGCTCTGGACGCGCAGGCTCAGCGGCCATGGCTCACGGGCCTAGCCGCTCCATGGCATGTGGGATCTTCCCGGACCGGGGCACGAACCCATGTCCCCTGCATCGACAGGCGGACTCTCAACCACTGCGCCACCAGGGAAGCCCTATGTTCCTTCTTTGACTCAAGCTTTTTGCCTCTTCCTCTTGTTTGCTCCTCTCACATCCACACCCACCCATACACGTACATATATGTACACATTGCCACACACACTGAGACACACTTGTAACACATTGTGGAAAATTCCTGCACATTGTTCAAAACACAGCTTTGAAATTATCTTTCTTGGAATCCCTCTTTGATTCTTCTGCCCAACTTTCCCTCCATGGATTTGCCCCAAAGTCCCCTTCTCTCCCTGCATGGCAGAGTTCACCTTGAACTTACAATATTGAACTAAAATGCTATTTTCAGGTGACTTCACTCACCAACTAGATTATAAGGTTCTTACAGCAGCTTGTCTAATATAGTTTTATACCCCCAACAGTTAGACAAAAGCCTGGAACATGGTAGCTACTTGACACATTTGTAATGTCCCAGGCTGAATTGAATAAACCTACTGTTTTGTGTTTATTAGTTAATTATAGTGGTATAACCATAGTTTAGTTGTATAGACAATCCTTTTTTAAAGAAAATCTTTTTTTAAAGGAAAAAAATCCCTCATTGCTAGATACTGGGGGTATTGGTATATGTCTTGTTTGAGTTGGACAGATTCTTATAACCATACACCTTGCTGGGCTCATTCACTGAGTGCCTCGTATGGGCAACATCTTGACAGCTCAGGGAAGGTATGTTGTCATAAACCCTTTAATAATGCTAATAACATGGCTGCTTTCTAAGACCTTGTTAGTTAACTTATTTTACTATTTTTTTACAGAAAAACTGTTAAGAAACCAAATGAAGCAGGTTTAAAATTCATTCACTTTAAAAAGTTAAATACTACATAGAGTCTCTGTAAGAATCATATGATGTTACTTTCTAAGCAACATAATAAATCTTCTGGTCTCCCAAGGAGCACAAGACCATAAACTCATAAAATCAAAATAGATGCAAGAAAACTACCCTCTCACCCCATTATTTTATTTGTAATTTAAATCTTATACACACTTTATCCAGCTATTTAATAGCAGAACCATAATCAACACTTAGAGTCACTGAAACATACAAGACATAGATTAGTAATTCCTTTTAAAAATAGAACAATGAGGAAAAATAAGAATGTATCAGTGTACAATATGAATTACTTATAAAACCCATATGATCATCTCAATAGATGCAGAAAAAGCTTTTGACAAAATTCAACACCCATTTATGATAAAAACCCTCCAGAAAGTAGGCATAGAGGGAACTTACATAAATATAATAAAGGCTATATATGACGAACCCACAGAAAACACCATCCTCAATGGGGAAAAACTGAAACCATTTCCGTTAAGATCAGGAACAAGACAAGGTTGCCCACTCTCACCACAATTATTGAACATAGTTTTGGAAGTTTTAGCCACAGCAATCAGAGAAGAAAAGAAATAAAAGGAATCAAAATCAGCAAAGAAGAAGTAAAACTGTCACTGTTTGCAGGTGACATGATACTATAACGCAGAGCATCCTAAAGGCACTACCAGAAAACTAATAGAGCGGATCAATGAATTTGGTAAAGTAGCAGGATACAAAATTAATGCACAGAAATCTCTTGCATCCCTATACATTAACGGTGAAAATCAGCTCAATATCAAAAAAACAAACAAACAAATCCAAAAATGGGCAGAAGACCTAAATAGACATTTCTCAAAAGAAGATATAAGCATTGCCAACAAATACATGAAAGGATGCTCAACATCACTAATCATTAGAGAAATGAAAATCCAAACTACAATGACAATGAGGTATCACCTCACAGCCGTCAGAGTGTCCATCATCAAAAAATCTGCAAACAATAAATGGTGGAGAGAGTGTGGAGAAAAGGGAACCCTCTTGCACTGTTGATGGGAATGTAAATTGATACAGCCAGTATGGAGAACACTATGGAGGTTCCTTAAAAAACTAAAAATAGAATTACCATACGGCTCAGCAATCCCACTACTGGGCATATACCCTGAGAAAACCGTACTTCAAAAAGAGTCATGTACCACAATGTTCATAGCAGCTCTATTCACAATAGCCAGGTCATGGAAACAACCTAAGTGTCCATTGACAGATGAATGGATAAAGAAGATGTGGCACATATATACAATGGAATATTACTCAGTCATAAAAAGAAACAAAATTGAGTTATCTGTTATGAGGTGGATGGACCTAGAATCTGTCATACAGAGTGAAGTAAGTCAGAAAGAGAAAAATAAATACCATATGTTAATGCATATATATGGAATCAAAAAAAAAGAAATGGTTCTGAAGAACCTAGGGGCAGGACAGGAATAAAGACGCAGACATAGAGAATGGACTTGAGGACACGGGGATAGGGAAGTGTAAGCTGGCACGAAGTGAGAGAGTAGCATTAACATATATATAATACCCAGTGTAAAATAGATAGCTAGTGGGAAGCAGCCGCATAGTACAGGGAGATCAGCTCGGTGCTTTGTGACCACCTAGAGGTGTGGGATAGGGACGGTGGGAGGGAGACGTACGAGGGAGGAGATATGGGGATATATGTATATGTACAGCTGATTCACTTTGTTATAAAGCAGAAACTAACACACCATTGTAAAGCAATTATACTCCAATAAAGATGTTTTAAAAAATGAGCTACTTGTTTTTCTCTTAAAAAAAAGAAAAAAAATTAACATTTTTTTTGATTTCTAATACTTGTGTCCAACATGAAGGGCAGAATAACAATGTTGGGCTTCTGGATTTAACTTACTAATGATATTTTTGAAAGTACTGAAGGTGAGAAGTTTGAAGAAGGCAAATGTGATTCCTAAGACATAAATTCCACAGTGCAACGATTCTTTATCATAGCAACTAGGTCAAGCCTATTCAGAAAGGCAAGGAAAAATCTAATACTTTACAAAAACCTGCCTCATGGTAGACAAAGAGAAGCTCGATTTGCTAGAATTATCAGTGTCTGAAATATCAAAAAGACAAAATCTTTGTATGTACATTGGGAAAAAAATGGCCAAGTTCTGTCTTTGAGTCTTGCTCTTCCATGCCATCTTGCTCTTCCATGCCACCAGCTGTCAACAAGGATGACTTACAAGCCTGTTAGCAGTGCATACTTTCAAAGATAGGTGGCTAAGGAACTGTAGCATGAACAAGCTCTACTCCCAGCTCATCTTATAGAAACATCCACTCAGTGTGACACTTGCATTTGACCCATATGCAAAGAGTTTCACCTGATACAGGGTGACCCCATTAAAAATAAATACCTGTCTCTTCCATCCCAAGCTTTCTTGGTTTAGCAACACAGCATCCATTAAAGGTATTACTGGGGGACTCAATCACTTGTCTAAAAGGGATAATGAATTGAAAACTGCTGTGGGCACAGAAGTAGCATCTCCATGGATAACAAGAGACCCATCAGGTTCAGTTCAAAAGAGGAGAAGTGACAAAGCCAGTCCCTATTGACCATGAATTACTTCTAACAAAAATAGCAACCGTGCTTCTCAGAGAGACACTGAATCCAGCTGGGTTTTTAACCTCAGCCCCAGTGCATGTCTCCCAAGCCCCACTGCCCTTGGGTCTCATGACCGTCAGAACTTCTGCAGAGATAAGGAATGTCCAAGCTTAAGTGTTTCATATTCCTTTGATTAAAAAATCCAAACATGTTTTTCTGTCACTGCCTCTATGCAAGAAATACTCCTGTGTTTTTTTTTCAGTATAAAAATTAGATTAAACAGCATGCTTTGCAAACAACCGATAGGAATGCTAATTAAAGGACAGACTTCACAGCCACATAAAAAGCAGCTCTGCACAAAAGTCTTCACATTCCATCTGAAATCTGGTGTTAGCAACTTGGTCAGACGGAGCCTGTGTGAACTCTGTTCACTAAAGATAGAACACCAGCAAACAGGCTTAGCAAAGAAAGATAAAATCACTAATATAAGCAATGATCTCCTTACATTTCTATTATGATTGGTAATATTTGATTGGTATGGGTGAAAGCTAATGTCTTGATTACACTACATACTCCAGCAAAGAAAGTGTTAGAGAAGCCTGGGTTTGTTCTGAGAAAGGCAAAAATATATGCTAAACTGTGATCTGACTGCTGAAATGTTAATATACTTTTTATCGCTGCTCAGGGGAACAAAAGGCTTAATCAAGAGACTATCTTAATTTTAAAACCACAACACAATGGAAGCATAGATACAGCATAATCCTTACTTAAACTATTTTTTCTCTAATTTGGGCATCATTTATTCCTTCCCTAAACTGATATCGAGTATACCAAACCCTGTGCTTTGGATTAAGGATACAAAAGTGAGTAAATCATGGTCTCTAATCCCGAAACATGACACCCTAGGGAGGATGAATGATGCTTGAACAGTTGGTTACAGGGTAAGATAATAAAGACAACAAGAGTTAAATGCACAGAGTATTCTGAATCTCTTAATCTAAGAAATGTGTGTTGGTGTGACTACAGGGGAGGGAAGGGAACTGACCAGAGAAGAATTCCTGGTAAGGGCAAAGAGGAGGTAAAATATATTTCAGATGGACAGGGCATGAAATTGGGGCAGTGTGTGAGTGCTATAAGTAATTTATCATTCCTTGAATGTACAGAATCAAAAGGTGTTGCAGGAGCTGATGTTGGGATTATAGGCAGCAGCCAGTTGAGGAAGACCCTGCCACACAAGGTGAAGAAGCACAGTCTCTGCTCTTTAGGTCAGGAACTTATCAGAGATTCCAGTGGAGGGCTGGTGTGTGCAGTATGAGGAGTAGCCCCAGCTAAGTCTATCATGCTCTTTGCTTAGGAACCATATATTCATTCCTTCAACATATAAACATTGAGTGCTCACTTGGTGTCAGGCAATGTTCTGGGCACTGGGGATATAACACTGAACAACATAGTTAAGGTCCTCCTTCTTGTACAGAGTGATTAATGGTGGGCAACTGGAAAATTTTAAGTAAGATTTTAAAACTTTCTGTTATGTGGAGGATGGATTTGGTGGGGTCAAGGTTAGATGCAAAGAAACAAGTTAGGGGGCTCTTGAAGTAATGTGAGAAACTCTAGAGGGAGTCAAAGGATAGACAGTGGTAGTAAGAATAGACAGGGCCTAAATCTGGAAATATTTAGAAAGCACAATCAATAGGACATGATTATTCGAAGTAAGTTAGGGTAGAGTTGGGAGATGTGAGGGAAGGAAAAAGCTAAGAATGAATCCTAAATTTCTAGTGTAGATTATTGGGTAGATAAATAATTCATTAGGAGTAGTCTATCTTTATCCATGACCACTATAAAATGCATGGGAAAATATATATAGCATTACCTGCAGAATTACATGTAGTATCTACATTATATAGAGCAGTGATCCCCAACATTTTTGGCACCAGGGACCGGTTTCGTGGAAGACAGTATTTCCACGGATGGGAGATATGTGGGGGGTGGTGCAGGCAGTAATGCAAGGGATGGGGGGGATGGGAGGGTTCAGGCGGTAATGCGAGCGATGGGGAGCGACGGGGAGCGGCAGATGAAGCTTAGCTCACTGACCTGCCACTCACCTCCTGCTGTGCAGCCCGGTTCCTAACAGGTCGTGGACCACTACCGGGGATTGGGGATCCCTGATATAGAGGACTACAATAAGGATGGCATACAGCTGTTGATCCACAGTGTGGCAGGGAAAGATATTTAGTGATATGCCAAAAGAATTTCAGAAACAGGACATTTCTCTTTTCTCTCATAAATAAAAATGTATTATCACATTAGCAGAGGGTTTAAACAAAGGATCCCCAAAATTCTGAAATTTTAAACTTACCTTAATCACCACTTCTCTGTTTCTATCGTTGGTCATTGTTCATATTAACACTAGCATGAAATAACCATGGCTCAGGTGAGAAAACAATGCAACTGACACTACATTTTTCTCTGCCAATGACTCAGGAGGGAAGGAATCCACAAATTAGGTTGCCACATGGTGTCAAAGAATTAATTCCCACTCGATTCTGGGCAGACTTACCAGCTGGGTTCCATCCATAAGACTGATGGGAATTCTGAGGTTTGGTTTGCGTGGTGATATTTTCTATTGCCATCAACAACTGGACATAAGAATACAAATCACTGAAGAACTTGTTGTTTTTGCTGTTGTATTATCCAGAGACACTTGGGAATTGTTCCACATTTGGAAGTCATTCCTGACCTGCACTGGATAGTTTTGCTATATTTGTCATGTTGATATCTTCTGGCAGGAACACTTAGACATTTATTGTAAGAGCTTTATCAGGGGACAAAAATATTTTGGATATGCCAAATCAAATTATAGTGTACTTGAACAGTCATCATCTGTCTTATATCCATGATTAGCATTCATTATGCAGCATCAATAAGATTTACATTAGGATTAATAGACATCATGGAAAAAATTCATATATATTTAAATGTTTCCTGCTGAAACCAGTACTGCTTAAGGAGTCATTATTCGGCATAACTGGATCAATTGCACCCATAGTACGCTCACAAATATTTCTAATACATATTGGCTGGAACTCAAATTACCTTTAGGCAAAATGGTAAAGTAGGACAAAGTTTTTCTTTGGAATCTCCTTGTTTCCAGTTTACTCAATCATTCAAAGTTTATTTATTGAGTACCTATTTTGTACTAGACACAATTCTAAGCAAAAAGTTCTTATCCTCTTGGAGATTACCCTTCTTCTAGTCCTAATTCCCAGCCCTCAATTTGTCCTCTTGCTCTAATCTTTCAAGAAATATAAATTACTGCTATTCTTCTTCCTCATTTCTCTGTTGAAATTATCCCATTCATTAGCGATCACCTTTACAGGGGCTTCTGGGGAAAAATACCTTATCTCAAAGATATTACTAAACACTGAGGAATTCAGTTATATGTCTGGCTGATGTGGGAAATATTTGAGGAAAATGGAAATAATTTGGAACTCTCATATGAAACCATAACGCATAAAAGCTATAGCTACTGGAAGAAGTGGTGGCAGCATAATGCAGGAGGGGGTGAGTTCTGAAGCCAGACAGACAGAGGTTTAAATCCCAACAGCATTCTTTCCTAAAAGTGTGACTTAACTTGCCTGAAACACACTTTCCTAGACCTTACTAGTGAATACTAGTAAAAGATTAGAAATAATATATATTCAGTGACAGGCATGAAGTAAATGCTCAAGAAGTTATTTATTTTCTCAAGATTGAAATTGAGGAGTGTATCCACCATCGGTCCTATTTGTTCTGTGACTATATTGTACGTAGATTTGCCTTTGGGCTCATGGCACTATTAAATGCTACTGATTTTTAAGATCTATGCAGTTTGGGGAGGGTGGGGGGAGAGGAGGATTTTTTTTTTTAATTTTGAAATAATTGCAGTAAAGTTGGATACTCAGTACAAAGAACTTTTCATTTTGCTAAACCATTTGAAGGTAAAGTTGCTGACCAGAAGTGTTATCAGCCATGATTACTTTAACATTTATTTCCCACAAAGACATTCTTTTAACATAACCACAACAAGACTATCTAAGTTATTTTATTGAATGTTCCTCAATTTTAATTTGTCTGATATTTCATCATGCTTAGAGTCACATTGTGCATCTTTGGCAAAAATATCAGAGAAGTGATGCTGTGATCTTATTGTAGCCTATCAAGTCGTGCACAGTTTCAATTGGTCCCATTGCTGAGAATATTCACTTTGGTCGTGATTAATGTTGTATCTGTTAGGTGTCTCCACTGTAAAAATACTCTTCCTTGTTAAATTAGTACATATTTTGTGGGGTGGTACTTTGAAATTATACATGTCCCACTTCTGATTAAAATTTTATATATTCATTTATTTATTTTCATATAATATGGACTCATGGATTCCGATTTCATTTGGTGCATTATAATCCATTACCACCATTCTTCATTTTGATGTTAAAACTGTCCCAGATTTGGCAAGTGGAAGCTCCTTCAAGTGAGCTTCTGAGTCCTTTTGGCATGTGTCTGTCATTCTTGCAGCACCACACAATGCCCCAGCCACATCTTTGATGTTCTCTGCCCCCAGTCCTGGAAATCAACCATTTCTCCAGGGAACCCTGTTTTCTTTTAGCATAAAATAGTATTACGAAGCCAGTATCTGGGTGCTAATTGCTATTGGGGTGTCTCTTCTCTCAGACCCTCACAGTGGACAACAGTAGAGAATATATGTATGTATATCTAGATCTATATTTATTTCTATATGTATTAAATGACATTGAAAAATGAGGTCACACCAATATTTTCAAATCCAATCCAACACCACAGGGAAAGAAAGGGAAAATAATAGAAAGGAAGGAAAAAGGGAAAGAAGGAAAGTAAAAGGAAGGGAAGGGAAAGGAAGGGGGAAAGGAAAGAAAGAAAAAAAGAAGGGAGAAGCAGAACTCTGTGATGTTTAAGATACCACTTAAGAAGAGCTTTAGGAGAAATACAAATTCATATTTCAAATAGAATGACGGCTGAGGCTTAATAAAATTCATGTGTGTTTATTTCTGTTTGCACTCTTAACAGTTGGGCTTGCTTACTCCTATATCTCTGTCTCTTCATGAGAACATGAAGAAGAGCTGAGGCTATTCCAGAGCAGCCATCAGTCAACTGACTTCCAAATACATAAAAGAGTCCAGTCAAACTAAGCAAAGCTGCCTACCCCAATCCACAGGTAACTGCTAACACATGGGGAACCCAGCCAAGCCTAGAAGAACCTCCCAGTTAACCTGTAGTCCTGTGAACAATAATGATTTATTTATTATTTTAAGCCACTGAGGTTTGGGGTCAAGTGTTATATAGCATTATTCTGGCCTGTTGAATTAAACTAGAAGTTATATTATGAAACCAGAAATACTCTTCTCCTATTAATTATACATTTTCTGTAGCATTTAGTATTCTGTAGGCATTGTTTTACTCAAAGATGGATAAATGGACTATGGTGAGGTCTCAGGGTAAGGAAGATGTGTATGAATGAGACCACTGTGATAGGATCTCATCTCTGTCTGATTCACTACATGACCACAGACTATAATCCATAGCCACATAGTGAGCTTTTCAACAGCACGGTGTATTATTTTTCTTTGTATATCTAGCACCTAGGAGAGCTCCTACTAAATTTGCAACATTGTAAGCACTCAGTCAATAAGTGATTGGATAAAAAGACAAGTGAATTCTGGTCAACTATTTTAAGAGATTAGTACAATAAATATTTATTTAATGAGTGAAGGAATGAGGATTCAACTTCACTAAACAGGAAGCTCTTTGTTTAAAACAGTTACTCCCTGTAATAAAATTAAGGAGTGGAAAAACAAGCCAATAGATCTAAGTCCACAAATCAAGAAATACATAGTAATAAAGGAGAAATGAGTAATGTTGATGAATGGGACAGTTTTGTAGTGCAAGCATTACAGCAAGAGTTAGGAGGGGAAACGTTTCATTTTGCTGAAAAATCAGCTTCCTCAGAACTTTGCAGTGAATGTGTTACAGGTCACAGAATCCTAAAGAGAGTTAGATGTACAGGCAATATTTTCAGAATGAGTGCACAAGAAGTATGCCCAGGACTCCTGATTTCCTGTAAATGTGATAACATTGCCTCAGAAGGGGATACATATAGTTTTGTTTCTTGTGATCGCAATAGAAATTAATTTTGTTGTTAGCATCTTTTAAAAATAAATGTAAAAACTTGGCTTTCCTTTACCATGTTCCAATTAAAATCAAGATTTTAATAATTATTCTCAGAAACCAAGTTGATGTTGATACATTACTATGCAGATAGCTCTGTGTTGTAACAATGATGTTTTGTGCTTGGATGATAATAACTGTCAAAATGCAAGGGGTTAGTGAACAGGACCCATGGGGAATGGCAGGATGACACTCTATACAAGACATTCTGCTAATAGGTCTGAGAGCAATTACTGTATGGTTTATGATCACAACGCTTAACCCCCTCACTCTCAGCTTGCAGGAAGCTTAGCCAGAAAACTGCCTGAGGAAATATTCTGCTCTCCGTGTTTTATCATTAGAGTCCATTTAAGGTGCATGTTATGAAGACTGTCAAATATGTCTGTGCATTAGAAACATCAACTTGGTCTATAATACGACTGCTGCACAGAAAATGAGCAAACCCAGAGAAGAATTCACCAGTTCCTGAACCAGCCTAGTCTGATTACTTGCATTTTACACTTTTTCAGTTGATTAGTTACCCTTTTCTTGTTTTCGTGCACTACTCCTTCACATCAGCATTAAGGTCTCTTTATTTTGTACTTGAATGTTGTTATGGCATTTTGCTAGCTCTTATTTTCTTTAAAGAAAGTGTAATCATATGAGTCATGTTTACAAAAGGCGAAATAAGCCCTTAGTAATCATCTCATTTACCCATTAGTCAACATTATTTCCAAAACATTCCAAATCTACTACCATCTCTTTTTCTGCCAACCAATAAGGTACCTTGATTTCTCAATTCTATAATTTTTTCCATACACTAATTCATGTCTGTTACTTACTTATCCCATCATCTGCTACCAAGAAAACAGAGTAAGTTATCTTCTGATTAAACCATAACAAGGAGAGTGGAGGTCATAAACAAATGTGATTATTGAAAGGAAGCTTCATAATTTAGAGATTTGAAGAAAGAGGGTGACAATATGGTATAGGCTACTTGTGACATTTAGTCACTAAGTGATTTGGAGATAGTCTCTGAGCCCACAAAATTCAGATATAATAGGTTTCTAATTCCAATCAGCATGCCTTCCAGTGACTGACAATTTGGATTAAAAATTAACAAAAAATTATCTTCTAATTTAATAATTATGTATAACATAGGAATTTTTACAAATAACCTCCATGACTTCCTTTTAACAAGTATGCATTTGGCGTAAATAAGACTTTTTTTCTCTATAATCACATACAATAAATTTAGCATTCTTTTGTACAATATTTGACTATATCAATTTGCAACACAGAAGTACTATTGCCAATAATAGCTTTACTTTTTAATGTTGACTACATAAAGTTGAGTTGTCTGCTTAGCTCATGATAACCCCAACCAGGGCTTCTAGGTACATTTGTGCATTTGTGCTTGTAAATCTAGGGAGAATTATTAACATTTGTAGTCATTTTATGTATATTTATTGCAGATATACTTTTTATAATAATTTTCCAGCATTTAGCAGTACATCCTTTTTGTGAGAGATGGGCAGATTTTTCTAATTCACACAAAGGTAATATTTAGGTCAGCAATAAGATGACTTTTTCTTAGATTTGCTTTTCAATCCTAAAATCTGAAGTCCCCAACAGAAGTTCATACTATATGACTTTTCCTCCCTAGCTAGAGATGTCTGGATCAGTGATGGACACCTACCCATGCTGGGCCAATCAGAATTTTCTCCTGGTCTGTTTCTCTGTGAAATTGGAACTGAGGACATGAAAAGTGAAGAGTTACAGCTTTGTGATGAAGTCAAAATAGCTAATCTTTAGGAAGATAAGAATAATAAAAACAGGAAGAGAAGAGCAGGGACAAAGAGGGGGCATGATATCTAGGCGATGGTGGGCTTACTTTTCAATGGTTTTCCATCTACTAGTTGCAGTCTCTTCTGGAGTCTGGCTGTCCTTTATTGCCATGGATTTCAGGAGCTATGCACACATTATTTTAATGAAACTACCTCCTCCTCATTTGAAAAATTAGATTAGATTGAGTAGAGAATAGTAGCCTTGTCGATAGGAAATTATGATATTTTATGATGACTGCTAAGGCGATAAAGAATAGGGTGTTAGACTACAGGCTCAAATTTGGGGAATGAGGAAGTTTTTCTGGAGGCAGTACCATTTATGGAGAGACATGAAAGAATGGTAGAGATAACCAGAGGAATAACTGAGAAAGGATTCCAGAAAGAGGCAACAGCATCATGAATGCCATAGATGAGAATAAGCAAGGGGAGCTGAGGGGAAGGGAAATCGTCCCAGCTGGTGAAAGATGAGGCTGGACAATTTGTTAACAGTTCTGATTTTAAAAAGACTTCATAAACTGTCATAAAGAGTTTGGACTTGCTCCCAAGAGCAACAGAGAGCGCAAGATAAGATTGCTAAGTAGGCAGAGGGCAGGACTTTAAGGATTTGCAGGATTTAGGCCTTGTTGTGTTAATTACTTTAGTTTTATCTGAACAGCATGTTTAAAACATGGGAGAACAGACTGGCATTTTAGGGAGAAATCAATCTAGTTAGGATAACCACAGAAATGTAGGATAAGATTGCTAAGTAGGCAGAGGGCAGGACTTTAAGGATTTGCAGGATTTAGGCCTTGTTGTGTTAATTACTTTAGTTTTATCTGAACAGCATGTTTAAAACATGGGAGAACAGACTGGCATTTTAGGGAGAAATAGATCAATCTAGTTAGGATAACCACAGAAATGTAGGGAAAAAGTGATGAGGAGAAATAGGAAACCACCCCAGGAGATGATTACATGGTTACAAGAGGTATTCAGTAGGTAGCAGATAAACTGGATTC
The DNA here is from genome assembly GCF_003031525.2 of Neophocaena asiaeorientalis asiaeorientalis. Taxonomy (NCBI): domain Eukaryota; kingdom Metazoa; phylum Chordata; class Mammalia; order Artiodactyla; family Phocoenidae; genus Neophocaena; species Neophocaena asiaeorientalis. The sequence goes on along the minus strand of NW_020174050.1, from coordinate 7,321,338 downwards.
AGAGGGTTAGTGAGGGGGAAGAATCCTGGAAGAAAGCTGGCAGCCTGAGATGGATACTGTACCAAGCAATACTGGTGTGTGATTTTTTAAAAATATTTTATTTTTGAGAAGCATGTTTTTCTCCCTTTCCTTCACTAGTATGTTGTGAAAAAGTATAAAAAAACAGGGTGGTTGTAAGATAGGTGCTAAGGAGGACTAAATAGAATACAAAACCCACTGTCTTTGAGAGCACCTAGCTGGTCCAAAGAAAAATATCCAAGGGGTGAGGTGATCTGTGGTTTAATATGGGCAGGTGTTCACATCCAAAACTCCTTTAACCAAAAACAGGGCAGTATGAATCCATTTATTTATTAAATATTTATTGAGTGCTTACCATGTGCAAGGCACTATGTTAGGCATTGGTGACATATTGGCAAAGAAGATATACAATGTCCCTACCCTCATGGAGCTTATAATATACTAGGGGAGACTATCATTAACCAAATAACTTTAAAATTATTTATAATTTTGTTCATATGTAAGACAGTCCTGTCTAACCTATGTGTATTTGAGGAAGTAGTATTTGGATGATGTTACAGACTGAATTGTGTCCCCCTAAATTCATGTGTTAAAGTTATAACCCTTAGTGTCACTGTATTTGGAGATAAAACCTTTAAGGAGGTAATTAAGGTAAAATGAGGTCATAAGGGTGGGGCCCTAATCCAAAGGACTGGTGTCCTTATAAGAAGAAAAAGACCAGAAGTATGCCCACACAGAGGAAAAGCCAATGCAGGACACAGTGAGAAGGTGAGGTCTGCAAGCCAAGGAGAGCGGTCTCACCAGAAAGCAACCCTTGATCTTCCAGCCTCCACAGCTGTGAGAAAAGAAACCCAGTCTGTAGTATTCGGTTACAGTAGCCTGAGCAGTCTAGTATAGACAGTATTCTGAAGGATGAACAAGTACATTTTTGTCAATCAGGGCAGGGCAGGAGGGAGTGTGTCATGCTGAGGGGAAAAAGGCATGTGCCTGAGGTGAGAAACCTCACGGAGGGTTGGAGCAGCTGAGAGAAGATCAGTGTGAAGAGAGAGGGGCAGAGTGGCAGGGGCCAGAATGGTCAGTTTTGTAGGCCTAGTTACATGAATGACTGTTTTTTATCTAAAAAGTACTGGAAGACCATTGAAAGGTCAAATCAAGGGAGCGACATAATTAGATTTGCTATTACAAAACATAATTCTGACTTTGGTCAGGAGAACAGGTTGGAAGGAGGCCGGGGGTGAGTTTGGAGACCTCTGTAGAGCCTAGGAGAGATGGTGGTGGTGCAGTGTGGTGGAGAGGAGTGGATGGATTTAAGAGACGTTTAGAAAGGGGCACTGACTTGTTTTGTGATTAGTGGGCTGTGGTGAGATAAGTAAATGGGGGTGTCAAAAGTAATTTTCAGGTTTGGGGCTAGGGCATCTTGGAGAATGGTAGTGTGATTTATTTAGATAGGGAACCATGGAGGAAGGATACTCTCTGGGGGGAAAGATCACCCTCTTGTGGCAGGTGGAACTAAGAGTGAGTGAGTCTTGGTATTGTTTCAGGGGCCATTGATCCATGCTTAACTAGAAACTACAGGCTGTAGATTCAATGAATAAGACCCAGCTGCTTAGAGGAGGGGGCTGGTGAGAGCTAGGCTGGGTACAGGCTCCAAATGAGAAAATTCTCAGTGTAGATACTGATCAATATCGAAGGAGTGCACCATAAAAGGGAGAATCAGGTACTCCGGCATCACCCTACTTCTAGACACCAAAGCTCTGGCATGAGATGAACTTCAGCCACACGCACTCAAACTGAGGCGTTCGTATACTCTGTGCACTCAGCAGGACTGGCTCAGGATCTCAACCAAGGCAGGGCATGAGTGAGTCCTCTTCCCTGAGCCTGCTCTCTGGTTTCAAAGAAAGTGCAAGTCTCACTCTTCTGTAATTATTGGCCATGAAGTAATACTTAGCAGCCCATGTATTTATTTATGTATGCATGGATGGATCTCTGTTGAACAAATACGTATGCAGTGCATACCATAACTTATTTCTATGTCACAGAATCTGATGAGGTAGATAATATTACTATCATCATTATACAGACAAAGGAACTGAGGCACAGAGAAGTCTAGCTAGTAAGTGACAGAGAGCTAGGATTTGTCTTGGAAGGTTGGTCTACCTTCACCATGCCCATTATAATGTATTTAACTTTCTTCCTTTTTAGATATTTAAGTGAAATAGCATTAACAAGCTATGTTTGAAAAACTCAGATGTAAGAAGATCTCCTTCTAGTTCTTGCTAGTTCAAATGAGCTCCCAAAATTGGGCTTCAGGTAGGTTCCATTACAGTCTCCATATTCACACAAGACCTTCTTTGATTAAAAAAAGAGATAAAAGCCATGTAGCCTTTTAGAGGAATTGCAAGAATAATCCATGGTAAGTACAGTCAATGTCAGATGGCCCACATTAAAGACTGATGGAATCTACTTAGAGAACACTTGCAGTCCTGGTAGCTCCACTGAGGGATCCAGGTTTCCACTCCCCGGTCCCCCACCTTTCTTCAGGAGAAGACAGGGGCTTCTTGTAAATCTTCTGCTAGTTGGACAAGGCAGTTTACGGAATAAGGGAGAAAACAACCTTGCAACCTTTGGACCGGCTCTGCAGCCCTGGCATAGCTGCGGTGAGTTTGTGTTTCACAGCAAGGTGTAACTCATGAAGAAACGATATGCGCTGCAGAAGTCCCATGAATCGGGAAGGAGGGCTGGACTACAAACCACCCACAAAGCTATTACTCCCAAGGGGTGTGAGCGTCTAGGTTGCCATTTATAAAAATGAGGTTAAAAAAGAAACTTCAAACTTAAAAAAAAAGTAGATAAATTATAATTTGATCAAAAAGAAAAAAGGAAGATAAAATGGTAAAAATCAAATAAAGGAGAAAATTAAAATAGCTAAAATAAATGCACAATATAGATGACATGAAGGTGGAAAAACTGTGAGACAAAAATCTAAAGTTTAACACAAGTAGTGTGTGATGTATATGAGTGAGGGCAGTTGTAGAGGCCCAGGAGGTGTTCTGCACTTTTCCTTCCCTGGCCCGTCTACCCTGATCTTACCCCAGCTGGTTCTCTAAGACTTGAGGCATGAGGATCTTGGAGAGATTTCCTCAGTAGAAAATCTCAGGTGAAAGTCCTGGAATCTAGCTCCTCTGCCTAATCCAGGTGCCTTCATACACAAACATTAGAAGAAGGTCTAATCAACACACAGAGCTCCTAAAAAGTCCCTGGTATCCAGTAGCATACTGAACATAGAGAAAAAACACAGAAATACCCACTACCTCCACCCCCATCTGACTGAACATGCCTTAATTCTGCTACTGTTGAAGAAGAACAGAAAGTTTCCTTCTCAGTCTTCATTTGGTTTTTCACTGAGGTTTCAGGCCACCTATCCTGTCTAACACGGATCAAATATAGAGATACTATTGTTGGTATTACTTATAATACCTGCATTTGTCACAAGGTAGTTGATGGCATATGTGTATGTGCCCGAGTGTGTGTGTGCACATGTATGTGTCTGTGTGTTGTATTTTGAACAGACTTTCTCTTTGTTTTGCAATGGTACTGATTTAGGTAACCACTTGGGTAGATTATATTAATGGCCTGGATTCTTCACCCTTCCCTCTATTCAACCCCTTTGCTATGGGTCCAATTTAAATATTAATATTCAGGGTCCAATTCAAATATTAATGTCATCCAGAAACACCCATATCAACACACCCAGAATAATGTAAGACTAAATGTCTGGGCAGCCCATGGCCCAATCAAGTTGACACATAAAATTAACCATCACATCATGTGACTTTGCAGTAATGTCCATGGAAAATTTGATCTATTTCCTCACTGTTTAACTCAGATTTGGCTGTGTGACTTGCTCTTACCTCCAGAGTGCTTGCAGGCTTGTCATGACCTAAAGTTTAAAAAGCTCTTTTGCGTTTCTACCTGTGCTACTGCATCTCTGCCATAACTGTGAGGTAATACGTCTGGGATTATCTGCTAGGCCCATGACGAAGATGAGAAGCTCATGAAACAGAGTTGAATTACCCCACCTGGGCCCAGCCTAGATCAGCCAACCCACAGTCTTGTTAACTAAATAAAAACTTATTGTTGCATGACTCTGAGAATTTGTGGATTTTGTCACACAGTGTTATTGTGTTCATAGCTAAACATTATACCATCCATTTCATTTAGATGGACATTTTTTTCCTGTTCTATATGTTCAGTTGTTGCAAACTTTCTTATAGTATTTGGTCTTTTCATCTGACTTCTGTAATAATACCCCAAAGTATTATGATAGCATAGATGTTTTACTTAGGTTTAATATCCACCTCACCAAAAGAGTATAATGTGCATTTTCAGTACTAAAAGTTATACAGAACCAGTAAAGCTACACAGCCCTCTGTAATGTATGATGTAAGGAAGCATATACTTTAATGCAAAGAACTGAAACTATAACAGACAGATGTGATCCCGTCAGTCGGTCCCCTGCTCAAAACCCTCTGTCTCCATCAGTTTACAAAATAAAATCCAGAGTTCTTAGTCTGGTAGGTAGGCCCCAGGCCATTTGGTCCAAACTCCTCTTAATGCCTTGTGTAACTTGCAGGTTGAACATCTGAATTAATGGACCATAATCATAAAAGTAACTTGCTTTTTGTGTCTCACCATCCCTTTAAAACTGATCAGTGTGAGTATTCCTTCTCCTGCCCCAAATGCAAAAGTTGTCCGATCCCAGGACCTTTTACTTTCTCTTAGATTTATTCTTTCTTTTGCTCTCTTTGAGTTATAATCAGAATTCAGTGACTAAATTTGCCAGTTGAATATACCAACCAAAACTCTAAATTTAATGTAAAGTTAAATTTCGTTCCTTCCTCTAAGCTGTCCTGGGATGAACTACTGCTTGCAGTAGAAAAGGGAGAAGAAATTCTCCTTTTGTGTCATTCACCTCCTCCTTCAATAGTCAACTGCTGTTTCTGACCACTTAAGGCTGGAGCTGGAGTAGGAAAGGGAGGTAAGGGGAAGGAAAGTGCTTACCTGACTAATACTAAGATCAGATGGCTGAACCTGATCCATGTTTAAAGCTGCCTCTTCCTTTGAATGTAAATTTCCCGCTGTAAGCAGGTCCTCTCCTTCAGCTGGTTACCCCAAATTCCTTTCAGCTCCCAGGGCTCTCCCACAGCTTCTCGCACTGGAGTCTACTTACTTTGTAAGGCCACCATCTGGGCAGGATCCCTTTTAAAGTAACAACCCTATCTTAGTTTCCATGTATGGTCCTTCAAGTGGACAAGCATCTGACGCTAGAAGAGGAGGTTACAACCCAGATGTGACTCTCCACTTGGCTGCATAGACCATTGGTCAGAGTATAGAACTAGGCCACCATATCCTTGACTACAAGGCACACAATTGAAGCTCTCTGAGTGGTCCTATTAAAGTCCCCTCACTAAATTTCCCACATTGGGGAGAAAAAGTCCCCCAGTGCAAGTCTCTACAAAGAAATTCTCCTCTCTAGTCTTCCTATTATCAGTTTTTCAACCCTTTTACAATTTGATGTGTTAGGTTCAGGAAAGTCAAATAATTGGTTTGTGGCCAAATCCTTTGAAATTTATCATATGGTCCAGCACCTCTATTTTATCTCAATGCCCCAGTCAAAATTTCCAATTTGTCACATTTCACTTGTTTCTCATTATTTCCCAGGTGGCCTATTGTGCATTTATATGATTCTTGTGGTTCTCCAAAACTTTAAGCACCTGTGTTCTCCTTTCTTTTTTACCATATGACCAATATGCTACTCTCTCACTTTGTCCCAGCTTACCCTTCCCCCTCTGTCTGTTCTCAAGTCCATTATCTACCTCTGTGTCTTTACCCCAGTCCTGCTCCTAGGTTCATCAGAACCATTCTTTTTCTTTAGATTCCATATATATGTTAGTATATGGTATTTGTTTTTCGCTTTCTGACTTACTTCACTCTGTATGACAGGCTGTAGGTCCATCCACCTCTCTTTTCTCCATTGTGTATTCTTGCCTTCTTTGTCAAAAATAAGGTGACCATATGTGTGTGGGTTTATCTTTGGGCTTTCTATCCTGTTCCATTGATCTGTATTTCTGATGAGGCTGGATCTTGTCCTTCTGGTGGGCAGGACTGAATCTGGTGGTGTGTTCTGGGGTGTCTGTGACCTTATTATGATTTTAGGAAGCCTCTCTGCTAATGGTTGGGGTTGTGTTCCTGTCTTGCTAGTTGTTTGGCATGGGACTTCCAGCACTGGAGCTTGCTGGCTGTTGGGTGGAGCTGGGTGTTAGTGTTGAGATGAAGATCTCTGGTAGAGCTCTCACTGATTGGTATTACATGGGGCCGGGAGGTTTCTGGTGGTCCAATGTCCTGGACTCGGCCCTCCCACCTCGAAGGCTCAGGCCCAACAGCCAGCCAGAGCACCAAGACCCTGCCAGCCACACGGCTCAGAAGAAAAGGAAGAGAGAAAAAAAAACACCAAAAAAACCAAACCCAAAACATGAACAGACAGAGCCGTAGGACAAATGGTAAAAGCAAACCTATACAGACAAAATCACACAAAGAAGCATGCACATAGACACTCACAAAAAGAGAAGAAGAGGAAAAAAAAAAAAAAGAGAGCAACCAAACCAATAAGCAAATCCAGCAATGATAATAAGCACTAAATACTATACTAAGCATAAAACCAGAAGCAAATTAGATGCAGAAGGCAAACCCCAAGTCTACAGTTGCTCCCAAAGTCCACCACCTCAATTTTGGGAATATTCGTCGTCTATTCAGGTATACCAGAGTTGCAGCGTACATCAAGTTGATTGTGGGGATTTCATCTGCTGCTCCTGAGGCTGCTGGGAGAGATTTCCCTTTCTCGTCTTTGTTTGCACAGCTCCTGGGGTTCAGCTTTGGTTTTGGCCCTGCCTCTGTGTGCAGGCCACCCTCAGGAGTCTGCTCTGCACCCAGACAGGAAGGGTTTAAAGCAGTGGCTGGTAAGGGCTCTCTTGCTCACTCAGGACGCAGGGAGGGAGGGGTATGGCAGTCATAATTGGAATGCGGGGTGAGCCTGAGGCGGCAGAGGCCGGCTTGACGTTGCAACAGCCTGAGGCATGCTGTATGTTCTCCCAGGGAATTTTCCCCTGGATCTCCAGACCCTGGCAGTGGCGGGCTGCACAGGCTCCCAGGGGGTTTGGATAGTGACCTGCACTTGCACACAGGATTCTTGGTGGCAGCTGCAGCAGCCTTAGCGTTTCATGCCTGTCTCTGGGGTCCAAGGTGATAGCTGCAGCTCATGCCCATCTCTGGAGCTCATTTAGGCAGTGCTCTGCCTTCTGTCGGCACACTGGGAAGGAATCCCCTCCCCTCACACACCCTGAAACAAAGGTCTCTTGCCTTTCCGGAAGGTCCAGAGTTTTTCCCAGACTCCCTCCCGGCTACCTGTGGCGCACTAACCCCCTTCAGGCTGTGTTCACGTAGCCATCCCTAGTCCTCTCCCTGGGATCCGACCTCCAGAAGCCCGAGCCTCTGCTCCCAGCCCCCGCCCGCCCCGGTGGGTGAGCAGACAAGCGTCTCAGGCTGGTGATTGCTGGTCGGCACCCACCCTCTGTGCGGGAATCTCTCCGCTTTGCCTTCCGCACCCCTGTTGCTGTGCTCTCCTCTGTGGCTCTGAAGCTTCGCTCCTGCCCACGCCCTGTCTTCACCAGTGAAGGGGCTTCCTAGTGTGTGGAAACTTTTCCCCCTTCACAGCTCCCTCCCAGAGTTACGGGTCCCGTCCCTATTTTTTTGTCTCTGTTTATTCTTTTTTCTTTTGCCCTACCCAGGTACATGGGGATTTTCATGCCTTTTGGGGAATCTGAGGTCTTCTGCCAGCATTCAGTAGGTGTTCTGTAGGAGTTGTTCCACATGTAGATGTATTTTTGATGTATTTGTGGGGAGGAAGCTGATCTCCACGTCTTACTCCTCTGCCATCTTGAACGTCCTCCTGTGTTCTCTTTTGAGAATGCTCTCTTATCCAACCTTTCCGCACAAGTCTAAACTCTAGTCATCTCTCAAGGATTCACACAATTCTTTCCTTTTATAAGCCTTCTCTGATCTTCTGGTCAAAATTTTTATTTTCCTCTTTGTTCTCAGGGCATGTTGCAACTTTATTACCGCTCTTATTACAGCATAGCTTGCATTAGAGTTCCCAACTACAGCATTTCATGGATTCTAGGATAGTTTTTCACACTTAACATCTCTGAAATAGGTACACATCTTACAGCCAATGCAATGACATCTTATAACCGCTTGACAGTTTTGTTTTTTCACTTGTTTGTGTTACATAAAATGATGGTATATCTCACAATAGCACCTTAGTAGTTTGTGAGCCCCTGGATTTTAGAGACTTCGCCTTATTCCTCTCTCTCATATTCTTCAGCAATGAGTGTAGTGTCTTGCAAAACTAACTGCTCAAAATGGGATATTGAACCAAATGTGTGTTCTATATTCTGAGTTACTATGGTTTTCTACAGTGTCCAAAACATTTCCAATTACAATTTGATTCAAATTAAAAGGGCTTTGATGGGATATTTATTACTTAAAAGATAACATTTATTAGTCTTTGTGTTGTGATTGGAGCTTTAGTATCATCAGGAAGAAGTTTAATCTGACTTCATTTTCACTCCATTAAAAATCTTGTAACAATGTTCATAAATTAGATCTCCAGAGTCGTAAAACTATATGTCATAGCCCCAATCTGCACATATTTGACCACATTGGATATTAAACATAGTTTTAGATTTGGGAATATCCATTTATAATAATTAATGTTCTTCATGATTTTAATGCAAGCATGCAAATGTATAAATTGTATGATTTTGGTCTGTCCTGTTGTCAGTGACACTAATAAACTAGGGACACACTATAGCAATTATAGTTCATTTCTTTGCTTGAAATGAACACTTTTTTATTGTTAGCTCATCATTGACTTGCCTTGCTTATGAAGAATTATAATTGAGAATCATAAAGTCAACTAGAAATATTATTTTAGGAAAAAAGGAGACTTAAGGGAACAAAATAAATCCAAATATGTAGTAGTATGGCACGGTTGTGGTGCTTAAATACCCTCCTATGAACAAGATTTAATTACCAAGATTCTCAATTTAGAATCATTCAAGGACACAACATTGGCTAACTTGTAGGCAATTTCATTTGTTTATAGACATGTATGGAGGCCTTAGAGTGAAGAAGGAAAAACAACAATAAATTATTAGTCTGGAGCAAAAAGGCAAACCTACCAAACTGCAAGTGTTCCCTTTTCTGGATGCCAGTTAAGGACACAACATTGGCTAACTTGTAGGCAATTTCATTTGTTTATAGACATGTATGGAGGCCTTAGAGTGAAGAAGGAAAAACAACAATAAATTATTAGTCTGGAGCAAAAAAGGCAAACCTACCAAACTGCAAGTGTTCCCTTCTCTGGATGCCAGAATGAAAAATTAAAGATGGAAAAACTTATTTCATAAATATACTGCGTGAAAATCTTTTCATATGACACGTAAATCTATAACTTTCTATCTGTTCGTTCATTCTTTCCTTAACTTGTTCTTACGTATTTTCTGAGTTTCCCAAGAAACAAAAAGGAATTGTTGGAATTCTAAGAGACTTTGAAGCAGTTCATCATCAAATGATTGGGTTTAAAATTTGAAATTTATTGTTTAGAAAATTCCTATTCTCTTAGTCCTTAGCCATGCATAATAATAATAACTACATTTTAAAAATGCACATCTACTATGCACATACACTAGTTAATCATTGTTCATAGTAACCCTGAAAAATAGGTCTCACCATCCTCATTTTATATAAGCAAACAGAAATTCAGAGAGAACTAACACATGGTAAAGCCAAGATTCGAATCTGGGTCTGTCTGCCTCTAAGAGCACATCCTCTCCCCGACTTTATCCCACTACACATGTGAAATTTTGCTGTAACCCTGCTTGCTCTAGAGTAGAATTATTCTTAAGGTAAGTCTTAAGGTTATTAAAGCATCATGTCTAGATCACATTACCTGTTCCTTGGCATACCAGAATATGCTATAAGTCCAATTTTGGTTTCATATATGAAAGAATATTCTAATGATTAGAGCTTTTCAACAATGGGATGAAAATAATTCTCAAGCAGGGGCTGATGACTAGCATTACTGAATGAATGTATTTTGGACGAAAGTTTGGATAACTTAGATTTCTAAGGGCCTTTCCAATATTGACTATTTATGACAGACTTTATAAGGTAGCTGTGGTGAAGTGAAAAGAGTAAAGTTAGGAATCCCTAGTCATGGAGTCAGTAGTCATGTGTTTGAGTCTTGACTCTTACTATAAGCCTACTTGAAGATTAATTTACTGCTCTAGGCCTCAGTTTATTCAACTAAAAAAGCAAATGTTGACAGAATTACCCAATTCACAGTCACTATCAAAATTAATTGAGAAATTAAAAATAAAGATAATTTATAGAGGAGGGCTTCAGATAGAGGAGGAGTAAGACGCGGAGATCACCTTCCTCCCCACAGATACACCAGAAATACATCCACACGTGGAACAACTCCTACAGAACTCCTACTGAAGGCTGGCAGAAGACCTCAGACCTCCCAAAAGGCAAGAAACTCCCCACGTAACTGGGTAGGGCAAAAGAAAAAACAGAGACAAAAGAATAGGGACGGGACCTGCACCAGTGGGAGGGAGCTGTGAAGGAGGAAAGGTTTCCACACACTAGGAAGCCCCTTCACTGGTGGATATGGGGGGTGGGCAGGGGGGAAGCTTCAGAGCCACGGAGGAGAGCAGAGCAACAGGGGTGCAGAGGGCAAAACAGAGAGATTCCCGCACAGAAGATCGGTGCCGATCAGAACTCATCAGCCTGAGAGGCTTGTCTGCTCACCCATTGGGGTGGGCAGGGGCTGGGAGATGAGGCTCAGGCTTCGGAGGTCAGATCCCAGGGAGAGGACTGGGGTTGGCTGCATGAACACAGCCTGAAGCAGGCTAGTGCACCACAGCTAGCCGGGAGGGAGTCCAGGAAAAAGTCTGGAACTGCCTAAGAGACAAGAGACCATTGTTTCGGGGTGCGTGAGGAGAGGGGATTCAGAGCACCACCTAAACGAGCTCCAGAGACAGGCGCATGCCGCAGCTAACAGCGCGGACACCAGAGACAGTCATGAAATGCTAACACTGTTGCTGCAGCCACCAAAAAACCTGTGTGCAAGCACAGGTAACTATCCACACCTCCCCTCCCGGGAGCCTGTGCAGCCCGCCACCGCCAGGGTCACTTGATCCAGGGACAACTTCCCTGGGAGACCACATGGTGTGCCTCAGGCTGGCCTCTGCCAGCATCACGCTGGCCTCTGCCAGCTCAGGCTCGCCGTGCATTACGTACCCCTCCCTCCCCTTGGCCTGAGTGAGCCAGAGCCCCTGAATCAGCTGCTACTTTAACCCCGTCCTGTCTGAGCGAAGAACAGACACCCTCAGGCAACCTACACACAGAGGCGGGGCCAAATCCAAAGCTGAACCCCAGGAGCTGTGGGAACAAGGAGAGAAAGGGAAATCTCTCCCAGCAGTCTCAGGAGCAGCAGATTAAATCTCCACAATCAACTTGATGTACCCTGCATCTGTGGAATACATGAATAGACAACGAATCATCCCAAAATTGAGGCGGCAGATGTTGGGAGCTACTGTAGGCTTGGGGTTTGCTTTCTGCATCTAATTTGTTTCTGGCTTTATGTTTATCTTAGTTTAATATTTAGAGTTTATTATTACTGGTAGATTTGTTTATTGATTTGGTTGCTCTTTTACTTTTATATATATATATATATATATATATTTATTTATTTATTTTTCCCTTTTCTCTTTTTGTGAGTGTGTATGTGTATGCTTTTGTGTGTGATTTTGTCTATATAGCTTTGCTTTTACCATTTGCCCTAGGGTTTTGCCTGTCCATTTTTTTTTTCTTTTTTAGTATAGTTTTTAGCACTTGTTATCATTGGTAGATTTGTTTATTGGTTTGATTGCTCTCTTTTTTCTTTCTTTCCCTTTTTACGACTTTAAATTTTTTTATTTTTAATAATATATTTTTTAATAACTTTATTTTATTTTGTTTTTTCTTTCTTTCTTTTTTTCTTCTCCCTTTTCTTCTGAGCCCTGTGGCTGACAGGGTCTTGGCGCTCTGGCCGGGTGTCAGGCCTGTGCCTCTGAGGTGGGAGAGCCGAGTTCAGGATATCAGTGCACCAGAGACCTCCCAGCTCCACGTAATATCAAATGGTGAAAGCTCTCCCAGAGATCTCCATCTCAAAACTAAGAGCCAGCTCCACTCAACGACCAGCAAGCAACACAGGACACCCTATGCCAAACAACTAGCAAGACAGGAACACAACCCCACCCATTAGCAGTGAGGCTGCTGAAAATCATAATACAGTTACAGACATCCCAAAACACCACCGGATGTGGTTCTGTCTACCAGAAAGACAAGATTCAGCCTCATCCACCAGAATACAAGCACCAGTCCCCTCCACTAGGAAGCCTACACAGCCCACTGAACAAACCTTAGCCACTGGAGGCAGACACCAAAAACAATGGGAACTAAAAGCCTGTAAAAGGAAGACCCCAAACATAGTAAGTTAAGAAAAATGAGAAGACAGACAAACACACAGCAGAATGCTTTAAATGACACATTAAACAAGATGGACTTAAGTGATATTTATAAGACATTCCATCCAAAAACAACAGAATACACTTTTTTCTCAAGTGTTCATGGAACATTCTCTGGCATAGATTATATCCTGGGTCACAAATCAAGCCTTGGTAAATTTAAGAAAATTGAAATCATATCAAGTATCTTTTGCAACCACAATGTTATAAGACTAGATATCAATTACAGGAAAAATCTGTTAAAAATAGAGACACATGGAGGCTAAACAACACACTACTTAATAACCAAGAGATCACTAAAGAAATCACAGAGGAAAAAAAAAATATCTAGAAACAAATGACGATGAAAACACAATGACACAAAATCTATGGGATGCAGCAAAAGGAGTTCTAAGAGGGAAGTTTATAGCAATACAATTCTACCTTAAGAAACAAGAAACATCTCAAATAAACAACCTAAACGTATACTTAAAGAAATTAGAGAAAGAAAAACAAAAAACCCCAAAGTTAGCAGAAGGAAAGAAATCATAAAAATCAGATCAGAAATAAATGAAAAAGAAATGAAGGAAACAAGAGCAAAGATCAATAAAACTAAAAGCTGGTTCTTTGAGAAGATAAACAAAATTGATAAACCATTAGCCAGACTCATCAAGAAAAAAAGGGAGAAGACTCAACTCAATAGAATTACAAATGAAAAAGGAGAGGTAACAACTGAAACTGCAGAAATACAAAGGATCATGAGAGATTACTACAAGCAACTATATGCCAATTAAATGGACAACCCAGAAGAAATGGAAAAATTCATAGAAAAGCAGAACCTTCCGAGACTGAACCAGGAAGAATTAGAAAATATAAACAGACCAATCACAAGCACTGAAATTGAGACTGTGATTAAAAATCTTCCAACAAACAAATGCCCAGGACCAAATGGCTTCACAGGCGAATTGTATCGAACAATAGAGAAGAGTTAACACAGATCCTTTTCAACTCTTCCAAAATATAGCAGAGGAACACAAAATATAAGATGAATACTCCCAAACTCATTCTATGAGGCCATCATCATTCTGATACCAAAACCAGACAAAGATGTCACAAAGAAAGAAAATTACAGGCCGATATCACTGATGAACATAGATGCAAAAATCCTCAACAAAATACTAGCAAACAGAATCCAACAGCACATTAAAAGGATCATATACCATGATCAAGTGGGGTTTATCCCAGGATTGCAAGGATTCTTCAATATATGCAAATCAATCTATGTGATAAACCCTATAAACAAACTGAAGGAGAAAATCCATATGATCATCTCAATAGATGCAGAAAAAGCTTTTGACAAAATTCAACACCCATTTATGATAAAAACCCTCCAGAAAGTAGGCATAGAGGGAACTTACCTCAACATAATAAAGGCCATATTTGACAAACCCACAGCCAACCTCATTCTCAATGGTGAAAAACTGAAAGCATTTCCACTAAGATCAGGAACAAGACAAGGTTGTCCACTCTCACCACTGTTATTCAACATAGTTTTGGAAGTTTTAGCTAAAGAAAGCATAGAATAAAAAGAAATAAAAGGAATCCAAATCAGAAAAGAAGAATTAAAGCTGTGACTGTTTACAGATGACATGATACTATACATAGAGAATCCTAAAGATGCTACCAGAAAACTACTAGAGCTAATCAATGAATTTGGTAAAGTAGCAGGATACAAAATTAATGCACAGAAATCTCTTGTATTCCTATACACCAATGATGAAAAATCTGAAAGAGAAATTAAGGAAACACTCCTATTTACCATTGCAACAAAAAAGAATAAAATACCTAGGAATAAACCTACCTAAGGAGACAAAAGACCTGTATGCATAAAACTATAAGACACTGATGAAAGAAATTAAAGGTGATACAAATAGATGGAGAGATATACCATGTTCTTGGATTGAAAGAATCAATATTGTGAAAATGACTATATTACCCAAAGCAATCTACAGATTCAATGCGATCCATGTCAAACTACCACTGGCATTTTTCACAGAACTAGAACAAAATATCTCACAATTTGTAAGGAAAAACAAAGGACCCCAAATAGCAAAAGCAATCTTGAGAAAGAAAAACGGAGCTGGAGGAATCGGCTCCCCAACTTCAGACTTTACTACAAAATTACAGTAATCAAGACAGTATGGTACTGTTACAAAACAGAAATATAGATCAATGGAACAGGATAGAAAACCCAGAGATAACCCATGCACATATGGTCAACCTATCTTTGAGAAAGGAGGCAAGAATGTACACTGGAGAAAAGACAGCCTCTTCAATAAGTGGTGCTGGGAAAACTGGACAGGTACATGTAAAAGTATGAGATTAGAACACTCCCTAACACCATACACAAAAATAAGTTCAAAATGGATTAAAGACCTAAATGTAAGGCCAGACACTCTAATACTCTTCAAGGAAAACATAGGCAGAACACTCTATGACATAAATCACAGCAAGGTCCTTTTTGGCCCACCTCCTAGAGAAACGAAAATAAAAACAAAAATAAACAAATGGGACCTAATGAAACTTAAAAGCTTTTACACAGCAAAGGAAAGCATAAACAAGACGAAAAGACAACCCTCAGAATGGCAGAAAATATTTGCAAATGAAGCAACTGACAAAGGATTAATCCCCAAAATTTACAAGAGTAGCTCATGCAGCTCAACATCAAAAATCAAACAGCCCAGTCAAAAAATGGGCAGAAGACCTAAGCAGACATTTCTCAAAAGAAGATATACACATTGCCAAGAAACACATGAAAGGATGCTCAACATCACTAATCATTAGAGAAATGCAAATCAAAACTACAATGAGGTATCACCTCACACAGGTCAGAATGACTATCTTCAAAAAATCTACAAACAATAAATGCTGGAGAGGGTGTGGAGAAAAGGGAACCCTCTTGCACTGTTGGTGGGAATGTAAATTGATACAGCCACTATGGAGAACAGTACGGAGGTTCCTTAAAAAACTAAAAATAGAACTATCATACGACCCAGCAATCCTGCTACTGGGCATATACCCTCAGAAAACCATAATTCAAAAAGAGTCATGTAGCACAATGTTCATTGAAGCTCTATTTACAATAGCCAGGACATGGAAGCAACCTAAGTGTCCATCGACAGAAGAATGGATAAAGAAGATGTGGCACATATATACAATGGAATATTACTCAGCCATAAAAAGAAATGATATTGAGTTATTTGTAGTGAGGTGGATGGACATAGAGTCTGTCATACAGAGTGAAGTAAGTCAGAAAGAGAATAACAAATACCGTATGTTAACACATGTGTATGGAATCTAAGAAAAGAAAAATGGTTCTGAAGAACATAGGGGCAGGACAGGAATAAAGACACAGAAGTAGAGAATGGACTTGAGGACACAGGGATAGGGAAGTGTAAGCTGACACGAAGTGAGAGAGTAGCATTAACATATATATAATACCCAATGTAAAATAGATAGCTAGTGGGAAGCAGATGCATGGCACGGGGAGATCAGCTTGGTGCTTTGTGACCTCCTAGAGGGGTGGGATAGGGAGGGTGCGAGGGATACACAAGAGGGAGGGGATATGGGGATATATGTATACGTATAGCTGATTCACTTTGTTATACAGCAGAAACTAACACAACATTGTAAAGCAATTATACTCCAATAAAGATGTTAAAAAAATCCACATAAATTACAAAAAAAACATACTTTGTAATCTGTAATATACTGGCCACCATATTATGTGGTATCTTATATGCGTAATGGGTATAGATATGCATCCAGAAGTATTCTTTAAACAGACCTTTATTAGGAACTTCATCCATCTTTAAGGGCATTAGTCTGCTTTCATTATACAACACTAAGCTTTTCATATTTTCTTCAACTATTTTTTTCCTCTTTCACTTACTATTTCAAATAGAAAATCTGTTCTTTGTTTTTTTTTAAATAGTGCTGTATTCTCAATTTCTTCAGGAATTCAATATGGATGTCCTCTCCCAGAATAACTCAAACTTCATTTAAGTGTTTGCAGTGTGTTGATTCTTTCAGAAACCTTTCTCTGGGCCTATAGTCCTCTGCTAATCTATAGATATAAGTAAGTAGCTGTTCCCTATGTTATTTTCATTTGTCCTTTCTCTTACACACACTTACTTTTTAAAATTATTTCTTGCTCAATGTCAAAATACACTTTATTGTAATAGTTAATCCTCATATAAAAGAAAAAGTAACTGTTATGATTGACCAAGACACCATCATATCAGTCCTGCCTTGGTCAAGGGTAGACTGTGTTGCTTCAGGAACAACACTCGATTGTGGCAGGAACAAGTGAATTAATTCCCCTGACCTGAAATAGGCCCTGAGACCATGTGTCCAAGTTCTATAAGGGAGCAAAACACCCAACCTTAAATCCCTATTCCTTGAAGCACTAAAATGAAGTTAGCATTTTTCACAGGAAGATAACTGAGTATCCTACAACAAAACTCTAGTCTTTCTCTTTGCAAAAGCAGACTAACAATTTCACATACTTAAAAGAAAAAATGAGCATGAGGATTCTGTTTTGGAGTCTCCTAGGATGAGAGCACATACACTTTTCAACCAAATTTATTAACCTCTCTAAGGGAACAACACATACATATCATCAGTTTGCAACATAGTGTCGTTAAGCTATTCCACGTTGATTCTTTTTCATTGCTCTTCTGTGTCGTTAGTGGTTTGTGGGTGCATGCTGGAAATGACACAGTGAACAAGCTATCTGAGTCTTAAAAATAAACTCTTTGGCAAGGGTTTGTATCTGCAATTTTGGGTGGAATTTTGGCACATAAAAGATCAGTTCCTTAAATGATTTTGTGTGTGTTTGTACGTATGATGAATTAGTTGTACAGAGTTCTCACATAAAGAGAGAATGAAAAAGCAAAAGCCATAATCAGATCATTTTTCTATCTCAAAATATGGCATTTTAGGAAAATTCTTTATTCTGCCATAAACTCATAACTAAACATGTTACTATCTTCCTTTCTTTGCATATGTTTATTGTAATTATTTTTTACTTTTTTCTCTTGTCATTAAAAATACATACACTTAGAAAGTGGACTTTGCTTTCAAAGATCATCTAAAGACCAAAATTAAATGTACCCCTATATTAAGCAAGCCCCCCTCACATACACTTACATAGATTATAAATCTATTAGTGAGAATTATTATTCAAGTTTAGAGACAGTCTTAAAATGGAAGTGGTAGCCAATGAAACATAAACTCATTTTATCACCATTAAATTTGATACATGTATTATTAATATTATTTGAGGGATAAAAGATTACTTGTCCAAGACTGGTCCCCAGCAGGCTGGTCTTCCACAAGAGGAGCTGACCCCCTACAAACCTCCTTGAAAACTTGCCACTGCCCTGTCCTTAAGGCAACAAATCTTGGTCAAGCCAAGATGGGGACCACCACCATCATCATCAAAGCAGATTAGGGGTAGAACTTCCTCAAACAGAAATGCTGATGTGCAAATCCTGCAGCATCCTGCCTTGTCACTCAGTTCCACTGGGACCCAGTCCCCTGATCACACCACAGTGAGCCACTGCTCTCACTCCCCATGGGTGCACTCATTTGCTAGCAAAATAAGGCTGGGGGAAAGGTTCTTCCACACCACACTGCTATCATATCACAGTCCCTGCTCAGGCCAGGTGATGGATGGATGTTCTGTAATCATGCTGCTTAAGACCCCCCTGTGACCTGAAGGACAAAGTCTTTCTCCCAGGGTTGGAATTCTGGCTTGGCTAGATTTCTGGGTCTGCCCAAGAGCACATGGACAGCCAGAGTCCCACACATCTGCTGCTGTGCCTGTCTCCAAGGTTTTCCTCAGAATGCTGCTCAGGCAGGTCTGGTGTGTGTGTGGTCTACCTATGAGCTCTGTTGGCATGACAACAACTACAATATAAATAACAGTTACTATATAATAACGATTTACTGTGCTAAAGATTATTAGACTTCACAACAACCCAAAGCAGTAACAAAATTATCTTTATTTTAGAGGTGGAAATGGAAGACAGAAGGGGTTAATTAACTTGCCCTTATCTACTTAGATAATAATTGATGAGGCCAGATTTTAAACTCATATGGGACTTTAAAGCCTTTGCTCTGACTCTATATAGTATCATTTCAATTATTCAAACTGTTTAAATAGAGAAAACTTAATTACCTTGTTAACTAAGTGCTAAACCATCCTTATATCACTGTTGACAAAACAAAGTTTACTGCAATGGCTGAAACTTTACAGAGTGCTGTTAGAGGTCAAGTGTTCAAACTCCTCTTGAATAGCAAAGAGAGGCAGGTGCCTGCATCTAAAATTTGTGGGCCTGGAGCAAAAGAGCAAATGGAGGATGACATAACCCATGTCTAATATTTAAAGTTTATTCATCAAGATAATAATTCATCAGTGAAACATGTTCTGTCCTCCTACCTTGATAAGTATACTTTAATAGAAATGAGATCAATATATATGCATGTACATTTTTAATACAGCTATGCTTTTTTATATGACTGAAAATCAGCAAAGTATCAACGATAGCTTAGCTGAATTATTATTGTGCTTGTCTGAATGTTCTCTTTAGGCCTGTTATGTTTGAACAAATAATCAAATTAAGAGCTACATAATTCATTAAGTATTATATGTTTTTGATAAAATTTATTTTTGCCTTCATTTCAGGAAAATATATATTTATATTTTATAATCAATATTTTCACATAATTTGGGTTCTATTTACAGCAATTACAGATTAGCCACTATTTATCAGGACATTGTAGCTCTTTGATGGATCGTTTTAATTAATTTCCATTCAGAGAATCGTCATTTTTCTAAGTCGCACCTGAATTTTTTTATGACATTTAAAAGGCATTCCATATATTTGGAAATTAACCATGAATTTTACAAATCACTTTTAAACTCTGTAACGGGGTCATATATACTAAATTATTATAGAAATTATTGCAAAATATTTTAAATGTAGCATATAAATCACTATCACCTATATAGCAATTTTACCTCTTCTTAAAGCAGTAACTAGGTCCATACCGTATTTAAGTTCTGCTTTAAATTTTTTCAGTACTAGGATATTATTTTAAAATTTCAAATGTAGTATCTTGCTATATATATATTTTTTTCAGATCTCTCTTCAGTCAGGACTATAGTTGATCTGTAATGTCTGGAAAACAGTCTCTATAGCAATCAGTTTGGGAATTATTTGTATGTGAATCTTCTTCATAGCCATGCAAATATTTCCATGTCCTCATTTCTTCCATACATTTTAAAGGAATATTTCTTTTGTTGCACATTTTATATGCAGTTTCTTACAATTTAGGGTGAAAACTTTTTTCTAAATTAAAAAAATAATCATTTAGAAAGTGAAATATCTGTTTTGTTTTTTCTGTATCCAGTAACTGTGAAGAGAACAAATTCAAAATTATTTTTATTATCCATGAAAGTCCATGATTCACTGTTTGAGAATTTTTTGTTTATTAGCTTAATTCTTCTAGTGCCCCTCATGTCTTTTCAAAATGGAATCTAACTGCTTTATCAGTTTTGAGTTGACATTTTCTTATATACTGAAGAGTTCTTAGGAAGAAATTCAGCAGGAAGGAAGCCAAGGGAATAAACACCTTGACCTCTCTCTCTTCCTTCTTGCTGATAGCACGCTCTACCTCCCCACCGGTCAAATCCAAGGGAAGCCAGCAAACTCATGTAGAAGCTGTTGGTTGCAGCCCAGAGCACTGAAATCCCTCTCAAGGATTTGGTTGGCATGTCCATTCCCCAGCTGCTGCAGGTGCTTCGGTTAAAGGCTAACCCCCACACCCTTCTTAAAAGAATTACCTTTGGGTGATTGAGGTCACCTTACCTGGAGGCTCCTGGAAGTAACAAATCCTCTGTGACTGAGTGCAGAGGTGCTACAAAAACCCTGCTCCCCTGCCTCAAGTTGGAAAAGACTGTGCCACAATTTATGCTCCAAAGCTCCCCCTGGGATCCTGGAATTGTACCGATCTAGATTTCACATGAAACCACATTCTTCTGAGGCTCCTTCTATCTGCCTCCCCTGCTGCTTTCTCCTGATCAAGCCCTGGGGCAGAGAGCAGAATGAAGATGGGTAGACAGTAGACCCGAAGACCTACTAATGGGAGCTATCACACACACTGGAATGTTATACAGCTGTGCCCACCCAAAACACACTACCCCAGTCTTCCTTACTAACAGATCCTGACTTTGAGAGTAAAATCTACTCTCCACATCTCTTGAAGCTAGGGATGGCTAGGTATCCCAATTCAGGCCAATGAGATGTAGGCAGAAGTCTCAGGGGAGACCGTCTCTTCCTTCCTAATTAAAAAGACAAAGATAAACTAGAAGAAAGACATTTTGCCCTTTTCCCCTTCCCCTTCTTCAAGGCTGAGACATGAAGCCTGGAACTGGAAGCCTGGGAGGGTAATAGCCATCTGGTGACAACTATCTGGAAAGTATGAGGACAAAAGACAATATGTCAAGATAACTCAGTGGAAGGAGATTCTGGGTCCCTGTTGTGCTGGTCTGGACTGCCTACCCCTAGGTTTCTGGTTGTGCAAGAAAAATAAAATCTCCTCTTTTTAAAACACTCTTTGTCAGATTTTCTGTTATTTGTGGCTGAACTCATTCCTGCTCCAGCAGTCATTAAAAGAATAAAATAGAGTTATACCAGAGACTCAGAGTTTTGTCTTATCAGAGCAGCACCCATCTATAACATAAGACCTCTCACCACTATGCATTTAGTCCAGTTTAGAGCACCAAGGGCACTGAAAAATAAAGCCAAGCTCTGGCGGGACATACCTCTGTTTTAACCATGCACAGAGCCACGATTCTGCAGACTGAGACAAAATATCTAGAGAGCATGGAGGCCACTTGGCAAGCAGAACAATTCTAACAGGTGCAGGAAAATTAGCCAAATGGAAAGGAGCTGAGGCTGAAGGCAATTCTTTGTGTCTTTTCCAAAAATGTTTCTGGGAATTACTGACCAGTGTAAATGCTCATGGCTCTGGTTTCAAATCTTGCCCAAGAGGAGAAATAAGTTTTGACAAAACGAAGTATCCAAGTGCCTTTTTGGCAGATATTGTACATATTTTCCAGGAGGAATAGTTTTCTGGGTCAAGTCACATTTATATTATATGGACACAGACATAAGTGCCTCATTTAAACAGCAATGTACAATATGATAAGTGCTAATACTTCTGACAAGTATTAAAATTGAGGATCTATTTTTTTTAAAGCCTTGTGGGTAACTTCTTTCTCCTTGTGATATATCCATAATTTCATAGTCAAGTACCAGGAGCAATAGCTCGGCTTGAATTGAATAATTTGGGGATAGGAGAATAATGAGAAGTAACTAACAGTAACCCAAACCAATTTATCACATCCTGTACTAATGTGCAAAACAGACAACTTTCCATAGTTTTCAGGCAGAGACAGCGAAACACTGTTTGGTCCAAAAACGATGCTGTACAAGATGTTTTTATGAGCCCTGTTAATACCGGAAGTGGACCATCAGAATACACACTACACACACACACACACACACACAGACACACACACACAAACATACACACACACACAAACATACACACACACACCACCCTGGTAATCATCCTTCTATAATCGCTCACTTATTTTATAGTTTGAGCCCAGTGTTCCCTCTAGCTTTGAACATGAGTCCCATATTGGAAACCAAACTCAGCCAAGACCTATATGGAAAAGGATCAACCCTAAATGATGTAAGAAACTTTATTCCTGGAGATCATAATTTCTGGGTGTAAAATATTATTCTGAGGAGAAAATTTAAAGTCTATTCTTGCCAATGACAAAAACAATGAGTGACTAAATTTGACTGGTGTGTGAATCAAAACACATTTGGCTGGTGTGTTTAATAATGATCACATGGAGAAGCAATCTGTGAAGAAACACTCATTTTAGACAGGAAATGGTTGATGTAGTTTTCATACCCTCTAAAACTCTACAAATTTATATCCAAGGTACAGATATAGTGAATTGCAGAAGAAGATTCATCTTCTAGTCTGGGGTGGCTGGCTACTTCATCCCTCATTCATTCATTCAAAACAGATAATGACATTTACTACGGGACCAACTAAGCATAGGAATTTTAAAGACATAAATGGCAAAATTCCTCAATTTAGCAGCAGAGACAAATCTATAAGGGAACGATTACAGTTATAAATGCATGCATACAACACACACACACAATGGGGCTGTGACACTGTACAACCCCAGAGGGAAATGGGGAAAAGGAATGTCAAGAAAAACTTCACAGAAATATTTGGGCAGAATATTAGAGAATCAGTGGGAATTTGTCCGCTTAACACTGAAAGTAAGAAGAGAATACCAAATAAAATGCATCATATAGAATATAAAAATGGACACAGGGACAATTGTAAGCCCAAGTCTGTAAAGATAAAATGAGGCTTGATTGTTAAAGCTCTCGTTTGGTACATGAGGATTTGGATTTTAATGGTCAAAGGAGCCCAAGGAAGGATTTTAAGCATGTAACATGAGGAGATATATATTTCATGAACCACATTTAACAAATGTGGTGACACTGGAGGAGAGGGAGAGTAGAGACAGACACAGAGATATGTGCAACATAAAAGAAATGGGGAGCGGGTTACCTAGTCGTCATGGAGGCAGTCTTGACTGAGGAGCTTGATTAGGAGGAACAGCTGGTGAGAAGGCATCACAAAGAGAAGAAGTAGTTGCAAGCCAAAGTTCAGGGTATGAAGAATGCTGTCCCCAAGATTGACAAAAAGAGGAGGAAGCAACTTACTGAAGATGTTGCTAAGTTAGAAGCAGAAGTGGAACAGAAACATAAAGAGAAGCTGGAGCAATTGAAGCTGACTTCTAAGGAGAGTAAAGTAGATTCTGTTGCTGTCAATATTTCAAACTTGGTTCTTGAGAATCAGCCGTTTCGGATATCAAAAGCACAAGAGAGATGGGACAAAAATGCTGCACTGGAAAAGGAGCGGGAAGAAAGGATAGCTGAAGCTGAAATTGAAAACTTAACTGGGGCTAGACATATAGAAAGTGAAAAACTTGCTCAAATCTTCGCAGCTAGACAGTTGGAAATTAAACAGGTTCCACCTGATGGCCACTGTATGTACAGAGTCATTGAGGATCAACTGAAAGAACAGGACTGCAGTCTGACTGTGGCTGCCTTAAGATGTCAGACTGCTGACTATATGCAAAGCCACATGGAAGACTTTCTGCCATTTTTAACAAATCCTAGTACAGGAGATATGTATACTTCAGAAGAGTTTGGAAAGTACTGTGATGATATCATAAACACCACTGCGTGGGGAGGTCAGCTTGAGCTAAGAGCCCTGTCTCACATTTAACAAACACCAATAGAGATAATACAGGCAGATTCTCCTCCTCTTGTAGTTGGTGAAGAATATCCCAAAAACCCATTAATACTTGTTTATATGAGACATGCATATGGCTTAGGAGAACACTACAATTCTGTTAAACGGTTGGTGAACACAGCTAGTGAAAATTGCAGCTAGTCTATAAAATGTTGCTGTTATGTTTTAGTACAGTGTGCTGATCTGAGTATTAATACCAAGTGTTGGATTGTTCTAAATGTTTCCAAAAAAAAAACAACTACCTTAAATCAGTTTTATGGCAAAGCTACTAACAGGTTTTTTAAAAATGTGTCAAAGAAACTTTCACCAATGTCCCCTTAGTGGTGTTTTAAAAACACGTGTAAGTCCCTTGTGGAGAACATCATTTATAGACCAAGATGGTACCCTGTTTGCTGATATTTTTATTAAATATAGGATCCTGAACATTCTGTTCTGTGTTGAAATAGTTAAATTTTTTTCCTCCCTATTACTGAAAGCTTTCAGTAACCGTGTCAATGTAATTTTTCTTGAAGAAGTGAAACGACTCAGTCTCTGACATTGCAATAATGTGGTGATGGTGATAGCAAATTTAATGAATGCTTATAAATGAACGTGATTGCAGTAACTTTGGTGTTGATGGGATTAATGCTGTGACGCTTTTTATATAACTCCATCAAAGTGCAGCTAAGAAGCTTGTTTTAATAAAGAATTTTAAAATATTTAAAAAAGGAAATGGGGAGAAACGGGACTAAAACAGTGATTCAACTAAGAGGAGAGACAGTACTGAGAGATACTTAGATGTGAAAATGGGTGAAAAAGAAAAGCTGATAATGTTTCTAAGCTTTTTTACTTTGGAGGTTTAGGTGGATGATATGGCATTCAATAATATAGGAAAAATAAAAAAAGAACAGATATATGGAAAAACAGAACAGAATATATGGAAAAGAGTGGAGAGGATAGTTCAATGGCGGTCATATAGGACACACTGGTAGAACATCTGGAAATGTCTGGCGGATTTCTGGAAATACAGATACGAATTTCAAAAGAAAGATAGAAAAGGAAAGTCACTGAGAGTAAGAGTAGAATTTAAAGTGAAAAGATTGGATGCTATGTCTCATGGAAAGCATTATGGAAACGAGAAGAGGATTATAGATAGATTCTTTAAAAATATTTCATTTAAGGTCAGACAAGAGATGAGAGGATGCTATTTTTTTAATGTCTTTATTAGAGTATAATTGCTTTACAATGGTGTGTCAGTTTCTGCTTTATAACAAAGTGAATCAGTTATACATATACATATGTCCCCATATCTCTTCCCTCTTGCATCTCCCTCCCTCCCACCCTCCCTATCCCACCCCTCTAGGTGGTCACAAAGCACCGAGCTGATCTCCCTGTGCTATGCGGCTGCTTCCCACTAACTATCTATTTTACGTTTGGTAGTGTATATATGTCCATGCCACTCTCTCACTTTGTCCCAGCTTACCCTTTCCCCTCCCCGGAGAGGATGCTAATTTTAATTCCAATCATTACATGCAGCTTACTCATGTCTCGTTTTGTGTGCATTTATTATTTGTTTGAATTTTCCACTTTAGATTCAATTCAATTGACCAGTATAACAGAAAAAAGCCTGAATTTGAATACCATTTTGATAAGTTGTACTAAATATTTTCAGATGAGTCTCAATATGAACATATATTAAAATATTATGCACACAGTTTTGCATTTGCATCAAGAGTTCTAACAATTTTGAAGAAAAGATAGAATCATCTACATAGTAACGTTACAAAAATATCTTCGAAAAACCGCCCCAAACTATTCCAGAACTATACAATACTGTGTTAAACATCTCTTCAGGGTGACCAGTACACAAATTCGAGAATGAAAATCTGGCAATCTGCCTAGAAGAATATAAAGAATATGTAAATCTGTCTATGAAAAAACAAGACCTCTCTAGGTACACAGGTTTCAAGGAATATTTACCACTGGTTAATAGTCTTTCACATTTTTAATTTTCAGAGAATCTTAAAAGAGATTAGATACTTAGAAACAGCAGCCTTCCTATCTGGAGAATATTGAGAACAACAGCAATAAAATACAATGTCCCATCTGTTAATTAAAAAAGGAAATTTTAACTGAAATGGCTACTTTATATATATAACACCAGTAAGTTTAACTTTAACTAGATTAACCTACTGATCTAGGACATTGTAACTTTCTCCTTGACAGGTCACAATAGCTGGGTAATATTAACTACAGTTCCAGAGTTATTTTTTTACTCTTATAGTAGTAGACATAGAGAACCTTAATATTAAATGTCTTCTGGCAAGACATTTTCTAAGCCATAGCATTTGACACTGTTTTCCAAGTATTCTTCTGCCCAAGAAAATAATTTATAAGTTTTCTTTTTATATACCAGATTTTATATACCACATTGCCTCATTTGATACTCAAAACAACATATAGCATAGACAAATCTGATACAATTTTTCTTTTTTAGAGATGAGAAAACTGAGACAAAATAATAATAAAGATAATAACTGTTAGAACTAATAACTTTTCAAAACTCAAGCATGTTGCAAGTGCTGTGCTATGAATATTTCTTTACTAAATTGTCAAATCTTCACAGTCAACTATGAAGTTAATACTAATTTTATTTTCAGTTTCCAGAATAAGAAACTGCATTTTATATAGAGGTTTGGGAAGCTTCCCAAGGTCACATAGCTAGTGAGTTTAGAAAGGGGACCCCACTAGATCCATCAGATGCTAAATTCCATATTCTTAACCATTGTTCTGCTTTCTAGATGTGAAATGTCTTTGGAGAGTCTTTGTCGAGGAAGGGTAGTTCAGGAAAAGGTAGAGAATCTGGATCATGCAGCAACTGTGAATCATTTCAAGGCATATAACTACTAAACAGGAGAACTGGGATTGAATCCAGGTTCATGACTCCAAATTGTGGGACCCTGAATTCATATTTTTGCAGAGTACCCTAAACACTGACACAGTTGAGTTATGCAAATGACTGAGTTCACAGTCACTCATTAACTCCTGCAATTAGATAGAAGAGTAATTGTCAACTTTGGATTTTAAACTTTCACACCATTTAATGATTATTTATGCGGACACCTAGAGTAGTCAAATTTATTTTACACTGATGTGGATTCTATATGTAATTTAAGAACAATTGGCAAAATCTCACTTGAATACTAAGAAGGATTATGACAATATTGATAATATCTATTGAGTGTTTCCTATATTCCAAGAACAGAGCTATATTATTTATAAACATTATTTAATCATAAACTTCCCTGGGTATTACATTTTAAGTTTATTTTTTATATATTTAAATTTTAAGCGGCATCAGGTTTTCAAGGGAACAAATGTTCAGGAAATGAAATAGGGCTTCGAGTGTCAATAAAATGTCTAAGAGTTTTCCAGAAACAACAGATGGTGTTTTCCAACAGAGTCTAGTGAGACCAAACTGCTGCATGATGAAAATGTATTCTTAACATCCCTAGACTGAGAAGGTGACTAGCGCTGTGACATGCTCAACAGAATGGCTCAGCCCAGGCCTTTCCTGGACAGGATGCATTTTATCCCTGTGCTGGCTGTGCTCTTGAACCAGAACTACATTTTCAGTCCAGTGAACCCATGAGACAGTGTGCTTTCAGGTAAGTCAGCTATAAAGTTTGGAGAGTCTTGCATTTTGAAAAGTATTACAAAACAGTGCCATTATGAAGAACAAAGAGAAAACGTTAGAACACAGTCCTATCACAAGACAAAGGTACTAGAAAGGTACAGAATAACTGCCTATTTTTATTCAGTAGACAACTGCATATATAAAAGAATCAGTTTACTTACCTAGTAGTTGTAAATGACGTGGCGTAACAGCTTCTAAATGAAAATAATACTGTTGCTTTGCTGAGTGTACATGAGCATAATAGTCCATGGATTGTTTTCCCAGACAGTTAAATTAACTCATTGGAAATGTAGCATACTAAATGATTCTTCTAAGAAGTAACATGCAATCATATCTTTTCCAGGCTTGAGTAAATTCCCTCTGCCTGTACAAACTTTATATCTGTGCCCAAATATTATGTATCCATTTCTGATCACTGAACAGAACATAGACCCTGCATAACCCATCTCCAGTATTAGGTAAAATCAAGGAACAGCAGTTTTCTTCTTGCACAGCTCCAAGGGGTACCATGCCCACGCATCTTGTCTGTGGTTGTATTCTAAGGGATACTATATACATGGGGTATGTGAATGTATCCACTTCCCAACAAACTGTACGACAGGATCTTGCTCTCATCTGGTGATAGGAGAACAGTCTAAGGGAAGCAGATCTTTCTTGTAAGTGAAACGCAGAACCACCTTATTGAGCAGAACACCTTGCACTGGTTAGCAATCCCAGGGGAGGATCTGGCTACAAGGAGGATAGTAAAGATCATCCCTATGCTGACTACTAGGAATAGAAGTCCATACACTTCTGCCCATTGCACCTTGGTATTGAAATTGACCAGGAAAACACAACACAATCAAGCACTGGATGGAACAATGCTTTACTTCAAAGAGTAGAGACAGAACCATACCAGCTCCAATAGTGGGCATCAGTCCCCCATGGCTAGGGGATCTCTCCCCATAGCAACTGGCCTGCTTAACTCCTCTCGTGCCACAGTGGAAGGACCCCATTCCCTCCCCGTGGAGAACAGGTATACTAGTAGGGTTGGTGAGGCGCCATGTTAAGGCACACGCTTAGGCAGGAAAAAGGAGTATACACTGAGCTTGAACACAGGGAAAGATATTCCTGTGGTAGGCAATAAATCCAGCACAGACTGTGAGAACTCTTTATCTCTTGGTGAGGAAGTGTTCCAGGCCCTAGGTCCATTTTTACGTGGCCTACTGGGGGGTCAAAAGACTGCATGCACCAGATTGCCTTTCCCAACACAGCTCAACCCCATCCCATCATCATGGCCTCCCTGTCCCAAACAACGTCCTCAGGAGTGAAAAGAAATCAGATTTCCTGAGTGAACTTATCTTACCTTATCCTCACCCCCACTACCTAATATTCTAATCCAGATACCATGCACTGATGTCTGCTCTCCATCTGGGGACTGAATGATCACTCAGGCTTGCTGTACAGGGGATTCCTCTATGGAGTTGGACACTGGAGCAAAACCTCAAAGCAGAGTCCAGCAGACAAGCTAAACTGAAAGGTAGATTCCAAGGATGGTGCAGATTAAACAAGATTAGGAGCATTTAGATTCAGAGTCACCATTTGCTCCAACGGCAAGGTGGAGATACACTTAAACTATGAGGACAGGCACAGTAGCCTCTGCTGCTGCAGTCTTGCCAATCCTACTTACGTGGCCATGTCCCTAGTCAGTACATGGACCAGCCTCTTCACCACACGAGGAAGGGGTGGGGTGCCAGAGGGCTCTACCAGTGCTTTGCTTAGGAATCACAAGTGACAGAAATAAAAACCAAATGTGAAACTCTATCTCACTTCTTAGAGTTGATTCCTATGCACTCTTGTAGTCTGAAAGCATTACAAGCTAGATAGCAGGTTTATGAATATTATTTAGCTGGTTTATGAATCGATTTGACATTTATTTTTACTCAGATATATGTGGAAAACATGAGGAAAAACAGCAAAAAGGATTTTCTGTCTTAAAGAAAATGAAAATCAGGGTCAGAAATGAACAGAATATCTAAACTTGTAGTTTAATACCCGAAAGGAAAGACTGTGATTTTTTTTTTTAACCATAGTTATAATGAAGCTATGAAAGTAGCATTAACTGACTTTGGATTCTGCGAGGCATTCCAGTGTCTTTCTAATGAAGTCCCCTTCTTCTGCTCAACTTCATTTGAAAATGATTTATCATTTGCAAGCAAAAGAATACCAACCAACAACCTGGGACAATGATATTTGCCTTGCAGTTTTCTAATAAGGTTTGAGCTAATTTTTGGCAAGGGACTGGCACAGTTAGGCATTCCATAAATGGTGGCTGTTACTAGATAGGGTGCATTGATTATCTTAGATTTACCTGGTTTATCTTTTCTAATTTCAACCTCAAATGAAAGAAAGGCAGAGGTTATCCTTTAATGTTGGAACCACAGAAGGAATGATGGATCAGTGGGAGAGGCAGGGGGCATTGGCATAGAAGCAAAATCAATGCTAGTGGCCAAAAGATGATGGATATTAAAGCTCCTTCACTCTCACGTCTTAGTTATATTGCATGCTAACTCCAGATGTAGCTCTTTACCAACACATGGCACGAAGCTGAGAGTTTACTTCTAAGAAAAATACTGATTTCATAAAGGCTCCTTTCACAATTCATAAAAAAAATGAAATTTCAAGCCAAATTCCAAGAAAAAATGTTAATTCTTTGTTAAAGGCCAGAGTGCTTAGCAATCTAATAAATTATCTAGTAATCAACATTTCAGAGGTAAGGAAGACTATCCCATAATACTGTTAGGCCAGCCATGTTGAAAATAACTGAACAGTATTTCTGATTATATTTCATTTTCTTCCATTGACTTAAATGATTGAAGGATTAAACTGTATTTTGCAAAAACATGAAGTTAGTAAGGTAGATAGCTAGTGGGAAGCAGCCGCATAGCACAGGGATATCAGCTCGGTGCTTTGGACCACCAGGAGGGGTGGGATAGTGAGGGTGGGAGGGAGAGAGATGCAAGAGGGAAGAGATATGGGAACATATGTATATGTATAACTGATTCACTTTGTTAAAAAGCAGAAACTAACACACCATTGTAAAGCAATTATACCCCAATAAAGATGTTAAAAAATTAAAAAAAAAAACAAATAAAACATGAAGTTAAAAATCAGATATGTAAACACAAAAAAAACTATATATTACCCTTGACTACATATAGGTCTTAGTGTATAATTAGGCTGACCAGAGTAATATGATTTAATTATGCATATTAAAATAGAATCCATTTAAATATGCTCATATGAATTTGTGTTCCTGTTGTCACCCTGAAAATTGTCTTCTTTCCTATTTGGGAAAAATGTGTAAAATAAATAATACATCCACCAGGGAAAAATAACGTCTGGTGAGCCAAAGTACTGTAATAGACATATGCTTTTGTGATCTCTGTCACACATTTTCATTATAGTCATGTAGACATCTGTGGATTAATTGTGTTACAGCAAAAGCACCTTTATATTAAAAGGTTGAAGAGTAGATGTAGATGTACTTTTTAAATAAATTGAAGACTTTTTACCTTAAGCAGAATTGTATATACTTGCACACACACGATGACTGACATCTACAGTTCCTTAAAAAAAAGTCTCCTCTCATGATGTGAAAAAGAGGTAAGCAAAATGTCTGGCTTTTTGGAGGATACACAAGCAATACACTAAAGCAGCTCTCTACAGTTTATCTTTAATACAGTTTCTAATCAGTAGAGGGCTCCCTCGTCTGTACAAGACCCACTTTACAAATGCAGTCTGTACATGCAGCCAGTCACACGTTGTGCCCGCACTCACACGTACACACACACTCTCTTACACACACCATCTAGATTAATAAAGCTGTCATTTTTCATTGCTTTCAAATCACCTTTAATATCAGTTGATTTTAAAGCTTAGGGAAATGAACGCATAAGCAGCACCCACTGGCAATATGTTAGAACATTCTCTACCTAAAAATACTGATAGGTGTTTACAAGTTTCCTTCATTTCACTGTGACATTCCTCAGCTCTGATGTGCACTTGGCTGCTTTCCTGAATTCACACATCTCTGTGTTTGCTCATGTGCCTGGGCATTTTGCAGAAGTGTCACTACCCAAGCTTTGCAAACTAACTAACTAAATTGTCTAAGTGATGCTGCTGAGGCTTTGTCTTTATTATGCCCTCCAAAACTTGAGAGTACAAAAAACAAAAGAACAATCCAACTAGTGACGTTTGCTTTTGATAGAAGTCACTGAGCCCAGCTGTATTTTTCTCCCACTGAAACATGGATGAAGACATCCTAACTGGGTTGACTTTTATTTGGGAGGTTTAATTTTTGTTTCTCTCCTTGGCCTGTAGGCTAGCTGATTCACTGATCTATAACGAAAATGCCAAAACTATGAAAACAGCACTGGGGCAGAAATTTGTAACAGAAAGGGAATTTCTGGCAGGGATGGAATAATCTTGGGCTGCATCCCCAGGCCAGTTTTTGTGATATAGTTAAAAGCTGGCTGGGCTGACAACGGACTCAACTGTTTAAACATCTTGCTGATTGTTGTAGTGGCCCAATAGATGCTTAAAAAGCATTGGTTTTCATGAACTGCTGGTGGAATCCTCTTATATCCAGCTGATCCTAAGTTATGACTCATATATTTTCTCAGCAGCCAGATCTAAGAATTCATTTGGTTGCTCTTAAAAGAGATGGAAAGGATAGAGCCTGTTTTTCCTTCCTTCTTGAAGCACCAGGGCTCTGAAACCTTTCCTGCTCACTCTTCATTCCCGGTAGAGTTGATTGTTTCTCCCTTGTTTGTGCTCCCACCTTTACCTCTGTGATAATTTCACTTGCTTCTTTTGGTGTCATATTTCCACTGGCCTCTCTAGCATGGAATTTAAAATGGGGCCATCTTGATAGTAATATGCTGCCTCATGCCTTCTACTCCAATTACCCTTTGCCAAAGTCAAACCCTGGAAATGCCTCATCCCATCACCTGAATATTTC
Source organism: Neophocaena asiaeorientalis asiaeorientalis (assembly GCF_003031525.2). Taxonomy (NCBI): domain Eukaryota; kingdom Metazoa; phylum Chordata; class Mammalia; order Artiodactyla; family Phocoenidae; genus Neophocaena; species Neophocaena asiaeorientalis. The sequence goes on along the minus strand of NW_020174050.1, from coordinate 7,288,481 downwards.
TGGCAATTTCTGAAGATGTCTGTCTCATGTATTCATGAAAGTAGTCAGTCAGCTCTCAGATGATAACCAACAGATACCGTCACCCCTTCGGTCCAGGACTAGGAAGCCCTATTGTCCCACAGATCTGAACCTTGTTTGGTAATCCATATAGGCTGCCAGTGAAGCTAGTTATTTTGGTCTCCCTCTCTCCAAGTCCTGTATTGCTCTCTCAACTGATTACAAAACTGGAGTGGAAGGAAGAAACATGACTAATCATAATTATGTCCCCTCCCCAGCCTCCATAGCTATGTAATATTACCTTCATCGAGAACCAAAGGTTCAGAGAGGTTAAGTAACATACAAAAATCATCGGTTAGTAAGCGGCAGTCCCAGAATTCAAATCCAGGTCTTTCTAACTCTAAATCCTGTGCTTGTTTCACAGCTCCCGTAACATTAGATAAGGCACTTACGCTTGCAAAGCAAGGGTTCATAGCTAGATTAATATGCCTCTGCTTATAAAACATGAGATAAATATATAATGGCTTTATAGACTGAGATGAGGCCAATCTCAAAACAAAGCCCAAACTCTTTGTGTGGCATTCAAAGTCACTCATTCTTTATGACCACTGTCCCCCACTGCAGATGCCTGTATTCTGATACATGTTTGTTCACTAAGGCATGCCAAGTCCTTCCTCTGAGTCTTTGCTCATGCTAGCCCTCTCACATTCCCTTTATTCTCACTCCGCCTCACCCATCTGATTCTCGCTCATACTTCAGTATCTTGCTCTTAAAGAACTTCTCCATTTCCCTACAGCTTTCTTTGCTTTTCTCGAACAGCTATTGTTATAAAATTCTTATTTTGCATTTGCACATAGTCTCTTATTATTTGGGAATTTTGCAAATGCATATGCCATTTCACATGGCTGGACAGTGACTTCTTGAAATAATAAACTCTCTTCACCATATATGTAGCTATTAAGTGACTTTATTCATATCAGATACAGGTAGCACAATCTCATAACTTACAGATGGTTTTTATTGTATGACAGGTAAATGATCCCTCCTTACCTCATAATTACTCAAGCTCTAGAAATAATGTATCACATCCCTACCATTTCCTTTTCTAAACCATAAAAAATTAAGGGCGTAGTTTCTGAAAATTTGATCTTGGGATGGAAAAGGGGAGGATGAGGAGAAAATGGGTAATAGTTAAACTTTTTTAGGCTGTTCTATCTTCAGAGGATGTTTTCTTTTTTTTTTGCGGTACGCGGGCCTCTCACTGCTGTGGCCTCTCCCGTTGTGGAGCACAGGCTCTGGACGCGCAGGCTCAGCGGCCATGGCTCACGGGCCCAGCTGCTCCGCGGCATGTGGGATCTTCCCGGACCGGGGCACGAACCTGTGTGCCCTGCATCGGCAGGCGGACTCTCAACCACTGCGCCACCAGGGAAGCCCCAGAGGATGTTTTAATAATAAAATTTCGATCTGTCGTAAGAAGAATTTCTCTCCTTTTGATCACCAAGGTAGAGAACATTAAGATTGGGCTGTTTGCCACTAACAAAGAATACATACATTTCCATTGATTAGCCAAGGAAAATGA
>NW_020174050.1:7188042-7286873 GCF_003031525.2 Neophocaena asiaeorientalis asiaeorientalis | reverse complement strand
GATAAATGTCAGTCCATGAGTATGAAGTCTTTAGTAAAATTATAAATGTCAAAATATCTTGTAGAGTATTATATAATCTGTTATATCAGCAAGAATAGCAGCTAGATTTTAGGCTGTAAATATTTAACTTATCCCAACAACTTAAATAGTTTCCTTTTGTAGTCATTTTAAAAATCTTTCTATAGCTCAGGGAAGCAATATAAATTATACTGAGTGGAAATATCATAGAGAATCATGAGAATTTCTGTTTCTAGGAGGGATGGTAAATAATTTCACATCATGTACCAAATCTGAATGGTTGGCAGTGGCTGTCCAGACTCTAGAGAACTTTGTTGAGGAGGATTCTGGGGCTGGGGTCAGGCTCTGTCATGTCATAATTGATTAGTAATGTCTGCCTTAAGTGCAGAACTGTAAGGGAAAGCACAAATGCCATATAGTGCTTTCCCTTAGCTAAGAGGACTCCTTTATACTCCCACTGCTGAGATTTCACCATTTTTGGTTCTTCTTTGGGTTCTGAGATGAGCTCAGTCTCATGAATGTTGACTTCCTAATGCCATATGGGAGCATGAAGTAAAGATGTGTGAAAACTTTAGTGTTTTGGGATATGCTCATACTGGGACATAACGGTAGTATATTGTAGGCAGTGTTGTAGAAGTAAACCAGATCTCCAAAGCGGTGGAGCAAGGGATGGGGGAGAAGGCATTTTCTGGTTTCCCTATTGTACATACTTCTACCATGGCTGATTTCAAGCTATCAGGGTGAGGCCATTAAACTCAGAGTTGTCAAAGGATATGCATAGTCCAAGCTAGTATAAGGGGGCTACTGCATACCACTGATTGTAGACGGACTTCTAGGGTTGAGGGTATTGAGTAAATGCTCAGCCATAGAATGAATATAGGCACAAAGATTCAAAGAAAGGCCAGGAGGTCATAGGTAGATAAGAAGTCTATACTTGGGAAACAGTATCAGATATACATCAGAGCCCAGGCCAACACTTTAAAGTTATAACAACATAAGAATCAATTTCAATGCCATCCTTCACAAAAGTATATTTTACCTTATCAATTGACATGATGTTCAAATGTTCCAGGGCCATACTGCTAAAACAGCACATTATATCAGTAAAGTACATAGCCTCTGGAGCCAGACTCTATGGACTTGAATCCTAGCTCTGTCATATATTAACTCTCTAATCTTGAGAAAGTTACTTAACTTCTTTGTGCCTCAGTTTCCTTCTCTGTTAAAATAGGGATATTAATAGTACTTATGCCATGGGGTCATATTAAAGATTAAATGAGTTAGTAACTGTAAAGTACATAGAATAAAATCTGTATCTAGTGCATTGAGAATACTGTTTAAGTGTTTGTAAAACAAAGGTACATAAAATGTAGACCTGAAACTTTAATCAAAAGTTGTCAATATATAATCATTGTCAGTATATAATTTGCCTTTGAACCCAGGATAGAACAATAGGATATCCATGATAAAAATGCTCATTGGGGCTTCCCTGGTGGCGCAGTGGTTGAGAGTCCGCCTGCCGATACAGGGGACACGCGTTCGTGCCCCGGTCTGGGAAGATCCCACATGCCGCAGAGCGGCTAGGCCTGTGAGCCATGGTCGCTGAGCCTGCACGTCCGGAGCCCGGGACGGGAGAGGCCACAACAGTGAGAGGCCCGCGTACCGAAAAAAAAAAAAAAAAGCTTATTGGGGTAATTAACTTCACATTTATAAGCATAACATAACTTCATCCACTCTTTCATATCATTCCAATAATTTGGGAAGGTAACTAGGAATAGCAACTTTTTAAAGTTCCATTTTATAGTTATTTAGAACTTTATGGCAAACTAGTAACAAGGCCAAAATTGATTTCTTTTATTCTTACAAACAAACTCCATTTTAAATTGTGAATTGGAACTTCTTTTTTATGTCAAATACATTATTGAATTTGATGGTATCAGAAGTTTATGGCTTTTATATCTAGAATATATTATGAATTTAATAAAGGACAATTTTTTCTCCTATTAGAATTCAAAAAATACTCCCATTTTCCAAACATAAACTCATGAAAATAAAATAATTCTGGCAGAGGTCAAGCTCATTATACCATCCTGGTCCTGTTTACCTCAGCACTAAAATTTTCAACTTCTAAGTCAATGTAAATTCTACATTTAGTCAAGTTTTTAACTAAAACAAGTTAAAATAGAGGAGAGAGAACTTTTCCTGCCAGTTCTATTCAGTAGCATGTTAATCAGATTGCAGTAATAAGTATGAAACAATGCATGCAAATTAGCAGTGGTTAATTTGAAACTACTTCATGTCAGTTTCTTTCAGAGCAATACATAGTCAGTAGAGTAATTATTTATTACCCTGAGGACATGATCAATGATATCTCTCCATAATAGCGTCTGCAAAAGAGTAGGATTCTCATCTGCATAAAAGGAAGCTATAGAAACTGACTTTTTTTTCAGCTAAATAAAAGCAGAAAACTGTTTTTAAGCTATTTCCAACTATTTTATTAATAATGATAGATAAGTAAACCATTTGTTACACTTCAATATTTTTATGGTAACATAAAGCTGAGGGGAAAAAAAGCCCCAGCACTAGTGATTTAAATCCACAAAGCCTATCTTTATTGAGAAAGGGAAAAATGACCCATTTCTATAATGATAGTCGTTAACGGGCATGTGCTAGGCCCTTCCACACACACAATTCACTAGTCCCTTAGCTGGAGCTTGGGGGTGGAATTTACGGGAAGCCCTGAGTGATAGCACATGGTCTACACAGCTAAGCCATGGTTGTCCAAAGGCAGGGAAGAGATGCCATGTTAGCCAGGTGGCTGCAATTAGATGGTGCATTTGAATAATTGGGAAGGTTGTATTAGAGGCTACCATCTTGGCTTTCTGAGTTCACTATACATTGGACAAGAAGTCCTTTATGTATTCATATTCAATTAATTTATCTTATTGTATAAAATACCCGTCACTCTGAGAAGGACCAGAAAAAATCTCAACCTTTGGAAGTATGTAGTTAGTCTAGGCAATGGAGCGGGGGAAATACAGAATGGAGTAGGCTGGAAAGAACAACACCACAAGTTGGACCAAGCAGAATTGGTGAGAACGATGCACAGGCCTGAGATGGAGCCTCCATGCTGCAGGATTCCAAGAGGTTCCATTCATTTGGAGAATGGCACTCCTAGGGGCTGGGCAGTTACACATGCGGAATCCAACCTGAGATGACGTTTTGGGGGAGAGAAACACTTTATATAAAACAGGTACATACATTTAGCATGACATCTGAGGAAGATATCAACATCAAAATCCAGTGTAGGAGGACCAAAAAAGAGACATGGACAGGTTTTGGAATTCAGGTGAGGCAAGGGTCTAAAAACGTTATTCAGTTGACCTCAGGAGTTGGCCATTCAGGGGAGACCTCATAGCTTAAATAGGGTCAAAGATAAAACTAAACAAATAAAATTACCAGTTATGCACCTTATATCCAGAAAGTCAGCATAGTATAATGTGTAGAAGAAAGAGTATAACCACTTTTCAAAGGTATAAAATGAAAACAATAATTTTTAATAAAATAAAAATATTTAATTTTTAAAGGCATTGAAAGTTTTACACAAGAATTGTGTAGGCGGTGAACTTCTATGTTATAACTGCCCAGCACCTTTTCCTTTTTTGGGAACAGTTTTCCCTTCTTTAGAGAACTATTCTTCCTCTCCACATTTTAATTCTGCTGGATATTGTTCTACTCATTTAAGACTCAGGCTACTTAACCATATTTTATCAATCTGAGTGTGGGAGCTTTACCTGCCCTGTTAGGCCAGTTGTGTAATGTTTTGCATTCAAATAGGGAAAGACAGCAGCATCTGGTGTGTTACCCATGAAATGTGAAACTAAGCGCTGTCACAGCCATGTTCCCCACCATATGGAGGAAGGTGGTATGCGGTAGAACAAAATAGAACTTGCCCACACAGAGGAGAGAGGAGAGAGAGGTCCTAATGGCATTGAGGTCTCTGCCTTTAGTGTCCCTGAGATCAGAACCAACTGAATCCTTGCCCTTCCTGCAGTATATTTAGTCAACTCTTCATTGTCATTATCCACTCCAGTTTTCTTCCAACAAATTCCCTTCTTGCCTTAAGCTAGTTTGAACTAGGTCTCCAACTAAAGCAGAATATAATGTACTTGGCTTAGCACAAAACACACACTAGGTTTTCAAAAAAAAAAAAAAAGGGTAAAGAAAAAAGGCAACACATTGAACATAAAATCCTACTGATCTTATAGTTCTTTATAGATGAGTACTCAATTGCCTTTTAATTGTTTCAGGTTATATTAGTTGTGTCTTACTAAATACTTTTTGACTCTTTGAGGTAAGATAACATATATTGTATATACCAGCATCTGTAACAACATCTATTACAGTTCCAGGTTAAAAATAGTAACCCAAAGAATATTTACTGGTTAATTAATCAAATAATTTGCTTTTTGATCATTCAATTTTCTTAGCACTGTGGGTTACTACTTAGTGCCCTAAAAGTAATGACTTCCTAATAGTGTGCCAATGATACGCAAGATTTAAGGTACCTCTGGGGGGCCATTATCACTTTTTCCATCAGATTGGGACAATATTGGTATCATTTCTTGTGTTACTAATTTGGCAAGAATGATTTCACCTCAAGAAGACCTGAAGCATAAAGTGAAATTTAGGCATGTTCTTAGTTTATCCACCAACCAATCAACTTAGTAAAACCCAGAGTAATAGTCAAATCCCAGACATCTAAGCAGAAAAGTCCCGAGAGTCAAGTTGTTGAGTTCTTTTAGATTTCTCGTCTAGTAAATGGTGTAAGTACAGTTAGCAGCGATAGCGAAATGTTTCCTATTTGATTTTATTAACTGATTGATATGAATTAATGCATTAGGATATTTGATTGTGTCATAAAATGTGTATATGAGCGTCATGATTCAATTTAATGTACCTGTTACTGGTTGATGTGCCATTATATGAGGCTAAATTAAAAGAATTTTATGGAAAAAAATTACAATTAAAGACTCAAAATTGATTGCATTCATAACTTAAAAGAAGATATTCTGTTCCATTAATATTTTGAATAATTGTAATAATATATCAGAAAACAATGTAGGAAACTCAGGAGGTAGGCAAAGTAAAGCAAAGATAAATAGATAAAAGAGTCAAAAACAAAGCCCACTTTCTATGTCAAATTCAATATTTTCTCTTTAGTCCAAGTTTTTAAGAACTGAAAGAGTGAGAAAAGTCACAGAGTTAACAGCTTATCTCAGCAAGTAAGTTTTACGTTACATTGTCATGAAAGAGATGAATTTTCCTTCTTTCATCTTCCAAATTACAAAATAAATTATTTCCAAGTATGGCATTTTAATCTTAAAAAAATGATGTTTTCATAGATAATAAGGTGACAAGACCATGTCAATTCTCATAATGCAAATGTGCTTTCCGAATGATGGTGAACCATTCCAGTTTGGCCAAGACTGAGAGGTTTCTGGGGCATGGGACAGTCCCCCCATGGGATGGTGGACATCTTATATGTGCAAATTATTTGGCTTTAGGTGTAAACTTAAGTATCCAGAAACTGATTTAGAAAATGTTGTAATTTACTCCTGAAGACTTAAGTATACTTCTCTCTCACTATAAGTAGATGAAAGATGATTATAAGTAGATGAAGTCTGATTCAGTAGAGGAATATGGCACTGATGCATTAGAGTTTTTCTAGTAATTCTTATTTCTCTTCCTTCTAAGGGGCAGAGAAGGGTTTCTGATCAGGAAACATTCTACCCTTCTTACTGGAAGTGTGGTCCAAGGGCGAAGAGCATCAGTATCACCTGGGAGCCTGTTAGAAGTTCACAATCCCAAACCTAAACCCAGATCCACTGTGTCAGAATCTGCATTATTAACAAATTCCCAGGTGATTCACACACACACACACCAGAGCTTGTAAGCACTGCTCTAAACTCTTTTGCAAGGATTTTCTAAATGGACTCCAATTTTTCTCTATTGTCAGCTTTCTTCTGAATCCCTGTCTAGTCCACTACAAAGCTAGTGCAGTCTCATAAGCTCAGTCACAATTAATTTGGGATTTGTAATCCATTGACCTTGGTTGTACTGACAACTCTGCCTTATAACCTTTGCCCAACATTTGAAGAAGAGTTCTCTAAGCAAGAGTACATACTTAACCAATGTAGGAAAACCAACTCTTTAACATGTAACAAATTAATTTTTCATAAAGCAATGGATGCTATCTGCACGTTAAAGTAGGCCTGTCTCGCAGGACCTTTATTGGGAAACTTTTTGGTTGCAGGCAATGCAAATAAGTGAAAGAAGGAAAGTGGCAGAGGATTAGACAACATTTACACAGCCTTCCCTCAGCCTGATTTCGTTCAATTTTATTGACTATTTTGGCAAACACTTGTCTAATTAGTTGGCCTCATTTTCCATACTTTCTTTTCATGTTAAACTGCAAAACTGAGTGTAATTCTTAGAACCAGCCATGCTCTTTTAGATCTCCTTGCTTTGCCATTTTATTCTGCTTGGAAACCCCCTCCCCACCACTCTTAACCTCCAAACTGTTGTCTGACTCATGCCCATCCTTCAAATGTCACTTTAAATACTATGCCCCACCCTTTTTAAGTCTTCTGGTCTCAGTCTGTATTGCTTTGCTGTCCATTCTACTAGAATATTAAGAAGGAATCTCCAAGTTGTTATTCAATTGACTGCTGACTGTTCACTTTCATATCTTCAGGGAATTTCACTTCTAATGTCACTTTTATGAGAAGCAGCATATGGCCTACTACATGAGCTTTGGAAGAGGGAAGACATCGAGAAAAGTCAGTAAGGGCTAGAGAGCCTAGCCTCTGCAGGAAGTGAGTAGGAAAGGGAAGAACATATTTTGACTCCTCTTCATACCACACTGGCTCTGTTCCTTTGTTTCTGGGTGACAGAACAATTAAAATGGAAACTTTAGCTCCAAAGGATCCAACAGGGATAGGACACTACCTATCACTCTGAATATTCAGACACCAGTTCTGTGAGACTCCTCTATCCACAGTGTGAAACCAGAATCCAGAGGGCTGAAGTTCTCACACATCTCTAAATGACAATTTGTTTTATACTAAAAGGCTAGTATTAGAGCAGTTATATTAATTATCAAGCATACTGAAATTTATATATTACTCTGTTTTCATTTTGATTGGCAAAGGGGGTATGTGTGGGGTTCTTTCCGTGTTAGCAACCAGGAAAGACCAAGGTGACTTTGGTGAGGAAGTTGCCTTGTGATACTATCATTATCAGTAATTAGCCACAGTTAGTAACCTTCTATTAATCAAATCCACATCTGGAAAGACTTTCACTAATTCTGTGAGGTGAACAGTGATGTTTGCAAAATTTAAAGCATGAGAGGTAACACTGCATAACTTTGAAAGCCAACACAAAGGAAAGAAGAGAGAAAACCTTATCATTAATGCTTAGATAATCTTATTTAATTAAACCTATTCTCTATTATATTTAATATTTATATATATATATAAAAGAATGATTACAACTGTTCTCTTTGACAAAATTGGAAGCTCCAAAATAAAAATTTTAAGTTATTTTATATCCATTTTCTCTCATATGCTAGTTAACAAGATACAATCTAGTAAATGCCTAAGCATATTGTAAATCAATAGACAAAGATGAAAATCTCAGTTTCAAGGCCTATGGGTATAATCATTGGCATTTCCAGGAAAGGGAAAAATTTCCAAGCTCTGAAGAAGAATGGAAGTTATATTATTATTACTGACCTAGGAAAGGGGAGATAAAACGTCTTGTAAAGAAGAAGCTGAGTAGCTCCTATTCTCCAGTTCCCCCAGTCAAATATTCTGGGGATATAGGCACCTCTGTAGGGATCCACTATAGGCTAGAAGATATAGAATTCTCCACTGATAATGAGAGAGAAAGGATTAGAACATGACTGCAATCTCTTCAGCTCTAAAGAGATTAAGACTGGCAGAAAAAGAAGAAGGTTCCAAGAGGTAGCAGTTCATTTAAAAAAAGTCTAGGATTAGAAATATGCATTTTCAAACATAGATCACTTTCATCCCCTGGAATAAATCTGGCCTTTTGACTCATTGGTTTTTTTTGAGGTATAATTGATATAATATTATATTAGTGTCACGTGTGCAACATAATGATTCGATATTTGTGTATAGTGCAAAATGATCACCATAAGTCTAGTTAACATCCATCAACATACATAGTTACACAAAAAAGATTTTTTCTTGTGATGAGGATCTTTAAGATTTACTTTCTTAGCAACTTTCAAATATGCATGACTGTATTATTTATCGTACTTTTTTGTTTGTTTGTTTGTTTTTTTGCGGTACGCCGGCCTCTCACTGTTGTGGCCTCTCCCGTTGCGGAGCACAGGCTCCGGACGCGCAGGCTCAGCGGCCATGGCTCACAGGCCCAGCCGCTCCACGGCATGTGGGATCCTCCCAGACCGGGGCACGAACCCGCGTCCCCTGCATCGGCAGGCGGCCTCTCAACCACTGTGCCACCAGGTAAGTCCCACATGACTGTATTATTAACTGTAGTCGTCAGGCTGTACGTTGCATCCTATGACTTATTTTACAACAGGAAGTTTGTACCTTTTGAGAAACTTCACCCATTTCACCAAACCCCAATCACCCACCTCTGGCAACCACCAAACTGTTCTCTGCATCCAAAGCTTGGTTTGTTGTTGTTTAAGTTCCACATATAATTGAGATTATATGGCATTTGTCTTTCTCTGTCTGACTTATTTCACTTAGCATAATGTCCTCAGGGTCCATCCATGTTGTCACAAATGGCAGGATTTCATTCCTTTTAATGGCTGAATAGTATATACACACACACACAATTCATCTTTATCCATTCATCCACTTGTGGACACTTAGATTATTTCCATATCTTGGTTATTGTAAATAATGATACAATGAACATTTTGAATTAATGTTTTCATTTTCTTCAGATAAATATCCAGAGGTGGAACTGCTGGATCATATGGCAGTTCTATTGTTAGCTTTTTGAGGAACCTCCATACCGTTTTCCGTAGCGGCTTCACCAATTTACATTCCCACCAACAGAGTACAAGGGTTCCCTTTTCTCCACTGCCTCACCAACATTTGTTATTTCTTGTCTTTTTGATAATAGCCATTCTAACAGGTGTAAGGTGATATCTCATTGTGGTCTTGATTTGCATTTGCCTGGTGATTAGTGATGTTGAGCATCTCTTCATGTACCTGTTAGCCAACTATGTTTTCTTTGGAAAAATGATGCCTCACCTTAATATTAGCCAACCACACTACCCCATGCTTTATTTAATTATACTAGCTCCTGATCCAAATCTCCCCCAAAAAACTACATTTAGACCTAAATTTAGCACAGCACCTACCGTCTATATGCTTCTATTCTAAATATAGTAGAAAGAGCACCACACTTAACTAAGTTGACCTGGATAAAAATCTTAAGGCAAATCATTTTCTAATCAGGGAACTTTGGGCAATTAATTAAACCTCACTAAGTCTTGTTTTTCTCCTCTGGGTCTTCTGCAAAGGTCAAGTCATTCCATGCTTTTTAAGTTTCTCTACAACTGAAAGAATTATTTTCTTATAAAATGAAATAAAGGTCTGAAAATTCTTCCGACAATCCTAGTGATGCATGGCCTATCATTTCATTCCCTTTTTAGTCTATTGCTGGTTTTTTTTCCTGTGGGAACATATCTCAGTTATTAAAGTTAATGACAACATTGGGTTGAATATTTCTATTTTTTCTTCATTAACGAATTTATTAAACTATCCATAGAACTATCCATTCCAAGAGATTATCAATGCTAATGTTATAGTTCTTATTGTTTTATGATAAATACATCAATGTACTTAAACTATATTCTGTGTTTTACTCAAAAATTCAATAGGGGTTTAAAAATATCAACCTTCGGGACTCCCTGGCTGTCCAGTGGTTAGGACTTTGCGCTTTCACTGCTGAGGGCCTGGGTTCAATCCCTGGTCAGGGAACTAATATCCTGCAAGCTGCGCAGCATGGCCAAAAAAAAGAAAAAAAGAAAAAAATCAACCTGGTTTCCTAGCCAACTGACATCATTGTAAGTCATTCCATTCCTGGTACTAAAATATGTATAATGGTTTCAAATCATTTAATGTAGTAAATGCACACAGTAAGATGTGTAGTATCTTTCCAGAGCAGCCTTCATTATAAACCACACTTGGCAATAAAAAAAAAGTACCTCTTCCCATATGCCCATGGTTGACAAACACAGCTCCTGAATGGTCCACTAACTTCAAACACTTGCTCCCAATCTCACTATCTACAATTTGTGCTTTCATCTCATCCATTTAGCTCAGTAGCCCAGTATTTCTTGGCATTATCTACTTTCCACTTCAATATTCCTTTGCCTCACCCTCATGTCTTGGCATATATACAAGGAACACTTAACATAATACTACTCCCAAATCGCTCCCATTGTTGCCTCAACTCATTCAACAAATATTTAAGAGCTGAATGCTTTAAGGGGTAGGGATACAGTAGTGAACAAAGCAACAAAGATCCCTGCCCTTATAGAGGTTACAGTCTCTGGAGGAAGTGGGGAGAGAGACAATAAACAATAACCTAATAAATAAGTAACTATTTAATATGTTGAATGATAAAAGTGATGAAAAAATAATATAGACTAAGAATTGGGAGTACCAATTTTGATGGTGTTAGGAGGAAACAGAGTGGTCAGGATAGGCTTCGTTGAGATGCTGTGGCCTGTGCAAAGCTTTGAAGCAGTGAGGAAGTAGATGTCACAGATAATTGGAGTGAGTGTTTCTCCAGGGAAGTATAATGTTAAGTACCATGAAGGGAGAATGGACAAGGTAATTGGGAGTGCACACAAGGGGACAATTTTAGTGATTTGCCAATAAATATTAACTAGATAAAGAGGGAAGTAAATACATGAGACATGAGAAATAATAAAAAGTTGGTAAAACAATTAATTGTAGATCACACTGGGAATGAAAGACTATAGAAGTTGGAATTCTTGAAAATAGAGACTGGAAATACAGGAGTGATCAGAAAGTGACATGCTTAAAACCAAGATAGTAGATGGGTGCATTTCTTGGCACTGATATGATCTAGGCTATGACCATGAGCAAAAGTCCTAAGGTGAGGGCATGCCAGGCTTGTTCAAGAAAAATCAGAAGCCAAAGGGAACTTAAGAAAGGAAATAAAATCTTTAGGGACAAAGTGTCTAGCACAGTGGCTATCTGGGTTTAGATTTGTAATGAATAATTTGTGGCTTGCTTTTTCTCAGAGTGAGGAACAAGACAAACTGGGTCCTGACTTCTCAAATATTCTCTTCTCTATATCTAAATATTTGCCTATACTATTTTTCTCTTACTATTCCCTTCACTAACTCTAAGTGAAACTTGGCTCTCTCCTGAAGACACACCTTTCATCAGAGCATTCTTTCCCTCACCCCTCATCACCATGGCCATGGAGGTGTCGTATGTGTCTTCCTTGCTCCTAGTGGTTGGTTCCAGATTACTGTCTATTAATAAAGTCTACTTAAAATAAAGTCCAATAAATATTTTAAAAACTCAGTTGTTACATCAAGATTAAAAACATCTTATCTCTTGGGCTTCCCTGGTGGCGCAGTGGTTGAGAGTCCGCCTGCCGATGCAGGGGACACGGGTCCGTGCCCCAGTCCGGGAAGATCCCGCATGCCGCGGAGCAGCTGGGCCCGTGAGCCATGGCCACTGGGCCTGCGCGTCCGGAGCCTGTGCTCCGCAACGGGAGAGGCCACAACAGTGAGAGGCCCGCGTACCGCAAAACAAAACAAACGAAAACACAACAACAACAGAAAAAAAACATCTTGTCTCTGAAAGATACCATCGAGAGAATGAAAAAACAAGCCACAGAATGAAAGAATATATACATACTAATGGCCATAATGCACAATATATAAACAAAGCTCTTAAAACTAAATAAGAAAAATAACCCAAAAAAAAAAAAGCAAACCATTTGAACAGATGCATCATAAAAGAAGACATACAAGCATCCCATAAGCACACAAAAAGAAGTTCAACATCAGTAGTCATCAGGAAATAAAAATTTAAACTACAATGAAATAACACTACACACCTTAGAATGGCTAAAATTTAAAATATTAACTATATTGAGTGTCTGCAAGAATGAGGAGGACTCAAACCTTCATACATTGCTGCTGGGGATGTAAAATAGTACATTGCTTTAGAAAGAGTTTAGCAGTGTTAACCATACATGTATATTACCCAGCAATGCCATTTCTAGGTATTTACCCAGGAGAAATGAAAACACATGTCTCCACAAAGACTTGTAAACTAATACTCATGACAGCTTTATTCAAAAAAGCCCCCAAATGGAAACAATCCGAACATTCAATAGGTGAGTGGAAAAACAAATTGTGGCATATAATAGAACGTTACTCAGCAATAAAAAGGCATGAACTAATAATACATGCAACAACATGGATGAATCTCAAAAACATGCTGAGCACAAGAATCCAAACACAAGAGTATATGTTGTGTGATTTCATTTATATGAAGCCCTAGAAAACACAAATCTATTCTATGATAACAGAAGGCAGATCAGTGGTTGCCCATGGCTGGGAGCTGGGCAGATTGCCTGGGTGGGGGAATAGGGGAGTATTTCAGGGCACTGTGTCTTTTTCTCGATTCCCTTCTCTTTATATTTTGTGTATCTACTGTAGGTTTTTGCTTTGTTGTTATCATGAGGCTTACATAAAACATCATATAGATACAACAGTTTATTTTAAGCTGTTAACAATTTAACTTTGAACATACGAAACTCTACCTTTTTACTTCCCTCCTCCCCAAATTTTATGTTTTTGATGTCACAATTTACCTCTTTTTATATTGTATATCCATTAACAAATTACAGCTATTCTTAATACTTTGTCTTTAACCCTTATACTAGAGTTAAGTGATTAACACAGCACAATATTACAGTATTAAGAGTATTCTGAATTTGATTACATACTTACTTTTACCAGTGTGTTTTATATTTTCATATGTTTTAATGTTACTAATTACATCCTTTTATTTCAGCTTGAAGAACTCCTTTCAGCATTTCTTGTAAGGCAGATCCAGTGATGATGAACTCCCTTAGCTTTTGTTTGGAAAAGGTTTTTATCTCTTTCAATTTTGAAAGACAACTTTGCTGGGTAAAGTATTCTTGGTTGGAAGTTTTTTATCTTTCAGAACTTTGAATATATCATTCCACTCTCTTCTGGCCTGCAAGATTCCTGCTGAGAAATCTGCTCATAGCCTTACGGGGGTTCCCTAATATGCCAGGAATTTTATTTTCTCTGTTGCTTTAAAATTTTTCTTTGTCTTTGATTTTAGAGAGTTTTATTCTAATGTATCTCGAAGAAGATCACTTTGGGTGAAATTATGGGTGGATCTATGAACTTCATGAACTTGTATATCAAAATGTCTCCCCATATTTGGGAAATTCTCAGCCATTATTTATTTAAATAAGCTTTCTGCCCCTTTCTCCCTCTCTTCTTTTGGGACTCCAATAATATACTGATTATTTCTCTTAATGGTATCTCATAGTTCACTCAGGCTGACTTCACTCTTTTTTCATTCTTTTTTGTTGTTGTTCTCTTCAGACTAGATAATTTCAAATGGTCTGTCTTCAACTTCACAAATTCTTTCTTCTATTTGATCCAGTCTGCTATTGATGCTCTCTACTGCATTTTTCATTTTATTTATTGTATTCCTCAGCTCTGGAATTTCTGTTTGGTTCTTTTTTATTATTTCTATCTCTCTGTTAAACTTCTCATTTTGTTCACATATTACATTCCTGATTTTGTTGAACTGTCTTTCTGTATTTTAGTGTAGCTCATTGAGCTCTGTAAAATAATTATTTTGAAATCTTTATTGGGAAAATAAAGATGTGTCATGCTTCCTTAACTTTTCATGGTGTCATGTTTCCTTAACTTTTCAAGTTCCTCAAAGCCTTGCATTGCTGTCTTTACATCTGAAGAAGCCATCAACTCCTCCAGTCTTTACTGACTGGCTTTGGGAGAGAAATACCTCCTTTCAGCCTTGTTGAGGATTCTGAGGCTTTCTCAGATCTTTTCTATGGATACACCTGCTCTATACTTCTTGTTCCCTTATGCGGGGGATTTCATAAGATTCTGTGCCTGCAAAGTCAGGCCAAGTGTTGACAGCTTCCCTTTTGCTTTCCCTAGAGTAGTGCTGAATGCTCAGTTTGTGCACTTTCTGCACAGCCAGGCCAGCTTTCTGTGCATGGAAAAGGCTATCTGCAAAGGCTTGCTCTTGCCACCATTAGGGACATGCACAGAGAGCAGCCATGAGGTAGGGGAATATGTGGGTGAAGCACATGAAGCACTGGGGCTGCCTGTGGGACAGTTGAGGGAATCTTCAGGCAAGGCATCCCCTGGCTTGTGGGCAGGCTTCCTGATGGGGGTCTTCGATGGACTTAGTAGTATCTGCCTCCCCTTGATATGTTTCAATCAGAGCCCTGGCTGCTGTTCTCCCAGCCACTCACTGCTCCCCAGTCATGCAGCTCACAACTCAATACTCTGGATTGTGTGAGAAAGAAAAGGGCTTCTTTGGCAGAGTCCTGCACCAAGAAACCAGGCATTCTCACTTTTCCCTGTCAGAGAAATCATGGGCCAAGAAGGTCTCTCTTCGCACTAAGTTGTGCCATCTTGGGGAAGGAGTGATGTGAGTAAAGTGACCCTGTTCTTCTTATCTTCTTCAATGCATTCAATCTCAGACTGTTTTTGCTCCAATGGTGTGTTGTAACATCTCCACTGGACTTCCACAAAGGCCCTCTCCTATGTGGGTGATAGTCAAACTACATGTTCTTTGTGGGGAAGATGGTAGAAAATGATTTAACCATGTTGATGATGTTGCAACACTATATATTTTCTATATTTTAATTGTGGTGAGGGCTACATGGGTATATAAACCAGTTAAACTCATTAATATATACACTTAAAGTACATCTTATTGTATTTAAATTATACCACAACAAATTGATTAGAAAAAGACTCCTCAATGGTTGTATTAATAAGACTGATGCTTTCAAGTGACTAAATGCTTAATCTTAAACTTGAGCCAGAAAGGACTTTATTGGCTCATATGACCAAATATATAAGCAATAGAAACAAACCATAAGAAAGGCAGAAGGTAAGCCAACCTCAAATAAAACAAGAACCAGGAATTTAAATGCTGACAAGGCTCTTCATTTCTCCTTTCAGGAGTATCTCTATTTGCTGTTCTGGATTTCCCAAGCTGACATAAACAATACAGCTGACATCTCCTGGACTTAAATTGTTATAGCTTCATGACCAGGAAAAATATCTTTCCTACTCATTCAAATTTGAAAAATCTGGAAAAGGACCTTGATTGGCTCAGCTTGGGCCATGTGGCCAGTTCTCGACCAATCACTGTGGCTAAGGATTTAGAATACTATGACTGGCTCAGATTGAGGTGGTTCCTTAACCAAACACTCTCATGAGAAAGGCGAAGTTATACAAGGAGAAAAATGGGCAGTTTTAGAATGCACATTAAAGTCAGAGGCAGGGGAAAGGAAATGTTTTCAAAAATAAAAATAGTACAAACAAGGTTGCTGAATCATTTAAAACTAAAAATCTACTTCTATTTATTTATCCCATAGTGAGCATTAAGGAAAAATATTTAAAATTCTCTAAATTAGTGTCCAACTGGGACAGCCAATCCATAATGCATTTATTTTCCATCTCTAAACTTCTTATCTACCAAGAATGTGAACATTTTAATTTGCCAAAAGTTGGTCAGGTTTTTCTAAACATGTTGTGAAGGAAGAGAACAATTATTCCTATAACTGTATAAGTGCTTGGTTCAAATAAAGAGATGAACCAAGTCCCTTCTTACTTGCATATAGTAATATTGCTACACTGCTGGATTCCTTTTCATCAGCTGGGTTACATTCACGGCAGATGATACATCTGACTTAAGAGCAGGTGTTGCAGCAGGCCTGGCCCAAAGCATCCTGATGCTTATCCTCTGGACAGTTTCCAGCCACAGATTGGACTTTGAGTTTTTGAGGAAATTGTCAGGGAGATTGATAGTGTGAGCCATATTGGAATTACCTATGATAAATGACACAATTTCCTTCACTCTTCTCAAAAGACAAGCTGTGAATCACAAGACTATTCAGTTAAACTTGATGAGTATCTCCTTCCATGTGGAAGATGCCTAAAAACACATTTGCATCCAGACTGGGGTCAGCTGAGCAAATCAGAGCACCTAAGCTTCACTGACTCACTACTGGGGTATGGAAACCAGCTAACTGAGTACAATCCAAGATTTGCAAACCTGAAGGATATTTGTGGTAAAAATTCTTTCTGTGATTTAATTTGGCAACTGTTACCTCTTTCATGCTCATCACTGTCTCAGGTTTTATTAGTTCGGTTAGGCTAGGCTGCAGTAAAAATGTCTGAAATCTCAGTAGTTCAATACAATAAAATTTCAGTGCTTACTTATTTAACATCCCAATGATATTGGTGATGTGGGGAGGGGAGGGACAGTGGTAGAATCTGCAAGCAGTCATTCAGACACACAAAAGTTTTCTATCTCAGTGCCTCCAAATTTAACAGGTCCCCAGAATCACCGTGGAAGAAGAAAATGATAGATTAATAGGGGAAATTTTAATGTGACAGACCTAGAAATAATATCTATCAGTTATACCATATTCTTTGTGTAAAATGGTATTGTATATACCTAAACTAACTGCAAGGGGGAAGAAAATATAATTTAGCTGTATGCCCAGAAAAAAAGAAGGAAAAGGAAATGGATATTGGTTATTATTAGCAATCTTTGCCACGGAGGTACTACAGGAATACAAATGAGAAAACAGCAAGCCAATTGAAAATTAAAATCTCCTAGAATGACATCATTGATTTTTCATCCACAAAGAAGTCTGATGCTTCAATTTGTTTCTTTTTTACTAGTGGATAAAGTTCCCTTCTAGAATGGGTAAGACTATTTCTCAAACCACAAAAGAAAAATATATTAAAATCTCTAAAATTTCAATATTACCAGCTCAACTATCATAGAGAACAATTAAGTAATTTGCCACCTTTAGGTATTCATAAGCTAGAAGGCAAGTAAAATGCAGTTAATGGATTTGTCAAGCAAGAAAGTGTTCATTATAAAATTTTCAATACATTCGAGAAAAGAAACCAGTAATACCATCCATTACCTATTTTCTGGCCATCTTGGTGGGGCTATAGATAATCCTGTTTTCTCTTAGGTCATTCATGATAAATTGTTTTTCTTAATGAAATTTCACTAGGAAATTGTCCTCTGCCCCTTCAACTGTCTGAAATTTAGAAGCATAAGTGATCCTTCTATGGCCAAGTGCAATGGGAAGCTGGGCAAGCACCTTACTCCTACTACTGCTTCTGGAATGTCAGAGGAGGCATTTGTCATGATTGTTGGGGCTTCAGTAGGAAGGGCAGCAATGTTCATGCTGGCCCTGACTTTACCCAACATAGTTTTCCGTGACTAAGGATGTGAACTGTTGTACCACATCATCTAACCTTATAGCAATATACTTTTTCCTGGCCATATTGATGGGTTTATAGATAATCCTGCTTCCTCTTAGTTCATTCCTGATAATTTTTTAAGTGAAATTTTACTAGGAAAAAGAAAGAAGAGGGAATAAGAGACATAATAAAGAGAAATAACATTTGAGGGAAAGCAAATATATATATATCTCAATGCTACTGCAGACTTAGATTTGTTATACAAATTCAATCCACAGCTAGAAAAATATAATATAGTATTATGCCATACTTGCTAAGTGCCTGTTTTCCACCAGGCATTAGTCTAAATATGTGTCTAACGTATACCTGACACCACAAGGCCACAAGGTATCCTCTGTATCGCAGAAGCGAAGCTGGGAAATTTGTTTCCCAGAATCCTCCTTTTGCAAGATTTCTGGTTCAAGTTTGCAAACAATAGAAAACTGCAGGCAATTAGGAAGATTGAAGTAAAGCAGTTATTATTCTCCAGAGGCAGTTTCAGCCAAACTTACAGGTCTTCTGGTGAGCCCTTGAAAGTCACCTGCATTGCTGCTGCAGAGAAAACTGATGAAAAATCCTCAGAGTCTTAAGAATTGCAGCAATTTCCCTGAGAACTTCCTTCAGAACCATGTATTTTGGTACTTTAGTCTAAGATCCCCAGTGATAGCTTCCCTGACCTTAGAGGCAGTTTCCTTGACTTATAATGGGGGCTTGTGGGCCAATAGCCTTGAAAGCATCTACTTTGATAGTAAAACCTTTATATCTGGGATATGTATGATGACTTCTGTCTTTACTGATCCCATCTGACTGATACAAATAATTAAAACCACCTTGTAAAATAGACATACAAGCACATCACCTTTATTTTTCAGATGAAATAAAAGCTTAAAGGATATAAATATCCTGTCAAGGGTTGCATGATCAGAATTCAAACCAAGTATGTTGACTCCAGAGATCATGTTCTTCATTATAATGCTATACTCTGTCAAGTCAGTACCAATGAGGGACAGAAGCCACTTTATAATAGAGCAATAACTCAATAATTTCCAAAGTGCATCTTCCTAATCAGGCACTATGCTTCTCCTTTTTTTTCTGAAAATAAAGCAAAACAAAAAAACCCAAAAATACCCTTCCCTTGAGTTTCACTCCTACAGTATCAATACTAACAGTTTGAACTAATTTCTTTACCATGTCTACAATCCAGCAAATTTATTGGTAACTATTGAACTTTCTAGGTTTATGGACTTGCTCTCTATCACCTTGCACTGTTGGATGCTCAAGCATGGCAGCTTCTGCTCAGTTGGGGGTTACAACTCTGTACACACACACACACACACACACACACACACACAGACGTCAGTTTTGTTTTCAATAATTCTTTATCATAGAAAATTAAAATGTGATTAGCAATTGAGCATGATGACATTGCAAAAGAACTTGGAATATTTTCACCAGTGGAAGAAATGGTTCAAAAGTCAAAGAGAAAAAGAAAAAACATCTATGATGCAAAGTAATCAGGATAAAAAACCAGAGTTCTCAGCTTAGAAGAGGTATTAATATTTGGGGAGTCTCTTTACAGTTTCTTAAGAGAATTCATCTCTAATTTTCTACTTACTTGCAGAATGAAAAATAAAGCATATGTGCAAACCTGAATTGTGTGCAAGAAAACCTGATTCATCACAAGTCTGCGATCATGTATTTGGGTATATTAACTATAATAACACATTTAACTTTGTCTGCTTACTAAATCTCTTAGAAGAAATAAACACATGATTGAAAAACTCTTTTCTCTGAGTCTCATAATTAAAACCAAGTCATAATTTTAAATTCTAAAAAAAAGTGTACTTTAAATGTTTTGAATAATAGCTTCTAGTATTCTTATGACAAACCCCAATTAAAGACAAGGTAAAATCTTCATTCCAGATGAGATAAAGAGATAATCAGTTACTCCAATTTCTTTCCTTGTGCTTTTCAATAATTTTCCTTGAATTTTCATAGGGGTCTTCATTAATATCCTCATTTAAGAAAAATGAGGATATTGAAACTAATACAAATTTACTCAGAATCATTGAGAAATCTAGAATGGAAGCATATCCAGTTTCATTCCTCTTTCCTCACCGATAAAACCACAGGAATTCTGAGCTAACAGGATATAGCCATACACAAGGGTAAAAACTTTGCCATAAACTTAGACAGAAAAATAGAAATACTCATTCACAAGTTTATCTATTGTTCTCTGTATATAATCATGTATTCAAACTTTTCCAGCTCTTTCCAACAATATACTTAAGGTGGCAATTGAGCTAACATCACTCCATTAAAGTCCTGGATGGGCTGATGTTAATTCCATCCTATGTTCATTAGATGATACCATTATCACCGTATCCTAAAATTGATTCTGATGGCAAATGTTTTAAGGCATTTGTAATGTGAATGCAAAACTTCAGATGTTAGTGTTTAGTTGTTAAACTTGAAGTAGGGCTCCCACGCCCTTGCATACAGGGAGGGTTACAGCTAGTCCATATCGTGCCTTTGGGAGAATAAGAAAAAGACCTCCTCTCTAGTGGAAGGCAGCCCTGTAGCTATATGCCTTGGCAGGCAGTCAAAGCCATGGTGAAAGTATGAAAAATATGTCCCTTGTTCCCAGCAGATGCAGGCCCATATCAAGCACTTGGTTTGGCAAGCAGAGTATGAGCTGTGTTGCAGCTCCCATTCGCTCCCTGCATGGAATACTTGTGCAAGGCGTAAACAGCACAACTACAAGCAGTGGCTTTGAGTAAGCATCCTCTCTTACTATCAAAGTCAGTAACCAGAGTATCCCCCTAAACAGCCCCACATCCCCACTCTAGACCCCAGACCTTCTGACTCTGCATCACAAAGCATTCTGTCTCTTCCTTAAAAGAATAAAATCAATTGTTAACTTTAACTACTGCCTTGTAAAATATCAATAGTTATTCGTAATATTTTCAATTTTAAATTAGCTTATCTTATAAATCAGAGAGCAATTCCACTGCAAATAAATAACTTTTACCCTTACCTGTGCCCTTTAATTCTGATCAGGAATTTATTGATTGATTGATTCAATTAGTTAGTTCATCTCTTGTCATCTCTCTACCTAGTTTCCTCAGATAATTATTCCAAGTATTATCTACTCTCAGTTTACTCTCAAACCCAAACTCTTCCATCCTTGTCACTGTGAGTTGCCTCATATTTTGCTTAAATGAGACAATAGTACAATCATATAAGAATCAATTTTGTTCTCTTTTAATTAAGAATACCTCTACATTAGTGTTTTATGAATTCCTTTTCTTTCTATGTTAAAATTTTTGAAGTTGACATTTGAAGTCTGAACCTCAGTGTTTACTCTTTGAACACAAATGTATTTAAGTGCTCATATATGCCAGGTCCTGTGCTATGTGATGGGAAATGTTGGTGAACGGTTTTGACAGGCTCCTTCAGGAATATACTGTTTGATGGGGAAGTAGACAAGTCCCAGGCAACTAATAATAATATCAGTACGTGAAAACTGCTCTGACAGAAGGTATGGGATGTTGTGGAAGGACAAATCATAAGTATCCACACCAGATCTGGTGAATCAGGAGACTCTTTAGAGAAAGTGTTGGGACTTCCTTGGCGGTCCAGTGGTTAGGACTCCACACCCCCAATGCAGGGGATGAGGGTTCCATCCCTGGTTGGGGAACTAAGATCCCGCAGGCCGCACGCACAGCTGAGCAAAAAAAAAAAAAGCATAGGAAAGTGTTGATCTCTGCAGGATGGGGAGGAGTTGGCTAGGCAGAGGGGATGGAGGAAGAAGAGTAGGTTTGAGATTCCTAAGGAAGGGAAAAATAGGTATAAAGGCCTGGATAATTGTGATCATCTCTGGATATAATTCTACAACTGAGAGATTCATAGAGCTAAAGCGAGTTCAGTTTAATTGCAGCATGGAATACCATGGAGGAATAGTAAAAGAAGAGAAATCAGAAGTAAACAGGGGTAGATGGCTCAAGGTCTTGCAAGTTATGATTTTTTTTGCTTTGCAGTACGCAGTCCTCTCACTGTTGTGGCCTCTCCCATTGCGGAGCACAGGCTCCGGACGCGCAGGCTCAGCAGCCATGGCTCACGGGTCCAGCCGCTCCGCGGCATGTGGGATCCTCCCGGACTGGGGCGCGAACCCGTGTCCCCTGCATCGGCAGGCGGACTCTCAACTGCTGCACCACCAGGGAAGCCCTGTTTTTTAATTTTAGGTTTTTACTTCACAACTTGATTTCAAAATTATAATTTTTCATTGTTCACTTAGCAAATAGTTTTCAATCATACTATGTGCAGATTCTACTATGCATTAGACATTTAAGATATCAATACATTTACCATACGGTAGACTTTCAAGATTCATTAGTGAACAACAGAGCAAAAATCCCTGCATTGGTGGAATGTATATTTAAGAAGAAAGCAGTATGTCTTAGAAATAAGTAAATTATATAGAATGATAGAAGATGGCAAAAAGAAAAAGTAGAATAGAGGCAGGGGATTGCAAGAGGCTGGGAGCTGCATTTTATACACAGTGGTGTGGGTGGACTTCCTTGAGTATCTCTTCCCTCCCTTCCTGTCCTCGCTAATTTAGTTGAGAGCATCATTGTCCGCCCTGACAGCCAAATTGCAATGCATAGGCTGGTAAAGCCTTTGAGATCTTTTCCCTCTTTTGTATTCCACTGCCCTAAACCACAGCCTACTTACCTCTCATTCAGATTATTCAACAAACTCCTACAGTTTCTTTTTCTTTATGCTTTCTTGATTATAAATTCTTCTTCACCCTTAATCAGAGTTTTCATTACAAATGACAAATGTAGACTTGCCACTCCTTTGTTCAGAAACCTCTGCCAGTTCTGTATTGTCTGCAGATAAACATCCTGGCACTAAGTATGGCATTCAAAGTCCCTCCAGTCTGCCATCTGGATAGCTGTAGGGCCTCATTTTCTAAAATTTTTGTTGTGTAGATTGTGATTTAAGCCCACCAGACTAATAAAGCTCTAAACAAAGCATCGACTTTGTCTTCTTTTGCATCTTGTTCTATAATGTTTGTGATTGATGACTCCATCTTTCTCCTCACCATAGTTTCCGCTGTTAAAATCTCATCTATCTCTAAGGCCAGCTCAAATTCCCCTTCGTTAGGGAAGGGTTTCCCGCTTCCTCCTAGTCATTCCAAATAAGCGTTCCATTTTATGTTCTCCCATGGGATTTTGTTTAATCCTCTCTTTTGGCATCTAGGTTTTGTATTTTCACTCTGAAAAATTCTGTCTGTAATTATTATAGACAGAAGACATGACCGATATTGGACTGTAAGCATCCTTAGGACAGGAACTGTCCTGTTACTCTTTGCTCCATGCTACCCTGCTTTTTACCTGGCTCAATATTTTCTACTTTGAGTGAAGGCTAAATAAGTGTTGGATTTATATTTATTTTCTTAAACTCTAGTTTAGAAAGAAAGAGGTTTTTTTTTGGGGGGGGGAGGTCAATGTATTAGCAATCTTATTCATAGAATTAACATGATGGGTAAGAGCATTTTTAACAGGCATCTTTTAATAATTATAAATGCCAGATTTCATCAGAAGCCTAGAGCAAGTATTATCACTGTGAGACAAACTAAATGCTACATGTGTCAATATTTACACAAGCAGATTACAACAGTGTGGTCTCATCAGTTCAGCTATTGTGTCTTGTGAGCTCAGCTAAATTTTAAACTCTGTAAGGAGCTGCATTTCCCCCTGAAGTTATTAAAAGGTAGATTTCTTTTAATTAAACTCATTTGCATGACTAAATTAGATTTAATTACTCTCATTCATTTCACTAATACCTTTCTTTGATTGGAGAAGGAGAACTTTTATAATTGATTAAAATAGGGTGCTCTGGCCTTCTCCGTTGATCCTGGAGAATAGTTCTCATTTATGCTTTTAAACGACGAGTGGAACAGAGGTTTCTTTGATCTAGTTCTACTACAAACACTCTCCTTGAACCTGCGGTGGACAGGTGGCCACACAATCACACTGCTCCTCAGTTTCTCCATCAAATATACACTGTAGTATCAAATGCAGTGCTATCTGTTTTGGCCTCCAATGCAAAGACAAATGGTGCTTTTGATGAGAAAGTGCTTGAAACATTTGTATATGTTCTAAGCTATGAATATTGTTAAATTACTAATATCAGAAGTTACAGCTTTTTCTTTAAATTTTGCCTAAAAATGAAATTCCTCATTACCTTTTGGGTAGTAGCCATTGTTTTCATAATCTCAGATTATTGAATACTATCACACTCACGGATTCACTTATGCCTGCATGCATTCATTCGATGCAAATTTGTTTTCACACAATATTCCAGACATTGTGATTATCCTTGGATATAATTCAACAAACCCATAAGAAGTCCAACAACTCTAATAAAGCATGTTCCTCCCTCAGGAGTTCAGGCGTGAGAGAGAGACCAGTAACGTAAAAAAAAAATGCATTTCAATAAGCACAGTAATAGAATCACATATAAGGTTCATGGTTGAAAAGGGGAAATTTTCAACTCAGCCTGGACGTATTTAAAATAGCTCTAGTGAGATAAATTTAAAAAGATGGGAAAGGAAGGTTATTCTAGGACAAAGGAATTCTGTGTTCAAAGATATCAAGCAAAAATAGAATGACACATTTGGAAAACTCTAGCGTAGTTTGGCTTACGTTTTGGATTTAAGTGTGAAGTGAGAGAGAACAAGTTTGGAGAAAAATTCATCCGGTAGATGAGTTGGCTTAAAGCAGATGAGTAAAAGAACTATATTTACCATATTTATGTATTAGAGAGATAATAAGGTAGCAATATGGAAAATAGATTAGAGGGAGGTAAGTCCAGTTAGGAGGTTCTTTAGTTTAAAAATAATATATTTCTGGGGCTTCCCTGGCACAGTGGTTAACAATCCACCTGCCAATGCAGGGGACATGGGTTCGATCCCTGGTCTGGGAAGATCCCACATGCTGCGGAGCAACTAAGCCCCTGAGCCACAACTACTGAGCCTGCGCTCTAGATCCTGCGAGCTACAACTACTGAGCCCATATGCCACGACTACCGAAGCTCACACGCTCTAGAGCCCATGCTCCACAACAAGAGGAGTCATGTGCTGAGCCTGCGCGTCCGGAGCCTGTGCTCCGCAGCGGGAGAGGCCACAGCAGAGAAAGCCCATGCATAGCAATGAAGACTCAAAACAGCCAAGAAAAATAAAATAAAATAAATAAAAATAATATATTTCTGAAATGATGCAATAGCAATATATTTTGAAGAAGAAAAAACAAATATAAATATATTTCATGGGTTTTTACAAGATAGAACTGAAAAGCAGAAGTTTAAAATTTTCTACGCTTCCGCTTTGGATAACTTTTTAGGTAGTGGTGGCACTACTGGAAACAATAAAAGAAACACATTTTGGGGTAGGAGTATAAGGAATCCTGATTTAAGTTCGGGGCATGTGATTTTGAAATACCTATATTCATGAAGACAAATATATTTGTCTGGATCTTAGAATAGTGATACAGAAGCAAGATATAGATTCGGGAGTTCAAATAGAGGTTTTTTGTTTGTTTGTTTGTCTGTTTGCTTTAAATCTGTTCTTTACTTCCTTTTGAACATATCCCTTTCCTACGTTACTGATTCTGGTTTGACTATCAGTCAAGGGCATTTGCCTCCCCTCTCAGGGTTGAGTGTGCATGACCCAAGCCAAGCCAACCAGAAAACAATACTAAGTACTGGTAAGGATGCTGGGGGAGAGGGACTAGTGTTCTTTTCAGCAGGATCATTAGCTGTAAGAACAAGAGAGTCCAGAGTAATTAAATAGCCAGCTTTCTCCTCATACAGGTAAAGTCTGCAAACAAAGCCAATACAGAGGGAAAAAAAGCTAACAGATTCAGAAACACAGAGGTCTGCTTATATTTTTGAACCACTGGATCCAGCCAAGCCTTTAGGTAACCTTCCCCTGAATGTTTTAGTCATGTGAGCCAATAAATTTGGAGTTTTATGCCTTATGCTTGTTTATGTCTTATTTCTGTGATTTGTATCCAAAAGAGTCTTAACTAATTCAGGGGTTTTCACCAAGAGAGTCATAATTCACACTGTGGGAATGAGTGCCATAGCTCAGATCAGAGCACAGCAAGTGAGAAGAGAAAAAGATCAAGGTAGTATAATCAGGAGGAACATGAAAATTAAAAGGTAGATGGAGGGGAAGAATCCCATACAGAAACCTGGGAAAGATCAATTAAGAGGCCAAGAAGAGAGTAGTATAACAGAAGCCAAGGAAGTAAAGCGAGTGTCAAGAATAACAACAGGGAGAGGTAAGGTCACATTAAATAGGACAAGACAGGTCAACATGTGTGTAGGATTTAGCAATCTAAAAGTTTTAGAGGACTTTGTCTGAATTGTCTCAGTAGAGTGGTAAGTGCAAGACAGATTGAATAGACATGTGAAAGTGAAGTCAGTGAACTAGATTTATCTTCCAAAAAGATTGTCTGTAAAGGGAAGTGAAAAACTGAACCATCTACATGGGAACACGGGCTAGAAAGAGGGTTTCTTTTTAAGTCAGGAGAGATGGCACCTCTGCACATGCTAAGAGAAAACACTATTTTCTCCTGTTCCGTATTGTTTAAATACAGTACTTTTTTACTGTAGTAGGAGACTTATGGAGGTGGAACACACATAAAATGCCAGGTAGATAAGAACAGTTGATAAATATGAATTAGAGGCATGTTGGTCTCTTTCATTCACTTTAAGTCCTAGTGGTTCCCATATTTTGATAGTTCATTTTTCTTTCATGCTAAAAAGTAGAATAGCTTGTTTTTCACCATACATACAAGCCATGGCAAGGCATATTTTCTGTCTTCCATCCATAACATAACACAAGTAGGAGCTAATGGCTGACTCATTCATACATATTTAAAACAATACAGTTTATTTTAAAACCTGTTTTATTACTGAACAGAACTGTATTTCCAGCAGAAGGTTGTCATGACCCATTTTAAGATATCTGTGTTAGCTTGAGTTAATTTGATTTATTTCAATACTAAGCTCAAAGCTTTGCATTAGTTGATGACAGTTCTACTGATTAGATGTCATTTTTTTCACCCTTTTATTACAATGTGCAAGTTACGTCTAATGAGCCACTTGGACATGTATTTACCTGTCAGTTTCATCTTTTTCTAAAGAAAATGACAACAAATATAGAAAATTCATAAGGGAAAGTGCAACACTGCTTCTTAAGTATTCAGTTTTTAATAAGTGGCCTATTATTCATTAAAAAAAGAAAGAGCCTCAAATTTGCTTGAAATAACAATGTTCTAAGAGTCTTTTCTGACTCTGACTAGGAAGCACTTGGAGGTGGGCACCTTCCCTTCCATCTGCATTTGGGTATTAGGCTTGGGGGTATACAGTCATAAAAGGGAATGTGTCATGAAAAGGAATGGAAACAAACAAATCACAATACCAAAAGGAAGAAAAAAATCCCTCAAACCACACTTTCACAGTCTTCTATTTATACTAGCACATTCTGGGAAAATCACTCAAAAACCTGTTACTAATCATTTAAACCTTAGGCTGTCGACACTTTTCTGCTTTGCTAGCCAAACAGTCATGTGCAGCAGCCAGAGGGTTAAAGAGCCAGATTTCCTGTCCCATGCTGTAGCTTTGTGTGAGCAATATGGAGGACCTCATCATCACCGCAGAGGTTCCTGTTGAACATGAAGGGGTCTATCCAGGCAAAAATATGTGCAGCCTTCTGGGCCAGATTTGCTCCGGCAGGGCTTCTAAAGTTGGCTGTGCAGTGGACTAGGCTGTCCAGACCTGCTGTTCCACAAAGGCCAGGATTCTCCCTCTGTGTGCCTAGTTCTCCAGCCAGCAGACCATACAAAGCCTGCTTCACCTGGGTCCAGACACCCTCCAGATCTATGAGAAAGTCTTTGTGTTGTTTTTGGAAATACAATGCTCAATCTAATATAAATTAGATTATTTGGGTTTGGATAGACCAAAACCATAAACATTTCAATTTTCACATAGAAATAAAATAAATGAAACAGAACACAGAATTAGTCCTAAGATTTAGACTGTAGAAGACAACAAAATTTTCTATTTCTTGATTTTAAAAAACTTACAGTCTGTCAACTGTACAACAAATTATGTCTCCAGTGGCCTAGATGCAGTGTTTGTGGGATCTTCCTGGACCGGGGCATGAACCCATGTCCCCTGCATCGGCAGGCGGACTCTCAACCACGGCGCCACCAGGGAAGCCCTAATTGTATTATTTTAATGGAAGATTTTTGATATGCTGATCGTAAGTGCTGTATTCAATTTCTTTAATAAATATGTTAGGAGGGTTCCATGGCAAGGGAATGAGAAAATAACCCTCCTGAGATCCCAGTCAACCACCCCTATTGTACTTTGTGATCTAGAGTGCAGAATTCTTGATTTTAATTTTCTTTACCTCTGTTCATTTGACTCATTGTCATCCATGCTTGATTAACAAAATAAGGACAAAACTACTGAAAGAGGTAATATTTTGTGGACAGTTAGTAGTATTTTCACTCCATTAAAAAAATCAAACTTCAAATTCTGTTTGTTGAGAAATCTGCCCACACTATTTCCTTCTATAAAGTCCCCCAGTGAAAGTCCGGATTTCGAAAATCTAGTCTCTGACAGAACAAAAGGCAACAGAAACCTATAAAAACAAGCAAGAGAGAGCTCAAGGTTTGTTTCACACACCACCTATGCCTGAGGATGGTTCTCATCAATACCCATCGTGATTCAGTCACCGTGACGAGAAATTTGAAAATAAGCTTTGCAGGTAAAAACAAAACCAGTGAAACATTTGATTCATCTTTGCCAGCTGAACATCGTACCTTGTTTGCTCAGAAATCTGACTGAACTAGATCGATATATGTCACTGAGTCTCTTGCTGTCATACTCAATGTTCAGTCATCTAGTGGAGACAAAGTCTGACCCAGGTTTAATATAAACTACTGTGGGCCCTTGGAGTCAGACTCAAAAACTTAGATTCCATCATGCCCTCAATTATCAGATGTGTTTCCTGTGAAGAAAGGAGTGCTGTTTAAAATGTTTGATAATCTGACAAGGCCATAAGGCTTAATGGAATTGATGATTACACACAGATGGACGATTAACTCTCGAGGTTTAACGTTGAAAAAAAAAAAAGTAACTGTGCTGGATTGCTACTTAATGGAATTACACTGCCCATATGGAAAAGAACTATACCCTAAATATACCCAGAATGATGGAACAGGTGGCAGAATCTGGGCAAGACTGCTTGGAATGCACAAAAGCATTCTGAGCTTGTAACTGCCAGAAAAGATTTCTGAAGGAAAAAAAATAAAAGAGGGGAATCTTTGAAACCATGTTAACTTTCCTACATTTTGGAAATATAAATTGCAAAAATCATTAGAAAACTGAACCCCAAAGTATAATTATTCCAGTAGTAATGTTTTTTAACATTATCTTTTGGAAACCTGCAAACTATGCTGTTTGTGACTGAGGTAAATGTTGATGTATGGATTATTAATTAGCTCCAACATAAACTCAGTGAAGGCAGAAACCATATCTGCCTTGACAACAGCTATATCCTCCAGAAGATATAATTGGGAGAATGAGATTAAAACTATTAACTAAAGGAAGGATTAAGCATAATTTCTAGATTTCATATTCTTTAATAATGGTTTACGTCCCCAACTTCATGGATAAACAAGAACATATGGGAAAATGATGGCGGGATATGAACACTAGTAAGCATTTACATGTAAATAAGCAATAGATAAGGTAGCATAATTCCAATTAAGAAACAATTGCTGAAAGACGGTGATTTATTTGTGATTTTTTGCTCCAACTCAGGAGGGGACTTATTTTAAATATTAATAAACTTTCAAATAACAAAAGGCTCTGTCTTCTGGGCATACAGGGTGTGGGGATAGAATCTGGAAGGCCTTCATAGTGATAAACTTAGTAGGTAATCTGCACTGAGCACTTACTATGTGCCAAGAATGAACTGCTTCATGTACATCAGTTTATTTAATTCTTAATGTGACCCTTTAAGTTATTTCCTATTTTACAGATGAGGAGTCTGACTGAAGGGCATTAGGTAGGCTTCCCAAGGTCAGAGAACTAGTAGTTGATAAAGTTGGGACTAAAAAAGAGATTGGTCTTGCCAGAGTTCCTTCACATATAAGCATTTTGGTCAATACCCATTTACCATGATCTCTCCCTGCTTCTGTGCCTCATTTCTCTAGTTTTGCACATGTCTGAGCATTCTTGGACTCCTCTTTGTACCTGATGCCTTCCATAAGGCTTATGGATCCACACTGTTTACCAGGGTGATATTAGGACCTTTAGAAGAGCACAGTGATGGAAGAGATGGAGAAGGAGAACTACCTAACACAAAATAGTTAAGAAATTAATAATAAATGATAAAATGAGGGTGAAGAAGTTCCTCAACACTCTGTTTCTCCCCATAAGCTTTATTTTTTCTTTTCTTTTTGAAATATTAAATTCTTAAAAAATCTTTTTCTTGGTGCCTCTGCTTTGTTGATGTCTTAAGGACATGCTTGTTAGACCCACTGGGAAATCTGGCCAAACTCTATTTTGGGAACTACTGAACAATTCTGAAAAATTATGAAAGAACCATCTTGATTAAATAAATCATGGCATTTTATTACATCATTTCAATGATTAATACTTTCAGATCTCTGTTATGACTCTACCATAAAAATGGGACACACTTACATGTCTACACGAAAAATAATTTTGGTACAACTACCTAGACCAATTGGTTACTGGGTATGTAGACAGAGCTGTTTCTAGCTGCTTGTTCTTAAACTTTCCACACACGAGGCTTTCATACATTTTGATATATGTATATTCAAAATAAATTTTCTTACACTTTGTTCTCTACACAGAGAAATTTTATCACTGATGAGAGACAAGATAAAACAGTGGAAAAAATTCTAGCCCAGTGAGGCAATCTCCTTTTGGTTTTTAATACTTTATTTTCTGCTAATTAGTTGTAAACCTTGGTGTTTTAACTGTTCTGGGTATCAATTTCTCTCTTAAGATATTTATCCTACTTACATCATAGGAATTCTGAAATTAAAAAATGAAATCTGTGAAATTGTTTGAAAAAGTAAGAACAGTACATGAGCTGTTGAAGATTGGGGCCTATGTACTTTCCTTCCCTAGAGAATCCTGTATAACAGAGGTGCTCTATTGACCTCTATTAGTGATCAATGAAGAAAATTCTTGCCCAAATAGATTTTAAGATGTTTGAGGGGCAGGGGGCATACTTTATAGTGGGGCCTCAAAGAATGATGACTTTGATAAGAAAGCATTCAAAAAACAATTGAATAGGGCTTCCCTGGTAGCGCAGTGGTTGAGAGTTCGCCTGCCGATGCGGGGGACACGGGTTCGTGCCCCGGTCCGGGAAGATCCCACATGCCGCAGAGCGGCTGGGCCCGTGAGCCATGGCCGCTGAGCCTGCGCGTCCGCAGCCTGTGCTCCACAATGGGAGAGGCCACAACAGTGAGAGGCCCGCGTACCGCAAAAGCAACAACAACAACAAAAAACAGTGTAGAGAATGATGAAATGCAAGTAATTTAGGTAGAAAATATGTATGTAACTTCTCTTCCAGTTTCACTATTAGCATAATAGTCTGTGTTATTATGGAGATATCTTCATGGAAAATAAAGAGCATTTGTACCAAAGGAATCTACATTATTCTTTACCTGTGTGACTGATCTTTCTCATTCTGTGCCTATATAGAATTCTTAAATTGACTGAACACCAATTATAGTGTTTTTCAAAAATCTATTATTAGAGCTTCTAGTTCTACATCAGGTACTTCTTCCATGCCCTAATAAATAGCTTACTGCTATTATGGTGCAGAATAAGGGAAATATGTTGATGGAGACTAGTGTTGAATTATGTCTTTATCCTTCTGGCAACTGACAGTTGTACTTTTAGTAAGATATCTAGAATCACCGTTTAATATCCTTAAGTAATTTAATACATAATCTAATTGGACACGCTTTATTAAATACCCTATTAGTTGTTTTTAAATGGCAGGTTTGTTTGATTTATTCATTTTTGATGTAATATTTTTCTTGCCTGATAGAGATTCAATCTGGTGATTGCAACAGAATCATTATCAGACATGGCTTTCTTATTGGAGCAGAGGGAAGAGCATTTGTACCATCCTGTCCAATCAGAACTCAACGTGGCAAATTAGGAATATGTGCTGTGGGGAGATTGGGGGTGGAGAAAAAGGCAAGAGATTGAACACATTGGCTATTAATGCTTTTGAACTAATTCTCATGGTAGTTTACACCATAGCCTTCAAAACCCAATGATGAGATGAATATGGACATGGCATGTCAGATATTTCCTGTGTAGAACAAGACTTTCCTGACAGTAAAATGCGACTTAGTCTTGATTGTCCTTTCCTCATAAGACAACCATGGTAGACCAAAGCAGGATAGCCATAATTAAGTTAGAAACAGCCATAATTGTCAGTAACTGTTTTCACCCCACCCTCCATGTAAATGTTGCTTTACACTGGGTAATTTTCTGCTTTCTCCCCTTCCTGGTTCTACTATGCTCCCTACACTCCAAAAACACCACTCCAACCATGCATTATTTACCTCTTCATGCTTTGGTTCTAAATCTCTTAAAAGTACATTCTGAAATTGGATGCTTATATCTGCATGTTATGCATACATATATGAAGATTGGGGCCTACATGCTTTCCTTCCCTAGAGAATCCTGTATAACAGAGGTGCTCATTTGACCTGTGATCAATGAAGAAAATTCTTGCCCAAATAGATTTTAAGATGTTTGAGGGCAGGGGAGTACTTTATAATGGGGCTTCAAAGAATGCTGACTTTGATAAGAAAGCATTCAAAACACAGTTGAGTACTGTAGAGAATGATGAAATGTGTGTATATATGTGTATATATACAAATATATATATATTTATATAGTCTCACTGGGCACTCGCCAGTGTTAAACACACACACACACACACACACACACAGAAACACACACACACACACAATACAGAAAAAGGAAGGAAGAATATCTCAAATCATGACAGGCAACCTCCCCAAAACAAAACTGTGAATGTCAGGCCCAGGGAACCTAGCAAAACAAAGTGCTCCTAATTTTAGTTTCCTTTGAAGGTCAGCAATCTGTGGCTAAGGACTAACACTCCTCTCTAATCAAAATCTTCAAGACAGTTTTTGTTCAGGTATGCTTAGTTCTTTTTCTGTAGATGATTTTAGAATTATTATAAGGTCCATAAAAGTCAGAGTCTATGGAGCCTTGTATTTCTGAACCCACAGCAGCAGTTTGAATAATAACTCTTCATCCAATAATCAATACCTATAAAATTCCAACATGGTTTAATTCAAATTCTGGATTTCACCCTTCATGTGGCTCTAGCGTATCTGGTGTTTCACAGTAATCTGCCTGAGTCGTATGTGCAATGCCACTCTTTTAATCTGGGTGATTTGTTCTAAAACTACGGGGTGTATGTGGAGTGCATTGATACAGAGAAGCAAGAACTGTGAGTCCTATCACGTCTCTGGGGTCCAGTTGTGGGGATGTTAAAGGTTTTATATATTAAGAATATTCATTATATTTTTACTAATTTACCATCAGAATTTCTTACTGGTCTCATAGCTTCTGGGAACAAACTGCATAAAACTCAGCACAAAACTGTGGTACAAATTTTCTTTGTGCTTCTATTGTCACATGTCCTGTTGGTATCCTAAACCCAATATGCTATATAAAAAGTATACTATTATAAGGATGATAATAGGCAAATTGTTATGCCAGTATAATGTCACCAGTATGTTGCTATGTGCCTGCATTTGAAAACAGAACAGGATGGTCATACCAAGGTCCATGACATGCCCAAGAGCAAGAAGGAAGTAAGGTCTTCTAAATACTAATCCAAGTTTAAATATACTACTTGAGCCTTGTTCATTTTAATTTTTAACTAAAAGTTATTCTGGGATTTATTTTGTTATTTTTTGGCTTCTTTTTCTTAGTTAAATCATTTACTTGAAGATTTAAAAAAGTTATTTTCCTTTGCCAGTTATTGATTATTAAATTGTAGTTCTCAGCTTGTGACTGCAATAACAGATGTCTCCTAGTTGGAGTGAGATCACAAGATTCCTTTTGAATGAATGTAAGGAAAATATACTACTATAGCAGAGCAAAAGTTGTGTGTCTGCTAGACAGTTGAAGAAGGCTATTCAGGATACAACCTAAACTAGAGATTGGTCTTGTGTTTCACTTTAAATGTTGAATGACTGGATTAGAAATCCAGGAAACAGACATGGAGAGTTGATAATTTCATCCATGTAGTTTTCTTTTGAGATTTTAATTCATTCACATTAGTAAAAAATAAAACGTAAAGCACTTATCTTTAATATCCCTTAAAAATTGTTATTGCACAAGTATTTATTTATTAGGAAAATTGAAACTGTCACCTCAGATCTCATTCATTATTTTTCACATAGCTCACCTTCTGAGGTGAAACGATATTTAGGTCTGTCTAAGCTCAATCCTCTTCAATATTTACTTATTTAACTTAATACTTATTGAGCACCTTTTTATGATATAAAATGTATTATAACATAGCATCAGCCTTGTATATTGAGTATGCTGTATATAGAGATAAATAATATATAGATAGATAGATTGGGAAATAGATTTATAAAACACAGAAATGAATATATAAAAATAAATATAAGTTGATAATACAGTGTAGGTATTAAGATAATAGAGAATTTATTTTAAAATGCTTTTCACTTTAATACATTTATCTTGTTATTTAACAACCATTTATTTGTGAGCTTGGCAATAAAGTTGTCATAATTCATAATTATTGTGGAAACTTCAGAATATAAATTATTCCTAGATTCTATTTGGTCGTTGAATGTCAATTAATATCCTATGTAACAGCTCCATTTTAAGCAAGTTACAAAAATATCTCCACCAACCAAATCCTAAAGAAGATCCAATCATTCATTTTTTTCATTTTGAACAAATTTGTCCAGTTTTAAGCTTTTCATACTGTATTTTATATTCTCCAATTTCAGATAATTTCTATTATCCCTTTCTCCAAATATGATCCTTCTCTTTCTTTTTCTTTTCTGAAACGGTTATATTTTCTTCTGGACACTCTGAAAGCTAATGCAAGTTCCATACTGTTAAATAAAATGGCCAAAATTTCCAGATTTCCCCATGGACTTCTCCACGTTGTCCATATTGTTCTAATATAGTTCTCTAACAAAAAAATAAAAGACAACCAATCCCAGAACATAGTACAAAAAGAGGGAAGAAAGAGGTTGGCCCTCCCTTACCATTTGTGATAAAATCTCTGTGCAAAACAAAGCTCCCAGAAGTTATTATTTCTAGTCCATCAGAAGTCATATTATCTGATACTATCTTGTTTGAAAATTCCCTACTTCTTTATTACTTAGTGAAGGTACTACAGCCACTTCACAACGAACTATATGACAAGCTATTAATAGCTTCATTCTGAACCCACCAAATAATTTCATGTCCTGTCACAATTCCATCAGCTCTGACTCATTAAAAATGCAAATTTGAAACTGTAAGGAAAATATGTGATCCATTTTTAGTATGCCAGAGTGTTCAACAAGGTGTTGAAAAACTAGAAATGGAACACTGATTAAAATTTAACATAATATTTTCTTAAGCCAGTACTAGATTCAATACGCTGTAAACAAACACACCCACACACACACATGAATAAGAGGAGCCTAACTCTCAAAGATGGAGAAGATTTCAAAATGGTAGCATGGGCTGTGTTTTTAAGACAGATGCATACATAAAACAGTAAAGTATTTTGGTGAAAGGATACAGAAGGACTGAGGGGTTAGGAGAGAAATGCAATTAAAGGAAGCTTTAGGACATAGATGACATTTGGGTTTGGTCTTCAGTGGAAGGCAGTGGGTGGAGAATATTTCAGGCAGCAGAAATGAAATGAGCAACAGAAGTAGAAAAGTGCAAATGCCTAACAAATATTTACTGAACAAAATAATCCTAATGACAGTCGAATCTCTTTATTTGAAAAAAATTTTTGGCAATGAGTTGGATTTCCCCACTATAAAGTCTCCTGAACTTTTTGTGTGTTGAGTGTATTTTGTCACCTTTTTATAATTGATTTCTGCAGATAGAGTGGATGTTTCCATATCCACCCATCAGCTAATCAGGGATCACTTTGAAACTGAGTATAAGGAAAAAGAAAAATAAAAGAGGCCATGAAGCTGTGTTACATCTTGAAGTGCATTAAAATATAAAAACACAAAATAAGAATACACTCCAAATGACTCATTTGTTTTTCAGTATTCCACAACTCAGTGACAATAACTGGCAGTATAATAATTTCACAGTGTCATCCTGGTGAAACATAGGGTTCCCATAAGAATACATTTCTATCTCCTTCAACATCACCATTAAAATGACTTATTTGTTTCTGATTAATTAGGACCCAGTTTCTTCCTTCTTGGCATTTCATTTTTCCTCCTGTTCAGTCTATCTGGATAGGCTAGGTCTGTGTGGGCACGCACCAGTTTGTGAGATTCTGGATCAGAACTCAGTGGCTTTGCAACAGTGATAAACCTAACTTCTGGTAACTGCAAATTTGTGTTCCAAAGTGCCACAAACCACACGGTAAGATGCCACAAAAAGGAGCAATAACTAGGTCATGTTTTTGGCAGTCTTCACGAAGCAGTAGTTCCAATGCTGGCTTGCCAGTGATTAAATAGAGCTGAGAAACATTTTTTTTTCCTTATCTTCCTTTAGCAGAACAAAAAAGCTAAGATTAACTGATGGAGAGTGAAGAGAGAAAAGCAAAGCTCTTTGGAAAGGAGGAGTTGAATTGCCAACTACCTAAAGTCCAATTATTTGTGTCCTGTAAGAACAGAACTTGAATAAGTGTGCACGCCATGGGTGTAGCTAGAATGGTGTGTGTGCGTGCATGTGTGTGTTGGGGGAAGTGTTTTGTTGGGATGAGGTGGAGGTGAGAGTCTTCTTTCACTTCTCCACAATCCTGCCATTGTGCAATGGTTGACTGTCAACAAAGTCTCCGGAAGGACGCCATTTCCTAGGACTTTTCATTACATAATTGTTAGGTCATTAGTAATACACTTGTTTTCTGGAAAAGCAAAACAATATGCTAGATTTGGTGGTATAACATTAAACTCCAGGAGAGGCTAAGCCTTTTCTGGGCAGAAATTACTCTCTCGGAGGCATGATCGGAAGTTCAGCTTAGCATACCCCAAGCATAAGTGAAACTGCTGTTCAAATTTGCCCTGTGCAAAGACATACCCAACTTTTTAGTTCTGAATATATTCTTTCCAGTGAGTTCATGATTCCCAACAACTAAACAATGAATATGCAAGACGGCGAAAGGCTAA
Organism: Neophocaena asiaeorientalis asiaeorientalis; assembly: GCF_003031525.2. Taxonomy (NCBI): domain Eukaryota; kingdom Metazoa; phylum Chordata; class Mammalia; order Artiodactyla; family Phocoenidae; genus Neophocaena; species Neophocaena asiaeorientalis. The sequence goes on along the minus strand of NW_020174050.1, from coordinate 7,249,700 downwards.
GATAAAACTGGAGAACAAACATTTGGGAGAGAGCATTAAGGAAGCTAATTGACATGCTTTGTAAAATGCCAGAATGATTACCTTTCTAGGTGTTTAGAAAAGAAATTATCTTAAAATATAACACTTCTTTCTCTCCTCATCCTAGTAAATCCAGTCGACAGGATTTAGCACTGGGAAGAAGCCCAGAAGGTTTGAAATTCTGTAAGAAAAAAAGTGTATTTTTAGAATTATGGTAACAGCTGCTAAGAAATGTATTTCTATTTTGTAGTAAGTCTAAGCTGCCTAACATAAATGTGTGGTAGAGAAAGATAACATAGATAAGGCAAGTGAAGAGAATTATAGCAAAGTGAACACTATCTTTGGTTGTTGTGGAAAGAAAAATTGAGTACTAAAGATGGCATTTTCTCAAAATAAAACTATTTGTATATCTACGAACTAAAATTAGATAGCTAGCCCCTCTCTCTCTCTCTCAGTCTCTCCTTACTTCCCCCTACCATCCTTCTACTTCTTATCTATTTTTAAAATTTTTTCCTAATGGAATCTTAGGGAACATTAACATAATAGTATAGATCTTAGTAAAAATCACCTTCTAAAGTCCTCAAATATGCTACCACCCTGTCAAATATACAATATGCTATCAAATTTTCACATTAAAAATCTCATTTAAGTATCCGTTTAAAGGTGTTTACATAAAGCTCTGACTTAATAAGTGAACCATTTTACAAGTGACTAAATAAGGTAACTATTATTTTCTTATGATGCAATTTTTGTTTCAAGTTTATTATTAAAGAATAGAGTAAAAAATAAGAGGAAACACATATGCATGTCAATCCTTTCACATATAGGTATAATTCTTTAGATTTTGTTGGAAAATAATAAGATCGCATATTTGGGAAATGGTTATCTATCATCGAACATAATATTTGTGTTATGTTTCTAAACCCTGGGCTTCTTTTACTCTTAGAATTGGTGGCAGGAGCCACTCCTCCCAACAAAAGCATACAGGCTCTTTTCCTTTGGGGACTTTTTCATTTGATCTTTACTGGGAAACAGCCTGGGGTTGGCATCAAACTGAGATACTGGGCATGTGGTTTGTGACCTAGGGACTGCTATAAAAATTTAATGTGTTATTTCATTAATTATATTAATAACACATTGTCATTATGACCAATAACAATTACTAAATGAACACTTGGAAGGCTCAATGTGTTAGAAAGTTCAAGAAACCTCAAAAATGCTCTTAATAATTATTCAGTGGTTTAGAATAACTCATTTTAGTTAGCCCTAAACTTTGCTTTCCTAGATTTTCTTGGAAATGTTCCGTGGTTTTCTCTGAAGTTGATATACACATATAAAAGTCAGCCCACTATATTTCTCTCATTCATATTCTAGAAGACAGAACACATTTCCATCATCAACCATCCCTCCTTCTACTCCCTTCCCAACTTAAATTAAAATGTTTACTTTCACTCTCTTTCTCTCCCACTGTCCTTCTGGCTAACTGGCTGGTACTCTTTCTCACTCTTAAATCCCCTCTCTTGGTTGTCATGTACCACAGATATTTGGGAAAGCATTCCTCAAAGGATCCACAATGTTACTTGCAATCTATTTAAACACATAGCCCACCTCCAGCTCCCAGAATACAACCTATCCCAGATTTTATAACATCATCTTTGGCTCCTATTGGCAACAGGAAAAAAGTAATTTAAAATAGTGTTGTTCATACATGACCATAAAATATGCCCAGGAACCACTCTAAAAAGAAATACTGTGCTCAATTTGGTACCCTGGGAAAAGATGAATATGGGGAATCTTTTCTGCTCCTTTAGAGCAGGGACCATGTCTTACTTCTCCTTATATCAGCAGCATCTATCACAAGGACTAACACAACAGGAAATGGTCAGGTATCTGTTACACCAAATTTAATTTAATTGTTTCCAATTCAATTCTGAAATATAAATTTAACATTTTATGAGTCTAATTTTCCCAATCAGTACTGTTTTCTGAATTCCAAAACATTTCTTCCCCCAATGAGTTACATTCTTCTATAGAAATCACAAAATATACAATAAAGGATGATAAGCTGATAGGCAACAATAGTCCTTTGGTTAATAATCCAAATAATATCTTTCATATATTGAGTATTTCTATATGTCAGGCACTGTTCTAAGTGTTTTACGTATTTACCTAATTTAATCCCTAATACAAAAGCATAAGGCAAATACTATTACTGTCCATTTTAAAGATGAGTAAATTCAGACATAAAAAGGATAAGAAACTTGCCCAAAATCATGCAGGTAATAAGTGATGGAGTGGCATTTGAATCAATGAAACCGAAATTGAGAGTGAACAGGTTTAAAACTACAGTTTCAGGTTTATATGACACATTTTACTTCCATATTATATAGTAACGTGTTTATTACCTCAAAAAGGTCACAAAACTTATTTACTTAAACTTTCTCATTATGTACTCTTATGACTGCCATAATATTCACAAGGAAAATATAAGCAAGTTAATAACATAGAGATCTCTGAAATATTAAAAATAATAAACGAGGGCTTCCCTGGTGGCGCAGTGGTTGACAGTCCGTCTGCCAATGCAGGGGACGCAGGTTCGTGCCCCAGTCCGGGAAGGTCCCACATGCCGCGGAGCGGCTGGGCCTGTGAGCCATGGCCGCTGAGCCTGCGCGTCCGGAGCCTGTGCTCCACAACGGGAGAGGCCACGGCAGTGAGTGGCCCGCATACCGCAAAAAAATAAAATAAAATAAAATAAAATAAATAAATGATACATCTGCAGGCACAAAATATCTATTTTCAGAGATACACTTTATGAATGAGATGGAGAGAAGAGGTAGGAAAAGAATATTCATGAAAAGCTTGAAAACTGAAAGGTTGTTTGGGAGATCAGACAATTGAAAAGAGCAGATCGAACAAATGGCCACAATTCTTCCCCTCCCTGAACTGAGTTCCTTACAAAATAACTTTGCCACTCCTTCCATAGAGAGGATTCTATTTCTCCATCCCTTATGTCTGAGCTGTCCTTGTAACTGGATTTGGCCAATAGAACGTGGAGGAAATTAAGGGCCAGTTCTAAGACTAGGTTTCAAGGGATTTTCCATGATTTCACTCTTGCCCTTCAAGTCCAGCAACTGCCATATGAGCAAGCCCTGACTAGGCTGCTGAATGTTAAGAGAGCAGCACAGTAGTGTCACTTGCCTCACCCAACACTCAGCCAATTTCCAGAAGCCGATCCACCTACTGACCTGTCCTTTTAACATAGATGCATGGGAGATTAACCAGGCCGGCCCAGATCAACACAACAGCCCGTGTGATGCACAGACTTGTGAAAAATAATAAATTGTTATTGTCTTAAGCATCTAAGTTTTGGAGTGGTTTGTTATACAGTAATAGATAACTGATTTAGCACATATTATAATTACTTAGATATTAAGAGTGCTGCTTTAATATAAAAGTGTACTTGCTATTTATCTGGACTGACATGACAATCTCACTCTTTTTTAACTGCTAAAACTTTCCTAAAAAGCATCAAAATAAAAAGAAAATTTGCTTATATGACAAATTTCATCTTTGCTGTCTATGGCAGTGGCATTGCCCATAATGATTTGTCATGCAATTTTATTTTCAAAGCTCAAAATTAATTACAAACATGAAACAAATCATGGTGTTAAGACATACATTAAATACAAATTAGAATCTCAAAATGGATAATTTAAAGCTTGGAAAATTAATTGATTAAACCCAAAGTACATAAAAATAATTGGAAAAACTGAAGAGTGAACAAACCAATGACAATGTTATCCAACTAAATAAAAAAGAAAATATAATGAGCAAAACCGCATCCAAAAAAATCAATAGTTATAATTAAACCATAAGACCCTGAGTGGAGATAAGTTGAAATCCCAATTTGGGGAGCATTACTATTATATTAAAGGGTTAGGCAGATGACACAAGAAATCAAAACCTGTCTCTTCAGCAAAGTCAAAGTAAAAACCATAATGGTGGCATGAAAATCAGTCATAAGTTTAAGAAATGCAAAATATGTAATAGACATTATACCTTAAAGCATTAAAGCAGCACTACATATATATAAGTAATTCAATATGTGCTATATCTGTTATGTATTACTGTCAATTCTATTCCTTTCAATGTTCTTTTAGCCTGGCTTTTGTGAAAGGCTGTATCTATAGAATTTGTTCAAGATATTGTCTATGACCCAGAAAAAAAAAAAGAGAAATAATGCAAATAACAATATAGCATTTTCACACTGAAGAGAATTTTGCCCTAAATCTAATCACTTTTAGTCTCATTTTTTATTGAGTACTTAACATTTTTTTTTTCTTTTACTGGAGTACAGTTGATGTGCAATATTATATAGGATACAGGTGTACAATATAGTGATTCACAATTTTTAAAGGTTATATTCCATTTATAGTTATTATATTCCATTTATAGTTATTATATTCCATTTATAGTTATTATACAATATTGGCTATATTTACACAATTTTAAGGCTAGAGAAGATTTGGAACAAATATTACAAGGAATTTAAACATGGTTGTTACAAAGAGTCACATAAAGAATCCAATACAGATAAAACATTTTAAGAACCATAGTTTGTATAACAAACTATTTTCAGTTTTGTCTAAAATCAATATTACAAAATTGAAGTAAGCTAGGTTTTCATCAGTTTGCCAAAGAATTAAATACTTCATTCCATAGTCAGGGTTTGGCAGCTTTTCAGAAGAATTGTGCCAGTAATTCATCCATGAATTTTGGGTTGACCCAAAACAGATCCTAAGACCGGAATTTACATTCAGATAGTTTGCTTTGGACTGATCCAGGAAGCAAAACTGAAGGAATAGGGAAAATGAGCAAGGAAGGGTAAAATAAACCCATAAATATATACTAATTAGTTTTTTGGCATTGTTGGCAACCAGGACGCAATCCTGCTGGGGACAGTCTTAGGAACATTGTAAAACGTGGAGTCAAAAATTACAAAGAAAGTGGTCAAATTCTAGAGAATTCTTAGACTCTCAGTCCCTGTGGAAAAATATGATGACTGCAAGTACCATGTCAAATGAAATAAGCAGTTGTAAGACGATAAAAGAAAGGAATTACTGGCTTAGACAGCAGAATTAAGAAAAATGACCTACACATCCTACTAGGCTAAATATTTGTGCATTTATTCATTCACTTTTTCTTTTAAGCTATTTATTTATAACATCTTTACTGGAGTATAATTGCTTTACAATGGTGTGTTAGTTTCTGCTTTATAACAAAGTGAATGAGCTATACATATACATATATCCCATATCTCCTCTCTTAGGTCTCCCTCCCACCCTCCATATCCCACCCTTCTAGGGTGACACAAAGCACAAAGCTGATCTCCATGCGCTACGCAGCTGCTTCCCACTAGCGATCTATTTTACATTTGGTAGTGAATATATGTCCCATTCACTCCCTCACTTCGTCCCAGCTTACCCTTCCCCCTCCCTGTGTCCTCAAGTCCATTCTCTATGTCTGCATTTTTTCCTGTCCTGCCACTAGGTTCTTCAGAAGCGTTTTTTTTTAAATTCCATATATATGTGTTAGCGTACAGTATTTGTTTATCTCTTTCTGACTTCACTCTGTATGGCAGACTCTAGGTCCATCTACCTCACTACAAATAACTCAATTTCGTTTCTTTTTATGGCTGAGTAATATTCCATTGTATATATGTGCCACATCTTCTTTATCCATTCATCTGTTGATGGACACTTAAGTTGCTTCCATGTCCTGGTTATTGTAATTAGTGCAGCAATGAACATTGTGCTACATGACTCTATTTTGAACTATGGTTTTTTTCAGGGTATATGCCCAGTAGTGGGAGTGCAGGGTTGTACAGTAGTTCTATTTTTAGGTTTTTAAGGAACCTCCATACTGTTCTCCATACTGACTGCATCAATTTACATTCCCACCACACCCTCTCCATTATTTATTGTTTGTAGATTTTTTGATGATGGCCATTCTGACTGGTGTGAGGTGATACCTCATTGTAATTTTGATTTGCATTTCTCTAATGATTAGTGATGTTGAGCATCCTTTCATGTGTTTGTTGTCAATCTGTTTGTTGTCATATCTTCTTTGGAGAAATGTCTATTTCAGTCTTCTGCCCATTTATGGATTGGGTTGTCTGTGTTTTTGACATTTAGCTGCATGAGCTGTTTGTATATTTTGGAGATTAAAAATTTGTCAGTTGCTTCATTTGCAAATCTTTTCTCCCATTCTGAGGGTTGTCTTTTCATCTTGTTTATGGTTTCCTTTGTTGGGCAAAAGCTTTTAAGTTTCATTAGGTCTCATCTGTTTATTTTTCCTTTTATTTCCATCTTACTAGGAGATGGGTCAAAAAGGACCTTGCTGTGATTTATGTCATAGAGTGTTCTCCCTGTTTTTTCTCTAAGAGTTTGATAGTGTCTGGCCTTACATTTAGGTCTTAAATCCATTTTCAGTTTATTCTTCTGTATGGTGTTAGGGAGTGTTCTAATTTCATACTTTTACATGTACCTGTCCAGTTTTCCCAGCACCACTTATTGAAGAGGCTGCCTTTTTTCCATTGTATATTCTTGCCTCTTTTATCAAAGATAAGTTGACCATATGTGCATGGGTTTATCGCTGGGCTTTCTATCTTGTTCCATTGCTCTGTATTTCCATTTTTCTGCCAGTACCATATTGGCTTGATTTGTAGCTTTGTAGTATAGTCTGAAATCAGGGAGCCTGATTCTTCCAGCTCCGTTTTTCTTTCTCAATATTGTTTTGGCTGTTTGGGGTCTTTTGTGTTTCCATACAAATTGTGAATTTTTTTGTTCTAGTTCCATGAAAAATGCCAGTGGTAGTTTGATAGGGATTGCACTGAATCTGTACATTGCTTTGGGTAGTATAGTCATTTGAACAATGTTGATTCTTCCAATCCAGGTCTCGCCATCTCTTTTTATCAGCTTTAATTACTTTCATCAGTGTCTTATGTTTTCTGCATACAAGTCTTTTGTCTCCTTAGGTAGGTTTATTCCTAGGTATTTTATTCTTTTTGTTGCAATGGTAAATGGCAGTGTTTCCTTAATTTCTCTGTCAGATTCTTCATCATTAGTGTATAGGAATGCCAGAGATTTCTGTGCATAAATTTTGTATCCTGCTACTTTACCAAATTCATTGATTAGCTCTAGTAGTTTTCTGGTAGCATCTTTAGGATTCTCTATGTATAGTATCATGTCATCTGCACACACTGGCAGTTTTACTTTTTCTTTTCTGATTTGGATTCCTTTTATTCCTCTTTCTTCTCTGATTGTTGTTGCAAAATCTTCCAAAACTATATTGAATAATAGTGGTGAGAGTGGGCAACCTTGTCTTGTTCCTGATCTTAGAGGAAATGATTTCAGTTTTTCACCATTGAAAATGATGTTGGCTGTGGGTTTGTCATATATGGCCTTTATTATGTTGAGGTAGGTTCCCTCTATGACTACTTTCTGAAGGTTTTTATCATAAATGGGTGTTGAATTTTTTTGAAAGGTTTTTCTGAACCTATTCAGATGATCATATGGTTTTTCTCCTTCAATTTGTTAATATGCTTTTTCACATTGATTGATTTGCATATATTGAAGAATCCATGGATTCCTGGGATAAACACCACTTGATCATGGGGTATGATCCTTTTAATGTGCTGTTGGACCCTCTTTGTTAGCATTTTGTTGAGAATTTTTGCATCTATGTTCATCAGTGATATTAGCCTGTAGTTTTCTTTTATTCTGACATCTTTGTCTGGTTTTGGTATCAGGGTGATGGTGGTCTCGTAGAATGCGTTTGGGAGTTTTCCTCCCTCTGCTATATTTTGGAAGAGTATGAGAATGATAGGTGTTAGCTCTTCTCTAAATGTTTGATAGAATTCACCTGTGAAGCCATCTGGTCCTGGGCTTTGATTTTTTAGTAGATTTTTTAACACAGTTTGAATTTCAGTGCTTGTGATTTGTCTATTTATATTTTCTATTTCTGCCTGGTTCAGTCTCGGAAGGTTGTGCTTTCCTAAGAATTTGTCCATTTCTTCCAAGTTGTCCATTTTATTGGCATATAGCTGCTTGTCGTAATCTCTCATGATCCTTTGTATTTCTGCAGTGTCAGTTGTTACTTCTCCTTTTTCATTTCTAATTCTATTGATTTGAGGTCTCCCGTTTTTTGTTGAGTCTGGCTAATGTTTTATCAATTTTGTTTATCTTCTCAAAGAACCAGCTTTTAATTTTATTGATCTTTGCTATCATTTCCTTTATTTCTTTTTCATTTATTTCTGATCTGATCTTTATGATTTCTTTCCTTCTGCTAACTTTGGGGTTTTTTTGTTCTTCTTTCTCTAATTGCTTTAGGTGTAATGTTAGGTTGTTTATTTGAGATGTTTCTTGTTTCTTGAGGTAGGATCATATTCCTATAAACTTCCCTCTTAGAACTGCTTTTGGTGCATCCCACGGTTTTGGATCATCGTGTTTTCATTGTCATGTTTCTAGGTATTTTTTGATTTCCTCTTTGATTTCTTCAGTGCTCTCTTGGTTATTTAGTAGTGTATTGTTTAGCCTCCATGTGTTTGTATTTTTTACAGATTTTTTTCTGTAATTGATATCTAGTCTCATAGTGTTGTGGTCAGAAAATATACTTGCTAGGATTTCAATTTTCTTAAATTTACCAAGGCTTGATTTGTGACCCAAGATACAATCTATCCTGGAGATTGTTCCATGAATACTTGAGAAGAAAGTGTATTCTGTTGTTTGGGGATGGAATGTCTTACAAATATCAATTAAGTCCATCTTGTTCAATGTATCATTTAAAGCTTGTGTTTCCTTATTTATTTTCATTTTGGATGATCTGTCCATTGGTGAAAGTGGGGGTTGAAAGTCCCCTACTATGATTTGTTACTCTCAGTTCCCTCTTTTATGGCTGTTAGCATTTGCCTTATGTATTGAGCTGATCTTATGTTGGGTGCATAAATATTTAGGATTGTTATATCTTCTTCATGGATTGATCCCTTGCTCATTATGTAGTGTGCTTCTTTGTCTCTTGTAATAGTTTTTAAAGTCTATTTTGTCTGATATGAGAATTCTTACTCCAGCTTTCTTCTGATTTCCATTTGCATGGAATATCTTTTTCCACTCTTCACTTTCAGTCTGTATGTGTCCCTAGGTCTGAAGTAGGTCTCTTGTAGACAGCATATATATGGGTCTTGTTTTGGTATCCATTCTGCCAGTGTACATCTTTTGGTTACAGCATTTAATCCATTTACATTTAAGGTAGATATCGATACGTATGTTCCTATTACCATTTTCTTAATTTGGGGGGGTTTGTTATTGTAGGTCTTTTGTCTCTCTTGTGTTTCCTCTCTAGAGTAATTCCTTTAGCATTTGTTGCAAAGCTGGTTTGGTGGTGCTGAATTCTCTTAACTTTTGCTTGTCTGTAAAGGTTTTAATTTCTCCAATGAATCTGAGTGAGATCCTTGCTGGGTAGAGTAAGCTTATTGTAGGTTTTTCCCTCCTGCCACTCCCTTCTGGCTTGCAGAATTGCTGCTGAAAGATCAGCTGTTAACTTTATGGGGATTCCCTTGTATGTTATTTGCTGCTTTTCCCTTGCTGTTTTTAATTTTTTTTCTTTGTATTTAATTTTTGATAGTTTGATTAATATGTGTCTTGGCATGTTTCTCCTTGGATTTACCCTGTATGGGACTCTCTGTGCTTCCTGGACTTGACTATTTCCTTTCCCATATTAGGGAAGTTTTCAACTATAATATCTTCAAGTATTTTCTCAGTCCCTTTCTTTTTCTCTTCTTTTGGGAGCCCTATAATTTGAATGTCAGTGCGTTTAATGTTGTCTCAGTGGTCTCTGAGAGTGTCCTCAATTCTTTTCATTCTTCTTTCTTTATTCTGCTCTGCAGTAGTTATTTCCAGTATTTTATCTTCCAGGTCACTTTCCTTTCTTCTGCCTCAGATATTCTGCTACTGATTCCTTCTACAGAATTTTCAATTTCATTTACTGTGTTGTTCATCATTGTTTCCTGTTTAGTTCTTCTAGGTCCTTGTTAAACCTTTCTTGTATTTTCCCCATTCCATTTTCAAGACTTTAGATCATCCTTACTATCATTACTCTGAATTCTTTTTCAGGTAGACTGCCTATTTTCTCTCCATTTATTTGGTCTAGTGGATTTTTACCTTGCTCCTTCAACAGCTGTGTATTTCTCTGTCTTCTCATTTTGCTTAACTTACTGTGTTTGGGGTCTCCTTCTTACAGGCTGCAGGTTCGGGGTTCCCATTGTTTTTGGCATCTGCCTCCATTGGCTAAGGTTGGTTCAGTGTTTTGTGTAGGCTTCCTGGTGGAGGGGACTGGTACCTGTGTTCTGGTGGATGAGGCTGGATCTTGTCTTTCTGGTGTGCAGGGCTGCATCCGGTGGTGTGTTTTGGGATGTCTGTGACCTTATTATGATTTTAGGCAGCCTCTCTGCTAATGGATGGGGTTGTGTTCCTGTCTTGCTAGTTGTTTGGCATAGGGTATCTTATGAAAAAGGAAAAAAATATATAGATCATTGCTCCCAAAATCCACCGCCTCATTTTGGGATGATTCATTGTCTATTCAGCTATTCCACAGATGCAGGGTACATCAAGTTGAATGTGGAGATTTAATCCATTGCTCTTGAGGCTGCTGGGAGAAATTTCCCTTTCTCTTCTTTGTTCACACAGCTCCTGGGGTTCAGCTTTGGATTTGGCCCTGCCTCTGTGGGTAGGTCGCCGGAGGGCGTCTGTTGTTCGCTCATATGGGATGGGGTTAAAGGAGCAGCTGATTTGGGGCCTCTGGCTCACTCTGGCCGGGGGGAGAGAGGGGTATGGATTCGGGGCGAGCCTGCGGCAGTAGGGGCCTGGGTGACATTGCACCAGCCTGAGGCGCGCCGTCCGTTCTCCCGGGGAAGTTGTCCCTGGATCACAGGATCCTGGCAGTGGCGGGTTGCACAGGCTCCCGGGAGGGGAGGTGTGGATAGTGATGTGTGCATGTGCATAGGCTTCTTGGTGCCTGCAACAGCAGCCTTAGCATTTCATGCCCATCTCTGGTGTCCGCGCTGTTTGCTGTGGCTCACACCCATCTGTGGAGATCGTTTAGGTGGTTATCTGAATCCCCTCTTCTCACACACCCCAAAACAATGGTCTCTTGCCTCTTAGGCAGCTCCAGACTTTTTCCCAGACTCCCTCCCGGCTTGCTGTGGCACACTAGCTAATGGGTGGTGTTGTGTTCCTGTCTTGCTAGTTGTTTGGCATAGGGTGTCCAGCACTGTAGCTTGCTGGTGGTTGAGTGGAGCTGGGTCTTAGCATTGAGATGGAGAACCTGGAAGAGCTTTGGCCATTTGATATTACGTGGAGCCAGGAGGTCTCTGGTGGTCCAATGTCCTGAACTGGGCTCTCCCACCTCAGAGCCTCAGTCCTGACACCTGGCCAGAGCACTCAGACCCTGTCAGCCACATGATGCAGAAGAAAAGGGAGAAAAAAGAGAGAGAAAGAAAGAAAGAAAGAAAGAGAGAGAGAGAGACAGAAGAAGGAAGGAAGGGAGGAAGGAAGGAAGGAAGGAAGAAAGAAAATAACAAAAAGTTATTAAAATAAATTTTTTTTTAATTATTAAAAGTAAAAAAATTAAAAAGTAATTTAAAAAAAAAAGAAAGAAAGAAAGAACAACCCAACCAGAAAACAAATGCACCAATCCACAAGGGCTAAAAACTATACTAAAAAAACAACGGACAGACAGAACACTAGGACAAATGGTACATTGACAAAATCACAAAAAGAAGTATACACATACACACTCACTAAAAGAGAAAAAGGAGAAAAAATATATATATATATAAAGGAAGAGAGCAACCAAATCAATAAACAAATCTACCAATGATAATAAGCTCTAAATACTAAACTAAGATAAACATAAAACCAGGAACAAATTAGATGCAGAAAGCAAATCCCAAGTCTATAGTTGCTCCCAAAGTCCATTGCCTCATTTTTTTTTAACATTTTTATTGGAGTATAATTGCTTTACAATGGTGTGTTATTTTCTGCTTTATAACAAAGTGAATCAGTAATACATATACATATATCCCCATATCTGTTCCCTCTTGCGTCTCCCTCCCTCCCACCCTCCCTATCCCACCCTTCTAGCTGGTCACAAAGCACCAAGCTGATCTCACTGTGCTATGCGACTGCTTCCCACTAGCTATCTATTTTACATTTGGTAGTGTATATATGTCCATATATACACTACCACTCTCTCACTTTGTCCCATCTTACCCTTCGCCCTCCCCGTGTCCTCAAGTCCATTCTCTAGTAGGTCTGCGTCTTTATTCCTGTCTTGTACTGCCTCAATTTTGGGATGATTCATTGTCTATTCAGGTATTCCACAGATGCAGGGTACATCAAGTTGATTGTGGAGATTTAATCCGCTGCTCCAGAGGCTGCTGGGAGAAATTTCCCTTTCTCTTCTTTGTTCACAAAGCTCCTGAGGTTCAGCTTTGGATTTTACCCTGCCTCTGTGTAGGCTGCCTGAAGCCGTCTTTTCCCCACCCAGACAGGACAGGGTTAAAGTAGTAGCTGATTAGGGGCCTCTGGCTCACTCAGGCTGGGAGGAATGAAGGGTACAGAATGCGGGGCAAGCCAAGCCTGCAGAGGCAGAGACCAGCATGACGTTGCAACAGCCTGAGGCGCACCGTGTTTTTCTCCTGGGAAAGCTGTCCCTGGATCACGGGACCCTGGCAGTGGCTGGTTGCACCGGCTCCCGGGAGGGGAGGTGTGGATAGTGACCTGTGCTTGCACACAGGCTTCTTGGTGGCTGCAGCAGCAGCCTTAGCATTTCATGTCTGTCTCTGTAGTCCACGCTGATAGTCATGGCTCACGCCTGTCTCTGGAACTCGATTAGCTGGTGCTCTGAATCCCCTCTCCTTGTGCACCCCAAAACAATGGTCTCTTGCCTCTTAGGCAATTCCAGGCTTTCTCCCAGACTCCCTCCCGGCTAGCTGTGGCGCACTAGCCCCCTCAGGCTGTTTTCATGCAGCCAACCCCAGTCCTCTCCCTGGGATCCGACCGAAGCCCGAGCCTCAGCTCCCAGCCCCCACCCGTCCCAGCGGGTGAGCAGACAAGCCTCTGGGGCTGGTGAGTGCTAGTCGGCACCGATCCTCTGTGCGGGAATCTCTCCGCTTTGCCCTCCGCAGCCCTGTTGCTGCGCTCTCCTCCGCGGCTCCAAAGCTTCCCCCCCGCCACCCCCCATCTCCACCAGTGAAGGGGCTTCTAGTGTGTGGAAACATTTCCTCCTTCACAGCTCCCTCCCACTGGTGCAGGTCCCGTCCCTATACTTTGTCTCTGTTTTTTCTTTCTTCTCTTGCCCTACGCAGGTACGTGGGGAGTTTCTTGCCTTTTGGGAGGTCTGAGGTCTTCTGCCAGCATTCTGTAGGTGCTCTGTAGGAATTGTTCCACATGTAGATGTATTTTTGATTTATTTGTGGAGAGGAAGGTGATCTCCACGTCTTACTCCTTCGCCATCTTGAAGGTCCCCAGCTCATTCACTTTTTCACAAATATTTTCCAAGTGTTGATTATGCTAGAGAACATTTATCAAAGTCTTTGGTGGTCAGTTTAAACTTATTCTTGCACAGTAGACCTATAAACACTTCTTTTACACTCTATTTAAAACTAATGTGATTTCTGAATTTATTTATGCTGTAATTCAGATATTGTTTAGTGAATATCTTTCTGGCAGTGAGTTCTCATTAAAAACTCTGCTATGAAGGAAATTCAAGGAAGAAAGGACAGTCTTTTTGTCAAGTGGTACTGATACAGTTAGACATCCATATGCAAAAGGAAAAAAAACCTTCTAACTGTACCTCATACCACACACACAAATTAAAAACAAATCACAGACTTAAATGTAAATCTGCAAATGATAAAACTTTGAGAAGAAAACTTAAGTGAAAAACCTTCGTGTCTTTGGGGTGAGCAAAGTTTTTTCAATATGATGCAAAAAGTATGATACATAAAAATTAAATTGATATATTGGGCTTCATCACAATTAACAACTTCTGTTCTTCAGAAGATAACTTTAAGAGAACAAAAAGCAAGCCAGAGAATGAAATATTTGCAAAGCATATATTTGATAAAGGATGTGTCCAGAATATAAAAAGAACTCTCAAAACTCAACAATAAGAAAACAACCCAATTTAAAACTGGGCAACAGATTTAAGAGCCATATCACTAAATAAAATATTAGAATGTCAAATAAGAACATGAAAAGATGTACAACATGATTAATCAATAGGAAAATACAAGTTACAGCAACACTGAACTACTACCACACACCAATTAAAATGGCTAAAATTTAAAAAACTAATCATACTAAGTCTTGGAGAAGATATGGAGGAATTAGAACTTCCATACACTGCTGATGGGAATGAAAAATGGTAAAAACCACTTTGGAAAACAGTTTGTCAGTTTCTTAAAAAGTTAAAAATATAACTACTGTACAATCCAATCATTCCACTTCTATTTTCCCAAGAGAACAGAAAGCACATATCAATAGAAAGAATTGTACATGAATGTTCATAGCAGTTTTATTTTTAAAAGCCCCAAACTGGAAACTACTGAAATATCCATTGACAGATGAACAGATGGACAAACTATAGTATTTCTGTACAATGAAATGCTACTCAATAAAAAGGAATGAGCAATAATACACACAACAAAATGGATAGATATCAAAATAATTCTGTTGACCGAAAGAATCCAGACAAGAAAAGAGTGTCCACTGTATGGTACTGTTTATATAAAACTCTAGAAATGACAAACTAATCTATAGTGATAAAGATTTCCTCAGTGGCTTCCTGGTGAGAGGGAGTGAAAAGAATGGGAAGAAAGGATTTGAAGGAGATACCAGGAGAAATTTTGAGGGTGATGATATGTTCTTTCTTGATTTTAGTGATTATTTCACAGGTGTAAACATTTGTCAAAACTTTTTAAATTGTACATTTAAAATATGGGCAATTTATTGCATGTTAGTCATATGTCAATAAAGCTGTTAAAAAAAAAAAAACCCAACTCTGTCCTGGTCTAGATTATGTCAAACACATATGAAAATTAGTGACCTTACTAGTCACAAAACTGTTGACAAGGCCAAGCTGAGAAAATCTGGTTGTGACTTGAGTCTGTCTGCAGGGCCGAAAAAAGTATGTCCTGAGAAGGGGATATTGAATGACACAGTTAAAAGAAACCCAAAGATAGAAGATAATAGTGGACTAGGGATGACAGAATAGGTAGGAAGCCCCAAGGAAAAATAATATCTATCAGAAACACAAAGAGATTGGCTCCTGTCCTGACATTTAAAATTATGCTCTGTGCCTTCCTTGACTGCTGTCTCCTGCCCCACATTGCTGCTATCGAAATGGTAAACATTGTCATTTCAAGAGAACAGTTGTTCTGGGTTTTTTTCCCAATGAACAAAGGAATATAGTGACAATATGAAAATGCCTAGATTTGCAGAAAATGACTTATTTGTTTTAGAATTTGAAATGGGATTTGGTGAATAAACTTGTAAATGTTCAGGGAACTTTATCCCTGAGATGATTCTAAACACCACATTTGATAGCTCAGCTGTCAGATTGGGTGTGTCATGTCCTATTTTCCAAAACCAGTACGGTAAACCTATTTAAATGATTTACTGAAACATTGTGGTCAGTGGTTGCCTCCGGGGAGAGTGTTCATTTAACATAGGGCTGTAAAACTTTAAAACCAATCCATGCTTCTTCCTGACATATAGCTTCAACACCTATTTCTCTTTCAGCTAAAGCTCTTTCTTCAATTTAATCCTCCTTCAGACTCTTTTAAACAGAGTGTTATACCATATTTTGCTGTTAAATCATGAAAAATAATATAATCTCTACCCTTTTTCAAGAGTCATTGTCAGATTATACCCTCCAATAGGTAATATACCACTTGAGTCAGTAATTTCGACTATGTGTATGCATTTCAGGTTTACCCTTCCAAGCTGTAAATTGCCTATTTTGAGAGCATAATTTGATTTTGAATGTTTGTCTTAACAGCCTGATTTGTTTTGTATTTTGATTTGTTTCACATTTTAGTAATTAATTTTGAGCTGACAATGTCTCTTCTAAAAGGAAGGTGGGGATTAAAAACCTTTTATAGCTATAGCAGTTTGATACTAATGTAAATTTCTGTCTAGTGCCATAGACCTTAAGCAAAAAATGTCAGGCTCCCTCTTCTTTTCTTTGGAAAGGAGTCATCACTTCTTTTCCAGGAGATATGTTAGCTTGAATTTCAAATACACACTGAATAAAACCCAAGTTTAAACACGTATGAATAAGCAAAATTGGCCATAAGAAATATATTCAAAACAGAAGTGATATTTTTCAAATCATCAGTCTAAAAATAAATACCAAAATGTGTCTTGGGGTTACGTAAATGTATTTGGCCTCAGATGTTCTCTGATATTCATCCTCCATCTTTAGCCTACTGGCATAAACTGTATGGAGAAAGCAAATCTCTCATTCTGAGACACATCTTGTAAAACTTCTCCTTAAAATTACTTGGGAAACACAGCACTTCTGACTTAGATCTATGGCCTGTACTGCCCTCAGGGGCATTCTGAGTTGTTTCTGTGGGATCTGACAAGTCTTTTCCTTTGACGTATTTTTGAGAAAAAGAATATCGATGAAGAAAAATTAAGAAGGGTAAAAGTACAAGAAAGAGAAGGAAATAGTACTTGAGAGGAAAGGGTGAAATAAGGGGTATTCAGGAATAGAACTGGAAAGAAAATTGAATAGTAAAACTTTCCATTATTTGTAAAACATGTGAGGGTAATCTCCCCAAATTATTTAATAATTCCCTAATGAAACCAAATTACCAAACTTTGAAAAAGTTGGAATTCTGCTCTAATTTTTCGCTGGCGCATAGAAAAGCTTACGTCTTTTAACTGGCAGGCAAAAGAGGATTTGAATTGGCACTTTTAAATACATTCATTATCAATTTAGTACATAATACATGTGAGAAAAACATGTAGAATTTCATCCTGTTTACAATACACAAAATATGCATAAATCACAAAGAGAGAGTGATGTCTGAATGTAATACGTGTTCCAGAGGCTGAGCATTTTTAAAATTTCAAGTATTATTTAGAAGTATTGGACAATGTAGATAGAAGAGAAGAGCAATGGTTAATGAACAGTCTAGAACACAAATGTTCTCTGAGAACTATTTGTTGGATATTCAACACTTTACTTCAATTTACCAATGCAAACATCTCATAGAAAAAGTGCTTGTGTTTTAGGAGTGGAGAGTGAACTTGAGATCTGTTGGAAACTAGCTTTTTGTTTTAACTTAACTTTTTATTTTGAAATAATTATAGATTCACATGCAGTTCTAAGAAATAATTTAGAGAAATTGCATTTACCTTTCCCCAGGTTTTCCCAAAGATAATATCTTGAAAAACTGCAATATCACAACCAGGATATTGACATTGATCCAGTCAAGATACTACAGAAACTTTCATCACCACAGGATTCCTCATGTTGCCCTTTCATACCCACACTCACTTCTCTGCCACCAGACCCCCTCTTTAATCCCTGGTAACCACTAATCTCTATATTTCTCTAATTTTATCATTTCAACAATATTATATAAATGGTGTCATAAAATAAGTAACATTTTGGAATTGGCTTTCTTTTCACTCATCATAATTCTCTGGAGAGGTGTCAAGGTTGTTGTTGTAATGTCATTGCTGAGTCATTTGCCATGGTATGGATATGCCACAGTTTATTTAACCATTCATCCATTGAAGGGCATCTGGGTTATTTCTGGTTTTACGGTATCATGAATCAAGCTGTTATAAACATCAGTGTGCAGATTTTTATCTTAGTTTACATTTCTCTGGAATAAATGCCCAAGAGTATAATTGCCAGGTTTTATGGAAATTGCATGTTTAGTTTTTAAGAAACTTTCAAACTGTTTTCCAGAGGGGCTCTACCATTTTACATTTACACAAGTAAATATGAGTGATCTACTTTGTCCACAACTCTGCCAGCATTTAGTGTTGTCACAATTTTTTATTTTAACCATTCTAATTGGTTTGCAGGGATATCTCCTTGTGGTTTTGATCTGCATTTCCCTAACAGCTAATGAAGTTGAATATATTTTCATGTACTCATTTGTCAATAGTATATCCTCTTCAGGGAAATGACTGTTCACGTCTTTTTCCTGTTTCTATATAAATTACCCATTTTCTGACTTTTGAGTTTTGAGAATTCTTTATATGCTTTAGATGCAACTCCTTTGTGAGACATGTGGCTTTCAAATATTTCTCCTAGTCTGTTGCTTGTATTTTTATCCTCTTAACAGGGTCTTTCACAGAGCAAAAGTTCATAATTTTGAGGAAGTTCAATTTATCATTTTTTCCTTTTAGGAATCATAATTTTGGTGTCAAGTCTAAGAATTTTTTGCCTAGCCCCGGATCTAAAAGATTTTCTCCTTTTTTTTTTAAGCTTTATAGTTTTATATTTTACATTTAAATCCATGATCTATTTTGAGTTAAGTGGCAGTTTAGGTATGAGGTTTAGTTACCAGTAAAGTTTATTTTTTTGTCTAGGGATTTTCAATTGCTGCAGTACTATTTGTTGAGAGTTTATCTTTCTTCCATTGAATTGTGCTATAGAATGAAGGTCTGTGTCCCCCCAGAATTCATTTGTTGAGACCTAATCTTGAATGTGATCATATTTGGAGATGGGTCTTTGGGAGGTGATTAGGTCGTGAGTGCAGAACACTCCTGCATGGCATTAATGCTCTTATAAAAAAGGCCCCAAGGAACTACTTTTCCCCTTCTGCCAAGTGAAGACACCTGCCTATGAACCAAGAAGTTAGTCTCACCAGACACTGAGTCTCCTGGCACCTTGAACTTGAACTTCACAGCCTCCAGAACTGTGAGAAACAAATATTTATTAAGTCACTCAGTCCATGGTATTTTTGGTATAGCAGCCCAAATGGATGAGATGGAAATTGGTGGGGTACTGCTGTAACAAATAGCCAAAAATGTGGAAGCAGTTTTGGAACTGGGTAAAGGCTGGAAGAGTTTGGAGGTGCATACCAGAAAAAGCCTACACTCCTGTGAATGGACCTTTAAAAGCGATTCTGGTGAGAACTCAGAAAGAAAACAGGAGAGTTGTGGAAAACCTCAGTCCTCTGAGAGAACACCTAAGTAATCATGAGAAGAATATTGGTAGAAATACGAAAGGTAAAGGCCATTCTGATGAAATCTCAGATGGAAATGAAGAACATATTATTGGAAAATAGAGGAAAGCTGACCCTTTTCATAAAGTGGCAAAGAACTTGACTGAGTTGTGTTTGTGTTTTAGTGTTTTTCAAAAGGTAGAACTTGGGAGCACTGAAATTGGGCATTCACCTACAGCTATTTCTAAGCAACGTGTTGAAGGTACAGCTTGGCTCCTCCTGATTCCCTATAGTTAAATGCAAGAAGAGAGAAATGTTTCAAAGATGGAATTGTTTTAAAAAAAGAAAGCAGGCATAAGGATTGGGAAAATTCTCAGCCTATCCATATCTCAAAAAATGAGAACACCAAGGGTATGGCCAAGTAACTGTTTGATAAGATTAGAATGAATCGGCCATCTCAACAGAAGCCAAGAGTTACGCTCCAAAATGATGGAAGAATGATCCTGAGAGTGATTCAGACCAAAATCAGAGCTGCAACTGTCATCACAGGCCCAGAGTGCAAGGGCCCAGGGGCCAACACATGAGACCTCAGCAGGTGCTGCCTCACATCATGGGCTCTGCTCCTTCACCCCAGTTCCTCAGTTGCCCAGGTGTGGCTCTAGCAGGCCTCAGTGCAGAGGAGGTCACGGTGGCCACTCCTGCAAAGAACACAGACAGCAACCTTTGGCAGCGTCCTCAGGACAATATTTCTACCAGCATATATAGGGCATGGACTTGAGGGGCACAGTTGCCTCCACCTAGGGGAAGGGGTGAGGTCCCATCAAAGAGCCACTGCGGGGCTGGGGCACAGGTACAGAGCCACTATGTGGCTATCCTGCCAAGCTATTGGTGTGGCATTGTCACCCGAGTGGGTCTGGAAGGCAGAGCATCAAGCCAAAGAGGATCATTTTCAAGGCTTGGGGCTTAATGTTGCTTGTCCTGTTAGATTTTGAACTTATTTAGGACCCATTACCCATTTCTTCTTTCCTATTTTTTCCTTTCTGGAAATGTCCGTCCAGTGCCTGACCCACACCACTGTATTTTGGAAGCACATAACTTGTTTGGTGTCACAGGTGCACAGCTGGAGAGGAATTTGCCTCAGCATGAACACTTTGAATCTTGCATTCTCTTTACCTTAGTTAAAATGAGACAGATAATAATAACAGTAACCAAAACAATAACTGCTACAAAAACAATGGTCTGCCTGCCTTAGAAGCTTTGGTTCTCAATTTCTAGTCAGTGGGCCACTTTTAAGAGCACTTCATAGGTAGTTCTCTTATTTGTTAGATGTTTCTAAAACAGCATCTTGATCCTTAAAAAAAAGTCTCATAAAAGCATTGTCGATAATACATTGTTAATTCATATTCCTGGTTATAACAGTTGGATATCCTGTCTTCAAATAGCTGGATCTCCATTTTTGCTTCCTTGTGCATTCCTACCCTCATTTTCATAAGGTAAACACATTCTTTGTTTCTCAGAATGATCCTTGTGCCTCTTCTCCTTGTAAACAAACAGCTCTTGGAAGATAATTGCTAGGGATTGAAAGTTTGTGCTCCTACCCCCACCAAATTTACATGTTGAAACCTAATCCCCATTGTGATGGTACCTGGAGGTGGGACCTCTGGGAGGTGATTAAGTCATGAGGGTGGAGCCCTCATGAATAGGATTAGTGCCCTTATAAAAGCTACTCCAGAGAAATCCCTCCCTGCTTCCTCCGTGAGGTTACAGTGTCTAGGGAACAGGTCTTCACCAGACACTGAATCTGCCAATGTTATGATCTTGGACTTCCCATCCTCCAGAACTGTGAGAAATAAATGTCACTTGTGTATAAGCCACCCAGTCTATGGTATTTTGTTATAGCAGCCCAAATGGACTAAGACAATAATAGACACTGGAGAAATGTTTGTTAAATTGAACTAAATCAGGGTCCACAGTAGTATAAAATGGTATTATGAGTATATCAAAATGACTAAGTTAAACACAAAATAAACTACAAAATTTCCCTTATGACTAAATCTATTTTCCTTTTCACTCACCCCTCCTTCTCACAAAAATATATTTAGAATGAGACAAATCAGAAATCTAAAACAAATTATTTACCTAAAAATTTTTATTTTCCTATCATTATGGAGAAATTAAGACAAAGCAAATAACCGGCAGCATTTTTTTAACTTGCTACCTCCTAAATGCTTTGTTATTTCTGTATGTCTGTATTTAGAAATTT
The DNA here is from genome assembly GCF_003031525.2 of Neophocaena asiaeorientalis asiaeorientalis. Classification (NCBI taxonomy): domain Eukaryota; kingdom Metazoa; phylum Chordata; class Mammalia; order Artiodactyla; family Phocoenidae; genus Neophocaena; species Neophocaena asiaeorientalis. Next base: position 7,228,164 of record NW_020174050.1, on the reverse strand, counting down.
ATTAAATTCTTGTATTTTAAGAGAAAAGAGATATGTCATGATTCAACCTAGCAATGTTGTAGAGGTCAAGATGCCCCCAAACTTAACACTCATTGATTATTCTAAGCATGTCAGTGATTGTATCTATATGGTCTTGTGGACTCACAATACTTGGATTCAATAAAATAACATAAGGATTCAGTTTAGGTATTTGTTTTCAGCCTGTATTTCCTAAGTATGGGAAGAAAAACTCATCTTTTTTAGCTCTGAGTGAATTCATTTTCTTTCTTTCTTTGACATTTTGTTACAAAAAGGGATTTCAACTCAACAGAAGAATATGCTTACCACTGATATTATGCCTAGTTAATCATTTCTCTAGAACAAAATGAACTGTGTATCCAAGTCTCCTCAAACTTTCAAGCTTATTTCAATGTGTGTCACTATAAGATGAGAGAGCCTGTCAACATTAACTTCTTCCTCCTAAACAGGAACACTAGGATACTCGTTTCTGGTTGAAAATTTGGGTTTCTGAGGTGTCTTCCTTCAGTCCCCACCCTCCAACACAGAACATGCCTGACATGAGACCTTTACTCCTGAGTCTTTTCCCAACTCATTCACCTGACAGCCTTCTCCACAACAGACATCTTATCAGACGTGACTGATTGCTGTAATCTGTACTCTGAGCAGCCATTAAGCAAATTACCTGAATCATTGCAAGGATTAGTCTCATTAACACATGATTAGCATCAAATTAAAATAATGAGTGTTTAACTTCTGATGTCTTCCAGTTGTTTGAACAGCTTGATCAGCCACACCAGGCTGGCAGGGAGGTGGAGGTGTCAAAGAGCCACAGACAAAAAGGGAGGCTACACTGTGCAAGACACAGTACAGCTAGCCAGCAGAAGCAAGAAGATCAGACTCGAACTGTATGGTTGAAAGGTTTCCTCCAAACAGCAAAAATTCTGGGTCCAAAAGAAGGTTTTTTTCCTCTCTTTCTCACTGACACTGCCAGCCATTTATCTGGAGCAAGGCTTTACATACTAATGATGCACTACCTTACCCCTTCTACAACCTGGATATCATTTCTGTAGGGCTTCCCTTTCCCAGAAAGCATGAAATGCAGCTTCTCTTCTTCCTTTCCCAAATTTGATCAGACTTACAAATAAGACCCCAAAAGTGCTAGAATTACAGTAGACTGAGGATCTGAGCACAGTTCCCACAATTTTTTCCTTGGAAAAAACTAAACAAATATCAGAACAAGAGAAAGCTTGCATCATCTCTGGAAACCATGAAGAGCACCACTCTCATGTAGAGAATTAAAAGAATCTCTGCTAGATCTTACACTCACATGGAAGTTTTGTTGGAAGCCTAGAGAACCAACTCACTATTTTCCTCCCCATAAAAGATCAGCGTTTGAGAAAAGCAGTGGACAGGTTACAATGGCCCTTCAACTCCAAGACTAATGGCAAATTATCTGTCAGGTACATAGGCAAGACAACCAGAGAGTCTGCATGGTCATCAGGCTTCCTGCATGAGCAGGTGAATGAAGTAAGCAAAGAGCTGCTGTGATACATTTCTTAACATGAGAAAAACAATATTATGAAAGGCACTGAAGAAATCCAGAATGTCACCCCAAAACATACCTCTTTGACATAAAAATTATTTTAAGTTGAAGGCAATTAAGGAAATGCAGGAAAAGCTCTCTCTACCCACCCCTTTTTATTGCCTAAAGACAGAATATAAATTTTCCTTTACTGGGCAGGCCTTGACTGTAAGCGCAGAGATGATACCAGAGAAATCTGCAAACAAATCTTACTCCTTTAGTTTCCTCCCATACAGTTACCTTCCCATAACTTGCCACCCTTAGAAGCCTGGAACCACTTGCGTTTGTCCTGTCATTTCTCTACAAATTTATTGTTCTTTGCTGAATATTCTATATAAGCCAGAATTCTAAGTCACCTCTTTGAGTTACTCATTTCTGTGTACTCTCATGTGTTACATGCATGATACACATTAATAAACTTATTTTTCTCTTGTTAATTTGTCTTTGTTACATGGACCGTATGATAAGTAGAGGAAAATTTCTTCCTCCCCTACAGAATAATCTAAGATCATGAAAAAGTATGAAAATTACTACTGCTAATGTAAACATCTGCAGTTAGGTATACATTTCTCAGTCATATGGCCCCATAACCCCATGAACCATAAAGAGACAAAAAGCAGAATGAATTCAGATTAGACTTTTTCTTTCCAAAATTAAACGCTAAGAAAATTGCTTACAGAGTTTTGAGGGGGAAAGACTGAGATTCAAGGCTCACATGCCCATAAAAGTTGTTTTCAGATATGTTAGAATCACAGGCAATGTCACTCAAAATTCTTTGTGGAAAAAAAATTATTTAACTATATACTTAAATCAACTAAGAAATAAATACCAATAAGAAAATACTCATTATTTAGAATTTAAACATAGTACTATCAAAATAAAATACATAATATTGAACTAATAATTAATAAACTAGACCTGAAATCTGAGATATATAAGCAAAACCATAATGTGAGGGATAAATAGAAACCAGAAAAGCATGCTAAATGTATCGTCTGAGCTGGAGGGGTGTGAATGATAATAGTTACTGTTTTACTCTTTTCATTGATGATAAGACAAAAATGGATTCAAGTAAGTTTTTTAAACACTTAGAATTTAGGAAACTATGCTTTCTGTGCATGTTTCCCTAATCTCTATAGAAAAAATAAATTTAAATGCAGTATATACAATAGACAACAGGTGGAAAGGAAATAGAAACAGATTATTTTCTGTTTCTAAGAAATAATAAAACAGATTATTTTCTAGGAAAAATATAAAACAAAATTAATTCAGGGGAACAAAAATATGGAAATCAATAGGTAGAGAAAAAAACTGGAAAACTTATTCAAAAATTCACCAAATACTCAAACTTACTAACAATTAAAGAAGGTTAAGTAAAAACATGTTATATTATTTTCACCCATAAAATGTCACAGTTTTTTTGTTTTTAATTGTTAATGTCCAGTAATTATGAGCAGCAAATACAGAAAGTGATCCCTACCTTCCTAGAGCATCTTACTGATTTAACAGATGATGAAAATAGATAGATGATAAGTAGACAGATAGATAATAGACACATACATACATACAGGGACATATAGATGTGGAGTATATACAGAAGAATATCATCTCTGACGAATTATCTCAGAAATTCTTTCCCAATAACTTTTGATGTCTCCACATTATAACTCCCATATAGAAGCTGAGACAGCCATGGCTTCCTTTGAAAGCAAAGACATAGCAGAGAGAAAAAACTCATTTTCAGAGATGATACAATTAGCAATTAGGAATTTAAAGTAGCCATTACAAAGAATTTAAAAGATAATTTTAATGAAGGTACAGATGAGGACTCTCAATATGGAAATAGAAACTTAAAAAATATATACAGAAGTTCCAGAACTTCAAATATTAATATTTGAAATGAAAAATTCACTGTTTTGTCTTAGCAGCATATTGGACACTGCAGAAAATAAGATCAGTGAACTTGTAGACAGGATATTAGAAATTATTCAAACTGAAGTACAGATAGAAAAAAATCCTGAAGAGGATGGGAGCCTACTGACCTTTGGGACAATGAGATAGTTAACATACATATGATTCTATTTGCATAAAAAGATGAGAGAGATTGGGGCATGAAAATTATCTGAGGGAAAAATGTCCATATATTTTTAAGATTTGGTTATTTAAAAAAAAAAAACACCACATATCCAAGAAGCTCAATGAATTGCAAGTGGGACAGATGCAGAGAAAAGCATACCAAGGAATAGCATAATCAAAGTGATAAGCAAGAATAAGAGAAAAATATTAAAAGCAATCAGATAAAATATATTACCACAATAATATAAAAAGCATGTGGAAATAAGTACAGTTAAAATCTATCATTTAAAAAATAAATGTTGGACTTCCAGTTTCCAGTTCCACATGTAAGAAACTTGGAAGTTGCCACTCCATGCTAACAACAAGTATAAAGCTGAACAGACTGAAAAGTCAACGACTCTTTTTGGATCCATAAGAGAGGAAAGGACACAGTGAAACACTGTCCCCAAGATCGAAGAGACAGGTGAATACAGGGAGTCAAGGCTTATAAGAACAGAGATTCACATGTGGAAATTATAAGGGAACTACTGCTACAGCAGGAAAATCTGAACTGTAATTGATGAAATACTGGAGGCTCAGTTTGGACAACTCTGAGAATTAAAAACTCTAGGAGGATCTGGTCATAGGAGGTTTCCCACAATTTTCTGAGTTTTACCTCCAGAAAGTCAACAGGTTTTCACAGTAAATATTGGGGGAAAAAAAAATCCCCTGGGGCTTCTGCCAGGAAGGAGGGGAAGAAAAAGCATTTTGAAATACATCAGAACAGTCTGTTCTTCTTAAAAAGTCCTGCCCTCAGTAGAAACTAGTTAACCAGCCAGAGCCTAACTTGCTGTGGTATTATCAGAGTACAACTGACCTGGGGAAAAGGAAATACCCAACTCTAGTTAGCTCTACTCTTCCACATGGGAGAATGAAAATATCCAACTCCAGCCCATGTGAGACATCCTGTCCCACCTAAAGAGGGCAAAACCCCCCTGAAAAACACTTGTGAAGTTACCAGTTCAGAAGAGACTCACTAAAGGACTAAGACTTAATCATAGGATTATAGAATGCTCCCCCACCTCCCGTACCCTACCACCACATCACTGTAAGGAGTTTCTTTTACCTGGTACATCATGTCTGACTATCAAGAAAAAAACTATGATTATATATCAGTAAAATAAATGACAGAAATGATACAAGGGATAAAAGAGAAGAATTAGGATTATTTCCTCATGATAAGATACTCATACTACCTATGAAGAGGTTCAGTGTTATTTAAAAGTGGACTTGGGTTAGTTGTGAATATATATCGCAAACTCTAGGGCAACCACTATCAAAAGTGAGAAAAGAAGTATAATTGATATGCTAAGAAAGGAGAGAAAATGGAATCATATAAAATGCTCAGTTAAAACCACAAAAGGCAGAAAAGAATGGAAAACAAAGTAGCAACCAAAAACAGGGGCAACAACAACAAAAACTGGTAATAAATATGGTAAACATTAATCCAACTATATCAACAGTCACTTTGAATATCAATGGTCTAAATGCACCAATTAAAAGACAGAGATTGTGAGAGTGAATCAAAATACGACCCAACTATATGTTGTCTCTAAGAAACCCACTTTAAACATAAAGACACATATAGATGAAAAGTAAATGGATGGAGAAAAATGTGTCATGATGACACTATTCAAAAGAAAGAAGGAGTAGCTATGCTAATTTCAGACAAAGCTGACTTCAATGCAAGGAAAGTTATTCCTCTTTATCTCGTACAATTCTGACATTAATTCCAGTGTGTTTTTTTTCCACATCACCAAGCAATTCTGTGACACCAGCTGGGAGTCCCACAATTCAAATCAATTCTGACACTATCTACCTGGAATAGCATCAGATCCACAGTTTAAGGGTTTAGTCCTACATGACTGTCTCCCACCCTAATTCAGACACCAATCACCAGTCCCGGTTGTCACCTGGGCTTCTGACCAACTGGCTATAGATTGGAGGCTCACATGACCTCCTTGGGTTTGATTAATTTTCTAGAGCAGCTCACAGAACTCAGAGAAACATTTTACTTACTAGATTACCAGTTTATTATGAAAGGACAGAACTCAAAAACAACAAAGTATATGGGAAGGGGCATGGAGCATCTATGCTGTCTCTGAGCACACCACTCTCCCATCACCTCCATGTGCTCACTAGCCTGGACGCTCTCCAAACACTGTCCTTTGGGGGTTTTATGGAGGGTTCAGTACACAGACATGATTGATTAAATCACTAGTCATTGGTGACTAACTCAATCTCCAGCCCCTCTTCTCCTCCTGGAGGTCTTGGGGTGGGACTGAAATATTCAACTCTCTAATCACAAGGTTGGTTCCTCTGGTGAAGAGCTCCCATCCTTAGGTGACCCATCTTTCCAAAAGTCGCCTCATTAACATAACAAAGACACCTTTATTTCATCACTTAGAAATGATGGAATTCAAAGCATTGAAGAACTCTTGTGCCAGGAACAGTGACAAAAACCAAATATATATTTATTATTATAAATTATAATACCACACATGAAATATCCAGAACAGTCAAATCCATAGAGATGGAGAGTAGACAGGGGTTTCCAGGGACTAGGATGGGAGGGGAATATGAGGAGTGATTTGTAATGGGTAGAGTATTGGGGGTGTTGAAAATGTTCTAAAATTAGATAGTGGTGATGGTTGCACAAGACTGTGAACATACTAAAAATCACTGAAGTTATGCAACTCTAGAGGTAGACCGTATGTTATGTAAATTATCTCAATAAAGCTATTATAATAAATATAAACAAGTAGAGGTATGCATCATAATCATGGGTTAGATGACTATTTTAAAGATGTCAGTGTTCCCAAATTAACTTGTAGATTCAATGAAATCAAAATCTAAGACTTTAGTGAGAATGGATGAGCTAATTCTAAAATTTATAAGAAATTGCAAAGTATCAAGAATAGCCTTGACAATCTTAAGATGAATAAAGTGAATGAATTACATTATCAGATATCAAGATTTATTAAGAATTCACAGTAAGTAAGACAGTGTGGCATACAGGTGTAAACAAACAGATCAATAAAATTGAATAGAAAGTCAAGAAACAGACCTACATATGTTTAGTTACTGGATTTATGGCAAATGTAAAACTGCAGTGCAGTAGGGAAATAATAATGTTTTGTCAATAAATGGGTCAATCAGATATTTATATAAACAAATTTTGACCCTACATTACATCATACATAAAATCTATTCCATATGGACTCTACATTTAACTTTGAAAGTACGACTATTTTAAAATCTATGGGAAAAAACATAGAATAATTTCTTGATCTTAGGGTATGCAAAGTTTCCCTAAACTGGAAACTAAGCACAAAAGGAAACAGAAAAATAACATTAATCACAAGTGAAAAAAGTTTCCATTGGAATGCATTGAAACTAAGAATTTTTGCTCATCAAAAGACAAAGGGAACAAAAATACCAGCCACAGAATGAAAGATAGTATTTTTAATAAATTTGACAACAAATATGCATCAGAATGTATAAACATTTCTACAGATCAATGATGCAGGCAACCTAACAGAAAAAAATAAATGGCAAAGGACTTGAACAGGCACTTTACAAAATAGGACATAAAAATGGCAAATAAACATATGAAAACGTACTTAATTTCATTAGTCATGAGGAAAATGCAAATTAAAACCACCATGAGGAATTTTCACTTCTGGTATGGAAAAATGAGAATCTAATAAACTGATCCTTCTACAAATATTATCAATAAACTTCTGGACAATATAAAAAAGATAAAACACTAACTGAAGGCACTGGAGACTAAACACAAGCAATCAGATTTTAGAAATTATAACTGAGAGTAAGTGTCCAGCATAGAGTCAGTTAAAATTTATTGTAACTTTTACCTGAGAGAAGCTGAAGTTGAAGTGGGGCATACAGGAAGGCCAAAATGGCCATAAAAAGCCTGTAGTCTTTCTGGCTAGAATAAGGTAACTTCCCTGGCAATCAGAGCCACCAACAGGTGAGAGGGAGCCATGGGGAAGAAAAAAATATCAGAGAAAAAGAACTCCAAGATATGTGTTTAAACTCAGCCCCAGTCTCTGGCTGATCTCTAAACTATGTATGCATAGGGTAAACAAAAAGCAGCTTGCAGCTAAGACCCAAAGAACTGAACTGTGAGAGCTGAACAGCTGCCCTCACAGTCATCACACTGTACCGTTAATTAATACTAAAACAAAAATGTCAACAGTCTTTAGAGCAATACAACAAAACCCAGAGTCTTCACAGCATAATATTCAAAATGTTCAGGATACAATCCAAAATTACTCAACATAGTATGAGCAGGAAAATATGTCCCAGTCTCAAAGGAAACAGCTGTCAATAGAGAGAAAGTCTACTGTACAAATGTTGGAATTATCAGACAAAGTCTTTGAAGAAACTATATAATTATGCTCAGTGAGGTAGGAGAAAATATCATGAATTAAAACAGGAAAACTCAGAAATAGAATATATAATAAAGAACTGAATGAAAATTTCAGATCTGAAAAATATAAAATCTGAAGGATGAAAAATACACCAGATTGGCTTAAGAGTAAGTTGGATATGACAGGTGAAAGTTAGGAAACTTGAAGCAAATCAATAAAAATTAGACTTTTTTAAATAGGATAATTTCAAAGATAAAATATACAGTTAAGTGAATCCCGGAAGGAGAGGAATGGGAAAATGAGCCATAACATTTTTTTGAGGAAATACTAGTAGACTCCCCAAATTTGGTGAAAGATATGAATGGACAGAATCAAGAAGCTCAAAAAATGCCAATAAGAATATAGTGCTAAGAAATTTATTCCTAGATGCAAAATAAACCTAATTTGTGAAAACCAAAGAAAGAGAAAATCTGGAAAGTATATAGGGCAAAAAAGGATACACTATAGGCAAGGGAACAACAACTGAAAAATTGTAGACTTCTCATCATAAAAAATAGAACAACACCTTCAAGTTTTTGATACTAAATAAAACAAAACAAAAATACAATGCCAACCTAGAATTTATATGCAACAAAATATAAATGAAATAAAGATGTAATGAGCTAAAGCAAAAAAAGAAAAAAATACTACAATAAATACTAAGGCAAGTTTTCACCAGAAGTAAAATGATACCAGACAGAAACTGGACTCCTAAGAATGAGTGAAGAGCATCAGAATATATGAATATGGGCATAAAGGATAGTGAGGCATGTGTGGGGTTAAGGGCCAATATAGTTGATATGTTTCTAAATTTTACATAAAGTGGTACAAAATCTAATCTAACATGACTGTAAAAACATAGGCATTTATATTGTAATCCCTAAAGCAATCAATAAAAATATAATGCAAAAAAATAGCTAAAACAAGCAAATTTAAATGGAATTCTGAAAAATATTTAAATAACCAAAAGCAAGCAGGAAAGGTATAAGAAAGGAAAAAAAACAAGAGAGAAATAGAAAAATAACAATAATGAAATTATAAACCAAAACTCATATCAATAATTACATTAAGTTTAATGGACTAAATATTTTAGTCAATAGATGGAGAATGTCAAAATGGATAAAACAGCAAAACCAACTATATGCAATAAAAAGATGACCTTTAAAATTAGGATAAATATATACTGAGTGCAAATGGATGGGAAAAAAATGTTATGTGGTAAGCACAGGAAGGACGCCCACGTTAATATGGTACAGAATGTCCCAGTTCAGTTTCACCCCACCCAGACCAGCAAAGCTGAGATGTATAGACACAGCTAGGAACAAAGAAGAAAAGCTGGAGGTATTAATAGCAGACACAGAGCAGGAGCAATCAAGGTCCACAGAGATCTGCTCTGAAGATAAACTCAGCAGATTTTTCCACTAAAGAAGGAACCAAGGGCCAGCACGGCTACTGTGGACCCCTACATATTTCACCAGCTTTTGCCCCATGGGTATTCACTTTAGTGGACACCTGAGTCTCTCTGTTACCTCCCCTTCCACTCATGCCAGAGCGTTGGAATCACACCAGCAGCCACCTCAGGCCTCTGTGTCTGCATGAATGCAGGACACCAACCTAGACAACTCCAGCTGACACTCACTGCTGTGCACAGGCTCTGGGTTAGCCACTCCAGCTGTGCAACTGCATGCCACCAGTGTGATGCCTGTCACCAGCTCCCACTGCAGTGTGCCCTGTCAGGAGATGAGTGAGCCTCCACAGGAGAGCACGCTAATAGCCAGAGCCCCTGCAGCTGCCAGTGAACCTGTAGTTGGCCCTGGCCCTTGATGTCTGCCCCGGCTGCCTAAGTGTGTTTCTGCAACCATCCCTTGCCATTACATAGGCCCACGCAGTGGTCCCCACATCTGAATGTGTGCACACCACCAGCTCTGCCCACCACTGCGGCCTGCCCTTGTCCCTTGCTACTGGAGCCAGAGGCACTGCTGAAGACCCTAACAGCCCTTGCAGTCACTGTGGACCAAGTTCAGTTCTCACCAAGGACCTCACAGTTGTCCAGTGGCCTGAGCAGACAAGATACCATATCCCCTTGGAACCAGTACTGTCACATGTCGCCACATTTGGCACCCTGCACTGGTAGACCCAGGGTTACAGCATGCTCAGCATGCCCCTCATCTGTGTTGAAAGTCTTCCCTTACAGAAGTTGGTCTATAAAGTCTGGAAGAGATAACTGCTTCTTCCAGTGTGCAGGCACCTACATAAGGCAATAGGGAAAAAAAAGAATCAGGGGAAACGACTCTATCAATGGGATAAAGTAAACCAGCTGTCACTGTCCCCAAAGAAATGGAGATTCAGAAGTTACAAGACAAAGAATTCAAAATAAGTGTTCTAATGATGCTCAGAGAGCTACAGGAGAACACAGATAAACAATTAAATGGTATCAGGAAAACAATACAATAAAATGAGAAGTTAAACAAAGATATAGAAAACATAGAGAAGAAACAGAAATTTTGGAGCTGAAAAATAAAATAATAGAACTAAAGAATTCAGTAGAGAGATCCAATATCAGGCTTGACCACACAGAAGAAAAGAAATCAGTGCACTAGAAGACAGATCAATACAACTATTCAATCAGAGGAGAAAAAAGAGTGAAAGGAATGAAAAAAGCCTACAGTGGAATTTTAAGGAAAGAAATCTTGTCACATGTTACAACATGGGTGAACACTGAGGTCATCAAGAGAAATAATGTATGATCATTGGAGTCCCAGAAGAAGAGAAGAGAAGGGTTGGAAAGCTTATCTAAATAACGGCTGAGACCTTCCTGATGGGGGAACTGGACATAAAGTTCAGGAAGCTAATACTTAGTACTAAATAGTGCACTTAAAAATGATTACAATGGTTGATTTTATGTTACGTGATTTTTACCACAATAAAGAAAAATGCAAAAAACAATCTGTGGTAATTAATCACATGCGTTTGCTTTGGGAATTAGGAATGCCTGTGACGAGGGCCCCACGGGTGCTGACTTTGTTGTATATCTTCATGGAGGTGTTGGTTACACAAAGAGCACATTAACATTTTCATTTCTTATTTGTGCACTTTTCTGTGTATATTAAAATTCAGTAAAATTCAATAGAAAACTAAAAGTCAAAAGTTTGCTTAAAATAAAATATGTAAGAAATGGACTTATTTGAACCAGTGCATCATATTAATAAATGTGCATGTTTTCCACTTTTCCCTCTATGACAAAAGACAACATGAAGCTATACAATCACCCACTGGGTAAAACATCACTGAATAACTCAAGTTTCATTTTTATTTAAACGAATGCTTCATATCCCTCATGCCTAGATCCTTTCTGATTCAGTTTCTCCAGAAAACATATCATCTGTTTCCACAGAGGTGGGTGAGGGTTAACTGCCTGACTACTTGGCTGGGGAGAGAAGGAAGGAGTAAGGAGCAAAAACCTAGATTTCTTATTACTTCTTAGATGGACTTGCAAATAGTATCTTTGATTTTATCTCTTTTCTCCACTCTTGCCTCCCCTGGTATCACGTTCTTCCAATATCTGAGCTTATTCTGGCCTAATTCTGGGAAAATTACTTGCATTTTGGCAAGTGCCTCACCAGTGAGGGGCACTGAGGATGGATATTCCCCAGTTCTGCTCAGTTATCACTCTTCCAATCTGCTTGGGTTACAAATGCCCCTCCTTCTGTATATTGTTTTCCTTGTGGTTTTAGACAAGTTTCAAGAGAAGAGGATATAAAATTACTTTCAAAATGGAGGTTTCCTATTATATCATTTAAAAAATGAATCTCTATAGCATTGAAACAGAGATTCGGTTTATCAAAACTCAATTTAAAAACAATGTTTTCAGAACATATATGATATCTTTCCTGGAAGTGTTCAAGGCAGGCAATGTTTCAGGAATATTTGTGGTTCAGATTTTTAAGAATTTTTTTTGCCTTAATACCAACAGGGGGTAGAAATTAAAGCATCGAATTAGACGTCTCCAAAATCATATGATTTGGGGCCCTGTTAGCTGTAAATAAAGGTGACAGCTATACATAGGCTGGTCACTAATTCATAGTCTAAATGGCTTTCTACGATTTAGCCATTATCTGTTATAGATCATAATTCGTTTTGTCTTCATGAGAATCAAAAAAAAAGCCTGAGTAAATAATACTCAGGTGTTTTATAAAACCTCTTCATCCTAAAACATATTTGTTAGCCAAGCAAATTATTCTATATCTCTTGTCCATAATTGTATTAAGATAAAGATTCCATTTTGCTTAAAGGAGAAAGTGGTGGGGTCAATATGATGAGAGCAAATTGCTTATCATGTTAATTCTTTCTGATTTCTCTCACTTCCCTCTTTCTTTGGGAGTACTGATATCCAGTTGGTCAGATTTTTAAGACTATAAGTTTCTACTAGGCTAATATTCATAGTCATTCTACTTTTTTATTCAAAAGCAAGTCTCATCAGACCATTTGAGATTAACAGAAATTATGTGAATAATTTGATGATTTGGGTATCCCCTAAAATTGGAAAAATAGCAGAGTTCTCTTTCAAATATGGACAAAGATAATCATAGCCAAAATGTTTTATGAACAGAATTGTGGTCACATGGCACATGTAGGCAAATCATTTAAATCACCATAACAACATACCAGTCACATTAAATAATGACCAGGAACAATCTCCAAATCATAGGTAAAATATTTTTAAGTAGTAGAGTTTGCTGTTCTATTAAATTTTCATTGGCATGAACACAAAACATTTTAATGTAAGAACATATAAAAGTAACTGAAAACAAACTAACAAACAGTGAACACTCTCTCTCCATCTCAAAAAGATACAGTGGTTCGTTGGTCCTTAAACATATTCAAATTCAATGAATATTTATTGAGTTGGTTTTATGTGCCAGGCATTGTGCTAAACACTAGATATCCAAAGATTAGGAACCTAATCTTGATCTAGAGAATCATGTAAACTGTAGGATAAAGTATTAAGCCTTGGGAATGCTCTGCTCAGTCGTGGGGAGCCAGGAAAACTTCTTGGATAAAATGATCCAAATCATTCAAACTTCTGAAGGATGAGTGTTAGCCAAATAAAGAAATAATGAAAAGAAATTCGAGAAAAAAGAAATTATGAACAAAACTATAGAAGCATATAGCAATGAGAAGTGTGTGGAACAAGGGTATTTGATAAAATTACCTATTGTATTTTATTTCATTGAACTACTACTTTTATTTGCTTACTGTGTGCCAGATCCTGTACTAGGCAGTGAGAATCTGACAGTGAATAGGATAAACATCTTCCTACCCTCATGGGGCTTCCTATCTACCTAACTTAGGACATCTTATTTTAAGTAATTTTCGTTTCTTGATTACTTTAACATTCACAAGTCCACTCTTTCAGGTATAAGTTGACATTTGTTTAATAAGTTAACATATTGAGGAGAGGATATAATTATCATCACATAAAATTGGAAATATGATTTAATTAGAGTTGTCACTGCAGTTTTTAAAAATTGATCTAATGAAAGGGTTGGCCCTGAGTAGTGAAGAATCAGGAAACTTCGGAAGAATTGTTTTGTTTTCAATGAAATATCACATTTTCTCAGCTCTAACTCCAAAACAAATCAACATAAGGTATTTAGTATTATTGATAATTAATTACTATAAATAACTCTCTATAAGGACTGAAGAAATTCCTATATTGAACAATCTCCTTAACTATGATTGTGTCTTATTACCACATTTAATTGTTATAACCAATTTGGCAAAACAATGTGATTATGAATAGTTGGAATCAAATGGTAATTAGAATTGTAGTCACTGCTTTTGAGACAAACAGGAAAATTGATAAGGTTGACAGACATTTTATTAATGTGTATTTACAAATCACATATTGATAAGCATGAATCAGTACAGAGCTTGTCACTTTACATTTGTGAGTTTTAATTTCAAAATAGTTTCTGTGGACCAAATGTATACAGCTTTTATTTACAACAACTATACCAAACATCCTTAGGAGTTTTGTTTGACTACGCCAAAACTGGTCTCTAGAATCAGGTTTAAATGCTATATGGTAGAGATGAGAGAAATGATTGCATGAATTGTAATATGTTTATGTTAATATAGATACCTTAGATAAAAGAAGTATATCAGATTAGAAACAGATCACTATTAAAAGTTAAACTGATTTCAGATTTAAATTGAGTTAGTAAAAGGGAACAACCATAAGTCACAAAATGTTCTTATAAAACTAAAAAGTGGGGCTTCCCTGGTGGCGCAGTGGTTGAGGGTCCGCCTGCCGATTCCAGGGGCACGGCTTCGTGCCCCGTCCGGGAAGATCCCACATGCAGAGCGTCTGGGCCCGTGAGCCATGCCCGCTGAGCCTGCGCGTCCGAAGCCTGTGCTCCGCAACGGGAGAGGCCACAGCAGTGAGAGGCCCGCGTACCGAAAAAAAAAAAAAAAAAAAAACCAACCTAAAAAGTTTCTCCTCATCTCAGCCTAATTAAAAGCAGCATTTATTGAGGCACATAGATGCTTTAAGCCACAAAACAGTAAGCCTCATAACAGAAAAATGTATGAACGTTTAACTATGATGGCATGTACAGCAAATGATTGCAATAAGCAGGGAGAAGTATTCTGTGTGACGCTGCCGTGATAAATATTCACGGAATGGAAGATACTAAAACCACAGCAGTAAACTCTCTTGTCACCACTTGAGTTTTGATCTGCCTCCATTGTCTAGAAATGTATATGCTGCAAAATTCAGGGAACTGTGTTTAAAAAAGAAATGTGGTTCTGTCATCTGTCCACCCTCTGTCTTCCCCATTACGGCATATATTACCACATCATTTGCTTATCAGTTCATCTTCTCTTCATTATTTCTTTTGAATACAAATGTCATATATTATGTGCCTATATTAAATTTCAACCTGAAAAAATTTTCAGTGTTTATCAGACTGCAGGTAGATGAGACTTCTGTGCTTTAGTTAAAGAAGGGATGTGATGTCATTACATAAATTGCAATCTGAAGTTACTTATGGACGGCGCTTTTTTTACTATTATTATTGTTCCTGATTTACTGACTCCGTAAAACATACTAACACATTTATCACCCAGAGGAAAGTGCCCTTGCTGATTAGAAAACTGCAGAAACATTGTATAAAAAAATCAATCCCTCAGATAACAGAAAGTACATTTAAAATTTTGTTTTGCTCTCAAGAATTCTGTAAAGAGTTTTGAGAAGAGACTGATATGAGTCAACATAAAACTTGCTCAAAAGGGCTCAAGAACCTTTGGTTAATTGTGATGCCAAAATGTGGTATAACTAGTTAACCATCACTAAGACAGATGAGCAATCTCAAAGATAACCAACATAGATGCATTTCTCCACTGTGCAAAGTCACCTAATGTCCCCTAATATAAGATCAATATCATCCTTATCGATACAGTTGCGAAACAGATGTTCCCTTTACCAAGAATCACTTCCAACTAGGGATTAGTAACAGAGGTCGAGAAAATAAATCTAAAAATCCTGTTAAGAATACATCCATTTTATAGATGGAGAAACTGAGGTTAAACAGAACTATAAAATTTAAGAGATAAGAGGGAGTTTAGGGATAAGTTAATGCAAGCTCCTCATTTAACTAAATGAAAATAATATTGACCAGGGAAGTTAAGTATTTCGTCCAAAGACATGTGCTAACTAAACTGAAATTAATCAGAAGAGGACTAATAAAAGCCTTTGGCAACTTAGTATATTATTAAATTCCACATAATTATAGGAATACCTTGGAGACATTGTGGATTTGGTTGCAGATCACTGCGATAAAGCAAGTCACAAAATTTTTTTGGTTTCCCAGGGCATATAAAAGTAATGTTTACACCATACTGCAGTCTTCAGTATGCAATAGCATTATGTCTAAGATTACGCCTTAATTTAAAAATACTTTATTGCTAAAAAATACTAACCATCTTCTGAACCTTTAGTGAGTTAGAGTAGTAATACCAAAGATCACTGATCACAGGTCACCATAATAAATACAATAATTAAAAAGTTGCAATATTGTGAGAATTACCAAAATGTGACACAAAGACATGAAGTGAGCAAATGCTGTTGGAAAAATGATGCCAAAACACTTGTTCAACACAGGGTTGCCACAAGCCTTGAATCTGTAAAAAACGCAGTATCTGCTAAGCACAATAAAGTGAAGTGCAAAAAAACAAGGTACGCCTGTATCTAGTTTATCCTGAATATTTCGACCTATGTATGAGATCCTTTACTAGCTTAGGACCATTTTCTTAAATACTAAAAATATGGTTAAATCAACTATTAGGTGGTGAGGTCACAAATCAAACAGGCAAGTTAAGATTTTAATTCCAGAATCAAGCTTCCATCCAGCTCAGTAGGACACATGGATCTACTGAAAACATTAGACACCCTGAACACACTGTCTGTGCTTCATTTCATTTAGTCTAGAATTTTCCTCCTTCTGGCTCTGATTAGAGAAAGCATGTAGAGGGGCATCTGGAGAGTTCAATTCAGAAATGAAAAACATAATTCTCGTTCTCCACTAACTTCATTTTTAATGTTAGATCAAATTAAGTTTCAATTGTAAGTACAAGGAGGATTCAGTAAATAACAACACTACAGCTTTTTTATTCTTTTTTGACACAAATTTCTCTATTATCATAGAAGAAAACAAGTAATGCCTAACGAAGCATGGTCTTCTCCCTTTGTTTCATATCTCAATTTTATTTGTCAGCCTTGCCAAGTTGTGGTAGTGATTCCAGAAGCTACTTGAAAGGCACCAAATTATTCCACAAAAGAATGGAACCCCTTGTGTGTTTTGCCTTCTTGTTCCCGTCTTCACTAAAAGACAGAGAATTGCTTCATTCAGATTTCCATGCCCTATTTTCTTGGAATTTCCCCTTTCTCCACCACTCACTTCCAACTGTTCCCCAAGTCTTGAGTACATCATAACTTGACCAAAAACTATGTCAATCTTCAGAGATGTATTTCTATCCACCGGGAAATAAAGGGTTTTTGTTCAGACCCAAACATTCATTTATGAAAATTTTACTTTAAACATCTCATTGTACAGACACATGTGCTATCTTCATGCTCCACACTTTAAGGTTAGGCCCTGAGAAGAGCAAGAAACTTGCTGAATGGAAACTTACAAAGAGGATTAGAAAAAATATATATTTAAAAATAATTTTAAGGGGAATAAGAGAATTAGGAAAGCTCAGTCAGTTTCTGGCATTGATGTTTTTATATAATTTGTACATGATGGAGCCCAGATGTTAAGTTACAACAGTCTAAGTGCTAAGTGCTAATATCACTTGGGCTGTTCAAATACTTGATTTGCATTTTTTAAAAAATCTCTGAAACTAAATCTGGTGTTTATTGGTGATATTATCTAAAATCCATTTGAATAACTTAAACTTATTCCTACCAAACCTGTACAATTCTGTATGTTTTATTAACTAGAATACTAATTCTTTTAAAAATAGAGCATGTTTAGTATAATGCTCTTACCCCAACATTATTTAGAATAGCCAAAAGTTGGATACAACCCAAATCCCGTTGATGGATGAATGGATAAACAAAATGTGGTATACACATAAAATGGAAATTATTTTCTTAAAGAAATGAAATTCTGATCCATGCTACAGTATGCATAGACCTTGAAGACATTGTGCCAAGTGAAATAAGCCAGACACCAAAGGACAAATACGGTTTGATTCCACTTAAACCAGGTACCTAGAGTGGTCAAACTCATAGAGACTAAAAGCAGAATGGTGGTTGCCGGGGATAGGGGAGGGAGAAATGAGAAGTTACTGTTTAATGGGGACAGAGTTCCAGTTCAGAAAGATGGAAAAGTTCTAGAAATGGACATGGTGATGGTTGCACAACAGTGTGAATACATTTAATGACACTGGACTGGACACTTAAAAACTGTTAAAATGGTAAATTTTATGTTATGTATATTTTGCCACCATTTTTAAAAGTGTGTTTAATTATTAATAGAGCTTTGTATTTTAAAACTCACTGATTCTAATAATGACAGCTGTAGTTACATGTCACCCTTTAGCAAGGTAGATAGTATAAGTTATCTTATTTTCACAGATGGGGGAAATGAGTTGCAAGATAATAAGATCCATAAAACCTCAGAGGTCATTAGAGTCTATATTAGAACACAGTTCTCCGATCCCTTTTTTCTTCCCAGCATAAGAAATTATGTTCATAACCCAAAATATGACTCATTTTTTGTGAAATTGAAGTTCTTTCTTGACTCTTCCCTCTGGGTTACAACCCTACCTCTAATGACTAATCCCTCATAAGGCATGCATTACCTCAAAGGCAGGGCCTATTCCAACTTCTTCCCCATGCTCAGCCCAGTGTCCTGAAAATTCATCCATACCCCCACCAACACTGGGGTGAACCATGTATCACTCCTGATCTCTCACTCGATATTGGCCATACTCTTCAAGCCAAATTGGCCTGGCCTTCTTCTGCCTAGAATAACCTAATAAATTAAACTGGGTTCAATTATGAATGAATGACATTATAATATAGTGATTCCTTCCAGAAAATGTATTTATTATTTTTCCAGGGTTCTCAATTCTTTGATCTAAAGAGTCAGTTAATTTGGGGATCCCCACATTGAGTCAATCCTTTGTAGGTATAACTTTTTGTGCCTAAACAGCATTTGGCATCACCTTTCAATTCCACTAAACCTTAGGCTCAAAGTCCAGTTTACACACTGATCTCTTAGTCTTTAATGATCTCTTGTAGTTTATTCAGTACCATTATTGAGGACCCATAAAGATAAATGGGGGCCTGTGCTGGGTAATGTGGAAGCTTCTCTGTCTCCTAGAATCCTACAACTGTAAGAGACAGGACACATGCATTAGAAATGAGAACTATCAGAAGAAGGATGCAGATAGAGTGTTACCAGATAGCAGAGTATTTTTATATTATAAATCCAGAAAGAATTTATGAAGTAGGTGACTCTAAGATACCCTGTAGTCTCAAAATGATTTTGTGTTTTATATGTACTAAGGTAATTGTCTTAGTCCATTTGGACTGATATAAAAAAATACCATAAACTGGATTATAAACAACAAACATCTATTTCTCATAGTTCTGGAGGCTAGGAAGTCCAAGATCAAAGCACCAGTAGATTCAGTGTCTGGTAAGAATCTGTTTTGTGGTTCATAGATAACTATCTGCTCCCTTTGTCCTCACATGGCAGAAGAGGCAAGGGAGCTTTCTGGGGTGCCCTTTTATAAGGGCACTAATCCCATTCCTGAGGGCTTCATCCTCATGACCTAATCACCTCCTCAAAGCCCCACCTCCTAATACCAACACATTGAGGATTAGATTTCAACATAACTTTGGGGGGATATAAAAGTCAGTCTAACAGCAGTACTTTATGTCAAGAATACTTTTGCAAAATGAAATAACATTTTTTCTTCTTTTTAAATATATTTATTGCTTAAAGATACACAGTTGACACTTGATATTTAAAATGGCATCTCCCTAATGGTTTATTTTGCATTTCTTTAGTCACAAGTAACACGGAGCACCTTTTTATAATTGATAAGCCATTTGTACTTCCTTTTTTGTGAACTATCCAATCAAGTCCTTTTCTAAGTTCTTTTTTTTAAGAGAAAAGAGAATCTAGAAGCTGCAGGAAACTCACCAAAAATTTAATTGACATCTGTTTAGTGAATGTCCCAGCTTGATGACACATATCTAAGAAATAATTCATCTTTAAGAAATTCCAAAAAAAAAAATCTGTAGAATTTTGCATCTACTTATTCATCCATTTGGAGATGAGAATTCTCGGTATGAAGCAGGGCTCTGAGAGGAAGGAATGAGTCTTTGGGGAAGAAGAAGGAAAGGGTAATGGAGAAGGGGATCAGAGAAGTGAAGAAGGAGTGAGGAAAAATATGAAAGAGAAGGAAGAGGATGGGATAAAAAGAAGAGGAGGATGGGGAGAAAGGACAGATTCATGGAGAAGACAAGGGAAGGAAGAAAAGTATACCTCTGTCTGAACTAATTTCTGCCCCACTAGAGTACTGATGTTAATAATGTATAAAATTATTTCATGTATAGTTTTCCTGAATTTTGCTTTTCAGGCTATAGGTAGAAATATCAGGAGTTTTAGTATATACTCAAAACATGTATATCCTTTCTTCTAAGGTTAATATCTACAAGCTTATAGTTTTCTGGGATGTTTAATTGTTATCTCTTTCTTATTTGGCATAGAATCATGAATAAGCAAATACAATTTAGATCTCTTAAGGTAAGTCATTTTAATACTCTTCACCAGATTCCTTCTGTGTTCTTGTATTCAAATCCTTATGGATGGGGTTAAAGGACAACTCATATTGCGCTCTGGCCAAGAACAAAGAATGTGCTAAAAAAAAGTCCAGTGCATTATTATCATTAGTGTGAGCATACTTTGAATTAAAGCAGGAATTTAGTCATTTTTATATAACTCACAAAGCTTACTAAGTTTTAGAAACTTCTGATAATTTTAATTATTCATCTTTATTTGAGGGTTTTTTTTTCTAATTGCTGTATTTAGTGTTTCTCTTTAAGTGCAGTGACAGAAGCAGCAGCAGCATGAGGTCCACACTTTATCCACCTGTGCCTTGCAAAAACCCATGACTATTCCAAGAACAATCCATTTCTGAAAGAACAAGATTAACCGGTTATTAGGCTGATAATTAGACTCCTTGAGAAAGAAGAGTTCATAAATTAAGAAGAAAATTTTTAATTGGCAAAAATAAAAGTATCTAAGGGTTTTGAAATAATTCTTTTTAGAGAAAACATCCAAGGAATTAAATTATCAACCTGTACAAAACAGAGGCAAGGAAATGTAACAATTTTTTTGTGTAATAAATAAATGTTGGTAAGATTTATGAAACTATGAAGCGACTTAGAAGCCTCACTGAAAGAACTGAGAAATCATGGTCATATTAAAGATGACAAAGGCAGGTGATCTGTACAGTATTTTATTTTTCAGGTAACATTTTAATATTTTGTAAGTAGAGTATTGTATTAATGCACAAAGACTGTTGGTGGTAAGTTCACACATCAGTGTTTTAGTTGACTGTTCTGCCTTGCTGAAATATAAAGTTTTTTTGTTTTACCTGGAAATGAAAAGCTCAATGATTTTCCTTGCCTTCATTTCGAACCAACACCCGCTGGCCTACCTCCAGCATTCTGTGTACTATAGAAAGGTCATATGGAACTGCTCCAGCCTACAAACCTGTCAATATGTGTCAAACACTTGTTCCTGCAAATAAGATGATTAAGACGGCATTGCTCTTGGAGCAGATGTTTGTATTTAAGAATATAACAGAACTGTATTATTACAGATTCAGTTGAAAGGGGAAAAGCACAAAAAAGAGAAGTATTTTAAAGGCATTTTATTATTTATATATTTATAGCACCTTAATGTCCTTTAACTTTTTAGAAAAGCCTTACGTATACATTATTTAAACCAAGTCTTTCATGACTCATCTCATAAAAATAAATCATCTTCTTAAAAAATAATTCATCGCCTTTTTTCATGAAAAGCTGCTTATTTAAGCTCTATTTTATGACAAAAAATAATTTGAAATGAGCATGTTAGATGTGTCATCTAAAAGGAAACCCATGACTTGATACTGACTTCTGAATTTCAAAGAGATTTGACCCAAACAACTAATTTAGAAGATTAGTATACATTTATCAAAAGATATTGTTTATTAGAATGTTTGTTTGAGAGATCCATTCTTAGTGTGGAAGAGCAAGATAGCAGGGATGAAACTCAAACGTTGGCGTTATGCATTTTGCATCTGTCACTAAGTAGATACGTGGCCCTGTGAAGATCATTTTTCCTTCCAGGGCTTTAGTTACTTCATCTGTAAACTACAGGAACTGAACAAATATTGTTTTCCAAATGAGTTCCATGCAGGGCTCTGTGGATGAATGTTTGATAAAGTAGCCCTCTTTATGATATACAATATATGGTAACATTAATGATTCAGAAAAATCATTCAGAAAAGAGACATGCAGAACTTTGCTTAACAATAAAATTCTCTTCAAGAAAAGGCTACAAGCATCCTAAAAAATATGTTTTGATAAAAACACGGAGAAAGGTAACTTCCAGTATTTTTACCTCTAAAATTTATAATTTAGTAGTTACACAACTGAAATATCAAATCTCTGATGTGTAAATTCCTGTGTGTAAAGTCCAAGTAAGTTATATCAAAATTAACTCTAATTATACATCCCCAGTTTTGATAACTCAAACTTGGAGGTTTTTGACATAATGCGTTCCTAGAATAGCTCAGTAATGACCTGAGCCAGACATTAACACACATCTACTTAAAACGAGTAATTTTTAAATGATCAAGTGCATTTTATTGTTCTGCTTTTCAAAGCAACAAAATGAAGACATTTTTCATGTAATCCCAAAGTCAGACATTAAATTTTATATAATAATAATAAGAGAGATTTTCTTCCAGAAAAACTCACTAGATATTCAAATCTCAAATCCTTTCTTAAATGCTGATAACTTGCCCTTTGTGATTGTGTTGTTGGTACATGAATCAAAATTCTCTATTAGACATTTATACTACTGGGTCTTAACTACAGAGCACAAATTCCACTGAGAAGAGAACTCTGGGTGCTAAAAGCTAATCAGATAATCTCAGAAAGTCCCTCTGACTGCCATTTAACACTTAATCATGCGTTAACCATAAATTAAGCACTCAATCTCTGGCAGCCTTAGAGAAGTTTGGAGGTGCAGGCTTGCTATTTACAATTTTGACCTGCCACCAAGCAGTCCAGCCCACTTACAGAAAATGAAAGCTTAAACGGTTGATACTTAAATTCAGGCTAATGCAAATTTAAATTAGTCTTGCAGATACCTATGGATTGTAAATTTCTCTACATTTTCATTTAGCATCTTTCAATGATCCTAACCTTCTTCCTAATCTATTAAAAATCAAAACTACCCTACTCATGTTCCATTCTTGTTGTGTCCTGGACTAGGCTAGAACATTCAACCACGCTTAAGTGATAATGGGCAAAGGGGTTCCATAATGAGTTGAACTCTTAGTTCACCGGTGTCGTGGCAGGCTGGTTGGCCCTCTTAGAGCATCACTCAGGAAATGTTCAATTTTCCCCTTACCCTGAGACAGTCTCACATTTAAGGACATTCGGGTAACCTGATTTTTATGATACCTGCACATTCCAAAAAAATTCCCTTACTTATTGGTGAACGAACTTTATCTCTTGAATTGCAGTTTGTGTGTACTTTTTGCTTTATTAGAGTAACAGTTGATTGAGTAGCAGAATAAGACAGCTGAAGGATGTCAGGATCTCTAAAATCAACAGTTACTTGTTTAGAGACATAAAGCTCAGTTTTTAGGCACTGACTACTTAGCATTCCAATCTATCAACATATACCTCCTCCTTCTCATCCTCATACTATTCTCATGATCATCTATCTCATTCCAGTGTTATGACATTTTTTGTTTAACCATCCCTTTTCTTAACCTTCCCATCTGGGTTTGGAAACTTACTGCTTCCTGCCTGAATTACAGCCATAGGTGCTTCAGTATTCTTCATAAGGCCATGGTCTCCCATCTCTAACTCAACTATTTACAGAATGGCCAAGTTATTCTTTAAACAGTTTTTTCATCACGCCATTCTCATAATCAAAAAGGTTAAAGGCTTATTGACTATTACACATTACAGACAGCTTATACATAGGAAACACACTCAGATGTAATTAGGTACCACCTTCAGTTATTCCTGCCTTCTCCCATCCAGCTTACCTGCTATTCTTTTTTATTATTATTTATTCTGGGGACTGCTTTGGGTCTTTGTTGCTGCAGGTGGGCTTTCTCTAGTTGTGGTGAGCAGGGGCTATTCTTCATTGTGGTGCACAGGCTTATTGCGGTGGCTTCTCTTGTTGCAGAACACGGGCTCTAGGTGCACGGGTTTCAGTAGTTGCAGCATGTGGGCTCAGTAGTTGCAGCCTGTAGGTCTGTAGCTGTGGCTCGTGAGCTTAGTTGCTCCATGGCATGTGGGATCTTCCCAGACCAGGGATCGAACCCATGTCCCCTGCATTGGTAGGCAGATTCTTAACCACTGGAGCACCAGGGAAGTCCTCAGCTGCTATTCTTAACTGTTACTCTCCTCAACTCTATGCTTGCCTCTGAGCCTTAGACCAAAACAGATTATTTCTCACCTCTCTTCCCACCTCAGCAGGAAACTTGAAGTTACCAGGTGTGACTTAGGTCAAAGTTCTCCCCTTACAAACTTACCTACATTGACTACCATTATTTTCCTGTTTTCTATCACTGAAGAAAAGATGCTCCTCTACCTGTTTGTTGCTAACCCTTCTCTTTTTCTGAGCTGTGAGTCATATCCTACACTCTCTCTCAAGTAACGTGCTCTCTCAGTTATCCCCTCCATCTTCTCTTGTTTCTTCTCCTTCTCTTTCTAATCGTTCCTTCTCCTCACCTAATAGGCCCATTCAATTCTCTTTCGGCTTTAGAAAGCCTTTCCTTGTTCCAATCTCCTGACTTTCTCCCTCCTTTCTCAGTCAGGCTTCTTAAGACAGGTGTCTCACAAAACTCCACTTGACATTTGTTTCTCAACCATTGGAATCTGGTTTCTGCCTCTAGTATTCCACTGAAACTCTTCTAAACACTGTCCTGGAAAAGGTCACCAACTGTGGTAAACAGATTTGTAAGATGCCCCACCCCCAGTGATCCCCACCTTCTGGTATTCATGCCCTTGTGTGATCTCCTCCCCCATGGGTGACATCGTTCTACCCAATAGGTTACTGCAAAGGTAATAGGATGTCACTTCCAAAATTAGGATTCAAAAGACTGTGCCTTCCATCTTGCTAGCAAACTCTCTGTATTGCTTTTTTGGCTTCCATGATTTGATGAAACAAGCAGCAATGCAGCAAGGAACTGAGAGCAGTTTCTGGCTAACAGTCAAAAACGAACTGGGGTCCTCATTCCAATAACCCATGAGGAGCTAAATCCTGCCAACAACCATGTGCAGTTGGAAGTAAATTCTTCCCCGGTTGAGCTTTCATATGAAGCCCAGTCCTGGCTGACACCTTGACAGCAACCGTGTTAGCCCCTATGAAGAAGATCCAGATAAGCCAAGCTCATATTCCTGAACCACAGAAACTGTGAGAAAATAATTGGGCTATTTTGAGTTGATTTTTCACTGTCATTCTTTATGCTTCTCTTTCTTCATCTCCAAACATCCTGAACTTCCTCCACTAGATTCCCTTCTGTATACACAATAAATTGAGACAACATTTAGTCAAGAGTTTGTCTTCTACTCTCTTTTCCTCTTCTCTACGTCTTCTCTACTTAGGATCTCAGACTCCTATTATTTGAACTAACATTTTCGTTCTGAATACAAAACTCAGGTATCTAATTGCTTACTAGACATCTCTGCTTCAAACTCAACATGTGAAAAATGAAATGCATTATCCCCTGACAATTTCTCTTCTTTAAGAACCATAACTGACTAGTCATCAAAGCCTTGACAATTCTGTCTCTTGGATCCAAACTCTGTCTATCATTCTATTGTCTCTGTCCTAGTTATAGCCCACCTTACCTCTTGCCTGAATTATTTCAATACCTCCTGACCAAATTCCTACTTCCGTAATTACCCTCCTAATGTCATTCTTCAGGAAAGTGAATTATCCAAAAGACAAATCTGATCATGTTACAGCACTGCCTAAAATTCTTCAATGACTCCTAGCACTTATAGGTTTAAAAAAAAAAAATAGGCTTCTTAAAAGAAAGACCCTCCTTGTATACTCTCCAGTTTTGTCTCTTCCAATTATCTTCCTCCCTCTACTCCTGCCCCATGCCCTTGACACTATCAAATTATTTATGGCAGCCTGAACACAGTTCGTTATTTCAGGACTGCTATAAGTTCCATTCTCCCCAAACCCAACTGAAAAGCTCCTTGACTATCCATTTTGCTACCATTTCTATTCAGTTTAGTTAAAGTAAGTAAATATGTGTGGATCAATTTCCTTAGGCCAGGCATGGAACTTTGTCCTGGAGGAATTAATAATCTAATGGGAGTATTGTAAAATCAAAACTTCTGTGGCAGCACCATGACCAGAATTCTGCAAGAAGGGCCATTGGCCCAGATAAAGGATTCAAGGAAGATGTTCTGGAAGTGGTTTGTCAAAAGTAATTCATGAATGAGTGAGATGATTTACATACCATAAGAAGTTTAAATCTTTTCTCCCTACATGTCTCTCTCTTCAATCTTCCAAAAATTACTTAACACTCGTTATATACCACATCCTCCTCCTTTAACACGCTTCCATTGTTGCATTTTGTACTGCCAAGTGGTTACCTTTCATATGAATTACTATATTCTTTATTTGATGGTGAGTTTTTGAAAATTGGAACTAAATCCGAGTCATCACTCTAGCTCCAGTGACCAGCATGATTTTGATCATTTTACAGATGCTCAATTGCTTCTTCTCTTATTTAAAGTCAGGTTATTGAGGTATAATTTATATATAGTAAAATGAAATTTACATACAGTAAAATGCATGTAAATTAACTCATCTATGATTTTATAGATAATATTCTATGCATCAAAGAGTAAGTCCAAATCACTCATATAGTTGTTTATACATTGTAGGGGTTCAATACATAGTGTTTAAATAAATAAATAAGCCCACAAAAATGTTTCCATGCTGTCACTTCATTGTTAACAAAAGAAGAGAAATAATAAAACTTCTTTACATCTGAAGGAAAAATTGCAGCATTGTTACAGTATACTGGAAACACCTTAAATACTCAAAAATAGTTTTCCTATGTCCCAGATCAAAAATATTTTAAAATTAAAATTAAACTCATTGGCATTTTAATTTTATGTAGTACTTTGTAAGCTGCTTCAGAATCAAAATATTACTTACCTTCTGCTAACCACAATTTTAAAAATTATTCACAAGTAGACAATTACCTGTGCCAAAAATCACCTACAAAAATTTGGGCTGGGTTTTTGCCAATCAGTATGCCAATTAATTACCCCACAAAGACTGGCTGGCCCTGGATCAAGTAGAGCCTCATTGATATGCAAGGCCACTCCTATCAGAGAGAAGACAGGAAATAAAACAATAAGACACTTAGATCAAAGAAAGCTGGTGGGAAAAGAAAAGCTACTTCTTTAATGTTTCTTAGAATCTTAAAAATGTCTAAAGAGTCTAGTCCCACCTGAATAATCAGAATTGGCACACAGACTCATCTTGCAGATGGATCAGGCTAACATCATCTGAAAGGAAACCAGAGACCGTAGCTGTCACACAGGTGTTTGGTACTGGGTTTGCCCTCAAACAGAAGGTAGTCTTGGGTGATGGTAGTGGAAGGAAAAAAATGAACTAGGGGCATAAATCATAATTTTTCAAAGTGATATGTGTGTCAATTTCCCATTCAAGATAAACGAATACTGGGAACTGTTATACTCTGGGGTTGATCACTCTTTGATTTTGCAATTCATTTTTGTTATAATGGAAGTTTTGAGAAAAAATGGTACGGCACTTTGATTTTATGTAGTGTGTTTTTGGGGAAAAATATCGAAGTGGTTCATTTTGCCTGTTTCTCTTGCTGTATCAAGTTCTCTCATTCGTAGAGAGCAGTATTGTTGACTTGCACTGTTCATGTTTATGACCCATTTTTACCAGAGCCTCAACATCTAAGCATTCCCTTGGTATTTTGTAAAGGCATTCCATTTTTTTTTTTTTTTTTGCGGTACGCGGGCCTCTCAGTTTTGGGCCCTCTCCCGCTGCGGAGCACAGGCTCCGGATGCACAGGCTCAGCGGCCATTACCTCTTGCCTGAATTATTTCAATACCTCCTGACCAAATTCCTACTTCCGTAATTACCCTCCTAATGTCATTCTTCAGGAAAGTGAATTATCCAAAAGACAAATCTGATCATGTTACAGCACTGCCTAAAATTCTTCAATGACTCCTAGCACTTATAGGTTTAAAAAAAAAAATAGGCTTCTTAAAAGAAAGACCCTCCTTGTATACTCTCCAGTTTTGTCTCTTCCAATTATCTTCCTCCCTCTACTCCTGCCCCATGCCCTTGACACTATCAAATTATTTATGGCAGCCTGAACACAGTTCGTTATTTCAGGACTGCTATAAGTTCCATTCTCCCCAAACCCAACTGAAAAGCTCCTTGACTATCCATTTTGCTACCATTTCTATTCAGTTTAGTTAAAGTAAGTAAATATGTGTGGATCAATTTCCTTAGGCCAGGCATGGAACTTTGTCCTGGAGGAATTAATAATCTAATGGGAGTATTGTAAAATCAAAACTTCTGTGGCAGCACCATGACCAGAATTCTGCAAGAAGGGCCATTGGCCCAGATAAAGGATTCAAGGAAGATGTTCTGGAAGTGGTTTGTCAAAAGTAATTCATGAATGAGTGAGATGATTTACATACCATAAGAAGTTTAAATCTTTTCTCCCTACATGTCTCTCTCTTCAATCTTCCAAAAATTACTTAACACTCGTTATATACCACATCCTCCTCCTTTAACACGCTTCCATTGTTGCATTTTGTACTGCCAAGTGGTTACCTTTCATATGAATTACTATATTCTTTATTTGATGGTGAGTTTTTGAAAATTGGAACTAAATCCGAGTCATCACTCTAGCTCCAGTGACCAGCATGATTTTGATCATTTTACAGATGCTCAATTGCTTCTTCTCTTATTTAAAGTCAGGTTATTGAGGTATAATTTATATATAGTAAAATGAAATTTACATACAGTAAAATGCATGTAAATTAACTCATCTATGATTTTATAGATAATATTCTATGCATCAAAGAGTAAGTCCAAATCACTCATATAGTTGTTTATACATTGTAGGGGTTCAATACATAGTGTTTAAATAAATAAATAAGCCCACAAAAATGTTTCCATGCTGTCACTTCATTGTTAACAAAAGAAGAGAAATAATAAAACTTCTTTACATCTGAAGGAAAAATTGCAGCATTGTTACAGTATACTGGAAACACCTTAAATACTCAAAAATAGTTTTCCTATGTCCCAGATCAAAAATATTTTAAAATTAAAATTAAACTCATTGGCATTTTAATTTTATGTAGTACTTTGTAAGCTGCTTCAGAATCAAAATATTACTTACCTTCTGCTAACCACAATTTTAAAAATTATTCACAAGTAGACAATTACCTGTGCCAAAAATCACCTACAAAAATTTGGGCTGGGTTTTTGCCAATCAGTATGCCAATTAATTACCCCACAAAGACTGGCTGGCCCTGGATCAAGTAGAGCCTCATTGATATGCAAGGCCACTCCTATCAGAGAGAAGACAGGAAATAAAACAATAAGACACTTAGATCAAAGAAAGCTGGTGGGAAAAGAAAAGCTACTTCTTTAATGTTTCTTAGAATCTTAAAAATGTCTAAAGAGTCTAGTCCCACCTGAATAATCAGAATTGGCACACAGACTCATCTTGCAGATGGATCAGGCTAACATCATCTGAAAGGAAACCAGAGACCGTAGCTGTCACACAGGTGTTTGGTACTGGGTTTGCCCTCAAACAGAAGGTAGTCTTGGGTGATGGTAGTGGAAGGAAAAAAATGAACTAGGGGCATAAATCATAATTTTTCAAAGTGATATGTGTGTCAATTTCCCATTCAAGATAAACGAATACTGGGAACTGTTATACTCTGGGGTTGATCACTCTTTGATTTTGCAATTCATTTTTGTTATAATGGAAGTTTTGAGAAAAAATGGTACGGCACTTTGATTTTATGTAGTGTGTTTTTGGGGAAAAATATCGAAGTGGTTCATTTTGCCTGTTTCTCTTGCTGTATCAAGTTCTCTCATTCGTAGAGAGCAGTATTGTTGACTTGCACTGTTCATGTTTATGACCCATTTTTACCAGAGCCTCAACATCTAAGCATTCCCTTGGTATTTTGTAAAGGCATTCCATTTTTTTTTTTTTTTTTGCGGTACGCGGGCCTCTCAGTGTTGTGGCCTCTCCCGCTGCGGAGCACAGGCTCCGGATGCACAGGCTCAGCGGCCATGGCTCATGGGCCCAGCCGCTCCGTGGTATGTGGGATCTTCCCGGACTGGGACACGAACCCGTGTCCCCTGCATCGGCAGGCGGACTCTCAACCACTGCACCACCAGGGAAGCCCGAGGCATTTCATTTTAATATAGTCATTGGAAACCAGAAATAATTCAGCAACTCTGGCCTTTAAATCCAAGTTACTCCAGGATAAGAACTAGAAAGGATATTTAAATGGGTACAATTACACAGATAACTATTATATCCTACCCATTATAATTACATAGAACTCAATATAAGGAGGATTTTTTTATGCATGGCATAACTTATTTTTAAGAAACAAGAATATCTAATTTTCTATTATCAGCTACTGATTCTAAAAAGTAGCTTTTAGGAATGTTATAGACTCCTCCACTAGACTGAAAGCTTCTCAAAAGAAGAGAAATTGTGTCCCCAGTAATTTCACTGTGGTTGTCACATAATACATGCTAAAAAATGTAAAAGAATGAATGCTGTATAAGTGAGTATTAAAACAAAAAGCAGTTTGTGCTTCATTGTACATGAGAAGGTGAAATTGATAATATGCCATATGAATCAAAGATAAATTAAACAAATTTCAATATTTTTTCTGAAAATTATATCTTATCACCTGAAGATGTTCTTTGCTGCATGACTAAATGTCCTGTACAGATGATTTTCTCAAAACACAGACACACACACACACACACACACACACACACACACTGCCCCCAAATTATATTCAAGTCACCTATCTCTCACAACACAGACACTAGTTTGCAGTTTCAGAAAAAATACATTTCTTAGCTTCTACTATTAACATAAAGGTTTCAAAGATTTGGGAGCCAGAGTTCATCAAGGTGCCAGTTCAAATTTCCATAGGTTTCCTTATATCTTTTTCTTCTGCTTGAAGGAAACTTCTCCCAAACATATGACCCAAGAATAGGAATTCCACCCTGAGATGGTGACTGAAGTCTATATCCATTCCACATCTTGCTCTAGGGATAATCTGTCTTTTCACTTTTTATATTAGTTTTTAGAGTACACAGAATTGTGTAGAATACACAAAATATTATATACTCTAAAGGAGGCATGTAGTAAAAACTTAGGTGAGAATTTATGAGAACATATCCATAAAACACAATGATATATGAATTAGTCAGTGTCGTATAAAGATAGAATTATCAGGCAATTAGAGAAGGAAGAACACTCAGGATTAATTCTTTCATACAGCTCAGGAGAACAAGAGCCAAAATCAAGCCACCTGTTATTAGGAGTTTGCGATTAACAGATACACACCACAATATATAAAATAGATAAACAACAAAGGCCTATAGCACAGGGAACTATATTCAATATCTTGTAATAAGCTATAATGGAAAAGAATCTGAAAAATATATATATGTATGTATAACTGAATCACTTTTCTGTATAACTGAAACTAACACAACATTGTAAATCAATTACATGTCGATAAAAAAATAAAATAATAAGAAAAAAACTAAGTGGGCAAGTCAGTCCAGAGACATGCAAGAGTGAGGATAAGAGAAATCAGAAGCTCATAAAGTAAGGCACACACACAACAATCAAAATGCTCTTAATATCACGTGGCAGAAGACCACAGCTAGCGTGACAATGAGCCAGTGACTATGGAGACAATGTAAAAGAAGCAGGAACTGACAGGCTGGGGCAGAAAACACTAACTCTGTTAACCAGGGAAGAAAAGGTGGCGTAGGCTCAGAAAAACACCCTGCCCAAGGTGACCCAAGAGCTGAGAGGAGACCTTTCAGCATTCTGTCCAGAGATCACACCATCTTACTTGAATAATCCTTTCCCAATAAAGACTCCTTTTTTTTTTTTTTTTATTTTAGGAAAAGTTGAAAGTCAGATTTCAATGAGAATTTCTTCATGACTAAGGACAACTGCCCTCCTTTGTCATAAATAGAAATGTGCATTTAGCTGAAATGGGACTGAGAATTTATTTGATGGCAGTTTTAAGCACTATTTCTTGAAATTGTTACTATCTTCTGATGTAGTCTGAGAAAGATATATTGAAGCTGTAAGCTCTGACACTTGGGTGATTAGCAGCCATTACAGGCTGTTTTGGAGCATTCATAGGGGATCTTATTTCACACAAAACAATCTGCAAACAAAATCACTAATAAGGATGATCTATTACTGAATACCTGACAAAAAATAGCCTCATGCTGACATTTCCATTCAATGATTTATTTTAAAAGTTTCAAGAGCCTTTAAAACCTATTTCTTTTATATTTTAAAACATGAAATACTACTGGAAGGAACAGACTCCATAAAAAAAAAGTCTGACTTTGAAATTAAATAATTTTATTTGGAATTTCCACTCTGCTGCAAAATAAAGTCAGTAAAATTTAGTAACAAATGAGCAAACCTCACCCCTATGTCTTTCTTGTATAGTCTGACCGTAAGCAATAGTGCTATTGAAAATAATATTATTCCAGTCCTGTAAGATAAATGGACTTATTTGTAGTGAGGTGGATGAACCTAGAGTCTGTCATACAGAGTGAAGTAAGTCAGAAAGAGAAAAACAAAAACCGTATGCTAACACATATATATGGAATCTAAAAAAAAAAAAAAAAAAATGGTTCTGAAGAACCTAGGGGCAGGACAGGAATAAAGACACAGACATAGAGAATGGACTTAAGGACACAGGGAGGGGGAAGGGTAAGCTGGGACGAGGTAAGAGAGTGGCACTGACATATATACACTACCAAATGTAAAATAGCTAGCTAGTGGGAAGCAGCCACATAGCACAGGGAGATCAGCTCCGTGCTTTGTGACCACCTAGA
This sequence comes from Neophocaena asiaeorientalis asiaeorientalis, assembly GCF_003031525.2. Classification (NCBI taxonomy): domain Eukaryota; kingdom Metazoa; phylum Chordata; class Mammalia; order Artiodactyla; family Phocoenidae; genus Neophocaena; species Neophocaena asiaeorientalis. Next base: position 7,195,054 of record NW_020174050.1, on the reverse strand, counting down.
AGGGAGGGATAGGGAGGGTGAAAGGGAGACGCTAGAGGGAGGGGATATGGAGATATATGTTACGTATAGCTGATTCACTTTGTTATTCAGCAGAAACTAACACACAATTGTAAAGCAATTATACTCCAATAAAGATGTTTTAAAAAATGATAAAAAAAAAAGAGAAAATAATATTATTCCAGTCCTGTAAGATAAATGGAGGGGATTGGGGTGTGACAATTTTTAAATAATTTGATTTTAAAATATTTTATTTAAAAATAAAAATGAACATATTAAGTTTTTTATTTCTAGATTGCACTCTTGGTAACATTAAGGTGCCTCCCAAATGAGGCCACTTCCCCCAGCTCTCTCTCATCTTTTCCTTTTTTATCTATAAGGGCCATCAAATATCTACATCTATAAAGTATACACACGTATAAAGTCTGGCAAATATCATTAGCAACCCACCCTCAGGTTTTCTGTCTGAGGGTACTCTGCTGTCTTCTAAGACACAATATCTGCATCTGCAATTCTAAATGCTTTTTCCTAGAATGATAGAAAGCCTCAATGCCCATGTGCATAGCAGATTGAAAGTGTCAAGGAATTAACACTCCTACCAGCAGCCTTCAACTAAAGACTCTTGGGAGTTGGTATGAAACTACCACAGCTCCCTTGTCCATGGGTGGACTAATTTTGAGGCATGGGTTTTATAGTTTTCCAAAGGCTGCCTGTGGGATTAAGATTCAAATGCTGACTGTGTTAGTTGTCTTAATAATGCATCTTTTATTTTATACATTTCCTTCCCTACTGGTGCAACACGTACTTCCTAAATAGGATCTGAGCACTCAGTGCTAGTCTCAGGGTCTGCTTCTGGGAAAATCCAAACTCTAAGGCAATCAGTTTGGGGGACATAGTGATTATAAGGAATATGTGTGTGGGCTACTGCTTTTGATGACACTGAATGTCTTGTTAAAAAAAAAATTATATAAAACAGTTAACCATCAGTAAGGCACATTGGAAAAGCCTAAGGGCATCTATGGTAGCTTGTCTTTTCAGGCTGGAGTTGATAGGGATGATACCATGGAACTGGGCTCCCTAATATCTAAACTCTTACTTATCATAACACTAATAAGTACACACAGTGCTCAGTGGGCCTCTTTGACTTTTAATGGTAGCATAAAACACACATGGGAAAACTGATCCAATTTATTTACTGGATAACTTGAAAGGCTCCCAGTTTCAAATGGGTCCAGAGAAAGAGAGGGCTTTTTACTTTGTACAAGCTTTATTGCAAACTTCCCCGTTGTTCAGACCATGTGATCTAGCATATCCAACATACTAGAGGAATCTATGAGGACTAGGAAGTAAGCTGAAATCTGGTAAGCCCCAATAGGAAAAGTGCAGCACAGACATAGTTCTAGAGGAAGGCCATGCCTTCTATGGCAGAAAATTCTCCATTTCACAAATAGTTTGCTAATGGCTTGCTAATGAATTTAAATAGAACCTGAGCCCCTGAAAATGGGATACTAAAAACTATGAAAATATAGCTGCCCATCATGACTGGATGTTATCAGACTCACCCAGTCATAGAAGAAATTCATTATATAATGGAACTGATACACTCAGTTTTTAATCTAGGCACTTCCAGATAGTATGAGCAATTTATATAATTAGGTGCAATGCAATGCCTATTCTCCTACCTCTATTATTCCAGCACCTCTTCTTCAACTGATATCTTTGTTTTCATTAAATGTTTCTGTGATAGAGGAGAGCCTGGTTCATAGTTAGGCAATATATATTTGCACTAGCCGCAAATAAACCACTATTTCATTAAATCTCACACAGAGGTGGTCCAAAGGCCAAGGTAAAAGGAAATTTTCCCATTCACCAGAGTTGTGAGCAGTGCATTTAATTGTTCATTTTATATGAAGGGAGAATTGGCTGGAAGTATATTCAGTTATTACTAAAAACCCAACGTTTGGGGCTTCCCTGGTGGCGCAGTGGTTGAGAGTCTGCCTGCCGATGCAGGGGACACGGGTTCGTGCCCCGGTCCGGGAAGATCCCACATGCCGCGGAGCGGCTGGGCCCATGAGCCATGGCCGCTGAGCCTGCACGTCCTGAGTCTGTGCTCCGCAACGGGAGAGGCCACAACAGTGAGAGACCCGCGTACCAAAAAACAAAAACAACCCAACCCTCCATCACAGAGACCACTACTAAGTCTTACATGGGACCATTCCTTGGGGACACAAGCCAACCACGTGTCCGGTCAATTATATAAGACCTCTTGCACCTAGTAAGGGGTAACAACTTGTCTTCACTGGAGTCAGTAAACTCAGAGATGAGTTTGCCTTTCCTGTCCATAGTGCCTCATCTATAACTGCCATCTGAAGGCCTATAAAATACCTGATCAATTGACATCCTATCTCACACAATAATCCCCTGGACCAAGGGACTGATGGACTAAGGGATATGAGATCATGGTATCCACTGCCTTAGCATTGTCCATCATCTAGAATATGCCAGTATGATATGATGGTGAAATAGCCCATTAAAGGCTCAGCTAAGGTACTGGTTCAGGGGCAACACATGGCCAGTTAGGGTGCTGACCTCCAGGATTTGGTTTATGTATTTTTTTAGTGAACAATATATACTAAACACTAAAATATATAAGAACCAAGAAATTGAAGTAAGATTGGTCCCATGTCCTTATTACTCCCATTGTCCTACTTGCAGAATTTGTGTTTCTTGCCCCCAAAGCTTAGGTACTGTCTGCTTAGAGATTCTGGTTCCTGGGAATATTCCTTCTGCTAGGAGTCACACACAGGAAGGGTTCCACTGAAATGGAAGCTTCAAATTATTTTGGCCATTCTGGGCTCTATTTGCTGGTAGTGGACTGGCAGGCAAAGAAAGGAATTATTGTACTGGTGGGGATAATCTACTCTGGTTATCATAACAACCTAAGTTTTCTGTGACACAGTGGAGAGAAGGAGGAGTATGGCCAAAACTTAAGTGGTTTTAAAATGTTTTGCTGTTTCATTGCCCCGTGATTAACAGTAAATGAGTAACTGTAGCAACCAAAGCTAGACAAGGATAGTATAACAAAAAGGTTAGACTTCTGAGTAAAAAAATTTGGGTTTATTCCCCCAGACAAGTAACTCTGGCTCACTGAAGTGCTGGCCTGGGGTAAGAAAACCTTTGATGGGCAATCTAAGAGGGAGGTAATAATACCAATTATGTATTCAGGGTCAGAAGCAACAGTGGAAATAACAACTTGGCTTGCTAGCTCTTTCTAAATATTTTGAGGAGTCAGGAAATGACTACCTTCTTGAAGGACTGGATTATACTTCAGGGGCTGGACTTGAAGGACTGGACTTCAATGATGGAAAAAGAGAGGTCATCCTGATTCTAGACATGACGCAGATATCATTAGAGGACAAGCAGATCTGAGTGGCTTAGGAAACAGACTGTACCAGACTGAGTCCTTCAACTTAACACTGGCCTTGCATTCTGGTTAGGGCAATCCTAAGAACAGTTCATGCTATTCCCACAGTCTTGGAGTGAGATGGTTGGCACCTCTGACACAATTACAAACTAAGGGACATTCCACGTAGGCTGATCCATGTCTCTTAGCTGGGTTGTAGACACACAGTTGTCTCTTACTCAGAACACAACAATATGCCCTTAACGTGCGTAAGTGTGTGACTAACGTAAATTTTTGTTTATTTGTTTGATTTTACTCTGGGTTTGAGTTTACAAAAGTCTGAAATCCATTCATCTGTTGTGCACCAGTTCTCAACCAACAGAGGAGTATCAGAATCATGGGGCACCATTTCAAGCTATACTTCTCCCATGTACCTCTTGTCTCCTACTTCACTCATCTGTTCAAATTCTTGCTATAGGTCTGGAGGAAGACGGCGGAAGAGTGAGATGTGGAGATCACCTTCCTCCCCACAGATACATCAGAAATACATCTACACATGGAACTGCTACTATAGAACACCTACTGAACACTGGCAGAAGACCTCAGACTTCCCAAAAGGCAAGATACGCCCCATGTACCTGGGTAGGGCAAAAGAAAAAGGAATAAACGGAGACAAAAGAATAGGGACGGGACCTGCACCAGTGGGAGGGAGCTGTGAAGGAGGAAAGGTTTCCACACACTAGGAAGCCCCTTCGCGGGCGGAGACTGTGGGTGGCGGAGGGGGGAAGCTTCGGAGCCACGGAGGAGAGTGCAGCAATAGGGGTGCGGAGGGCAAAGAGGAGAGATTCCCGCACAGAGGACCAGTGCTGACCAGCACTCACCAGCCCGAGAGGCTTGTCTGCTCACCACTGGGATGGGCAGGAACTGGGAGCTGAGGCTCGGGCTTCGGTCGGAGCGCGGGAAGAGGACTGGGGTTGGCGGCATGAACACAGCCTGCAGGGGCTTAGTGCGCCACAGCTAGCCGGGACGGAGTCCGGGAAAAAGTCTGGAGCTGCCGAAGAGGCAAGAGACTTTTTCTTCCCTCTTTGTTTCCTGGTGCGTGAGGAGAGGGGACTTAGAGCGCTGCTTAAAGGAGCTCCAGAGATGGGCGCGAGCCGCGGCTAACAGTGCGGACCTCAGAGACGGACGTGAGACGCTAAGGCGGCTGCTGCTGCCGCCACCAAGAAGCCTGTGTACGAGCACAGGTCACTATCCACACCTCCCCTCCCGGGAGCCTGTGTAGCCCGCCACTGCCAGGATCCCGTGATCCAAGGAAAACTTCCCCGGGAGAACGGACGGCGCGCCTCAGGCTGGTGCAATGTCACCCAGGCCTCTACTGCTGCCGCAGGCCCGCCCCGAATCCATACCCCTCCCTCTCCCCGGCCAGAGTGAGCCAGAGGCCCCGAATCAGCTGCTCCTTTAACCCCGTCCTATATGAGCGAATAACTGACGCCCTCCGGCGACCTACCCGCAGAGGCAGGGCCAAATCCAAAGCTGAACCCCAGGAGCTGTGCGAACAAAGAAGAGAAAGGGAAATCTCTCCCAGCAGCCTCAGGAGCAGCGGATTAAATCTCCACAATCAACTTGATGTACCCTGCATCTGCAGAATACCTGAATAGACAATAAATCATCCCAAATTGAGGAGGTGGACTTTGAGAGCAAGATATATTATTTTTTTCTCCCTTTCCTCTTTTTGTGAGGGTGTATGTGTATGCTTCTGAGTGAGATTTTGTCTGTATAACTTTGCTTTCACCATTTGTCCTAGGGTTCTGTCTGTCCATTTTTTGTTTTTTTTACTTAAAAAAATTTTTTTTTCTTAATAATTATTTTCTAATTTTACTAACTTTATTTAATTTTCTCTCACTGTATTTTAGTTTATTTCATATTCTTCCCTCCCTCCTTTCTTTCTTTCTTTCTTTCCTCTTTCTTTCTTTCTTTCTTTCCTCTTTCTTTCTTTCTCTCTTTTCTTTCTACTTTTTCTCCCTTTTATTCTGAGCTGTGTGGATGAAAGGCTCTTGGTGCTCCAGCCAGGAGTCAGTGCTGTGGCTCTGAGGTGGGAGAGCCAACTTCAGGACACTGGTCCACAAGAGGCCTCCCAGCTCCACATAATATCAAATGGCAAAAATCTCCCAGAGATCTCCATCTCAAAACCAAGACCCAGCTTCACTCAATAACCATCAAGCTACAGTGCTGGATATCCAATGCCAAAACTAGCAAGACAGGAACACAACACCACCCATTAGCACAGAGGCTGCCTGAAATCATAATAAAGCCACAGACACCCCAAAACACACCACCGGACGTGAACCTGCCCACCAGAAACACAAGATCCAGCCTCATCCACCAGAACACACACACTAGTCCCCTCCACTAGGAATCCTACACAACCCACTAAACCAACCTTAGCCACTGGGGACAGACATGAAAAACAACGGGAACTACGAATGTGCAGCCCGTGAAAAGGAGACCCCAAACATAGTAAGATAAGCAAAATGAGAAGACAGAAAAACACACAGCATATGAAGAAGCAAGGTAAAAACCTACCAGACCTAACAAGTGAAGAGGGAAGAGGCAGTCTACCTGAAAAAGAATTCAGAATAATGATAGTAAAGATGATCCAAAATCTTGGAAATAGAATAGAGAAAATGCAAGAAACATTTAACAAGGATCTAAAAGAACTAAAGATAAAACAAGAGGCGATGAACAACACAATAAATGAAACTAAAAATACTCTAGAAGGGATCAATAGCAGAATAACTGAGGCAGAAGAACGGATAAGTGACCTGGAAGATAAAATATTGGAAATAACTACTGCAGAGCAGAATAAAGAAAAAAGAATGAAAAGAACTGAGGACAGTCTCAGAGACCTCTGGAACAACATTAAACCCACCAAATTTCAAATTGTAGGGGTCCCAGAAGAAGAAGAGAAAAAGAAAGGGACTGAGAAAATATTTGAAGAGACTATAGTTGAAAACTTCCCTAATATGGAAAGGAAATAGTTAATGAAGACCAGTAAGCACAGAGATTCCCATACAGGAAAAATCCAAGGAGAAATACGCCAAGACACATATTAATCAAACTATCAAAAATAAAATACAAAGAAAACAACCTACAACCAAGATTACTCTACCCAGCAAGGATCTCATTCAGATTTGATGAAGAAATTAAAAACTTTACATACAAGGAAAAGCTGAGAGAGTTCAGCACCCCCTAACCAGCTTTACAACAAATGCTAAAGGAACTTCTCTAGGCAAGAAACACAAGAGAAGGAAAAGAACTACAATAACAAACCCAAAACAATTAAGAAAATGGTAATAGGAACATACATATTGATAACTACCTTAAATGAAAATCATTAAAAATCTTCCAACAAAAAAAGCTCAGGACCAGATGGCTTCACGGGTGAATTCTGTGAAACATTTAGAGAAGAGCTAACAATTATGCTTCTCAAACTCTTCCAAAATATAGCAGAGGGAGGAACACTCCCAAACTCATTCTACGAGGCCACCATGACCCTGATACCAAAACCAGACAAAGATGTCACAAAAAGAGAAAACTATAGGCCAATATCAC